>NC_081135.1:19040645-19413312 GCF_958295425.1 Solea solea
GCTTCCCTTTACAGTTCCTTTGGGGGAGAAATTGGGGAAAAGAGGAACTGACTGTGTTCCTGCGCCAAACAAACCCGCACACTCGCACACAAAAATGCTCCATAATAGTAAAGCTGGCACCAGCATCAGGAAACTAGAATGTGTCTCAACTGTGTTTAGCCTGCCAGAATCAGCTTGCACACGTACGAGGGTGTGTGAACGTTCGCGTGTGTGTCGTGGTTGGGCCTGGTTGCCACTGTGGCAGCCAGCTCCGATAGTTGGGCTCTGAACAAAGCATAAAAGAAGCGGAACACAGAGATTTTATAGACGTGCTGGAAGCGTTTTCTTTGGTCTCAGGCTTTGACAGTTGGGCATCCAAGCACTAAGTAGTCAGACAGGTTTTTATTGCAGCGGAGCGGTGTCTGCTGCTGTTCAACAGAGGAGTCAGAGAAATAGAGAGCAGCCGTACAGTGTGGTGATGTGGGGACTTTCCTATCAAGAGTGAGCTCGAGATGAGCTTATATGATACTCCACACTGGTCAGATACTGCTCGAAATCACATTGGATCATATTAGATGTAAACAGTAAAAATCACCTACAATTATTTAATAGGAGAGACACGAACCACCACTGCTGTGTGATGAAAATGCGAGTGAATGTCTGTCACACGTCTTTTCTTTTTTTTTTATTGATTAAAAAGACTGTAAAGGACTGATATTGCTATTGCCACATACTCAAGGTTGTGATATTTGGACACAAAAAAGTAGTATTAAGCCAAACCCTGGACTGTGCATGGATGTTTGTGTGAAGATGTAATTTTGAACTAAATTCATAAAAAAAACACCTACATTTCATAAATAATTTTAAATATGCATTTATGCAAGACTCATACATGCAGATGCACTCCTCTGTCCTGCTAACAGTTCAGTGCCGAGGGGACGTGAGCTTCTCATCTGAACCTTGGGAAGGACTGCAAACTTCCATTTCTATGCTAATTCCAGCCTGCCGTCTCGTCCAAGTGTTTATCTCCCTCACCCCTCTCTTTCAGCACGCGGAGTATAGAGGGAGAAAGAGGGAAGGAAAAGCAGGCAATTGAGAGAAAACAGACTGAGAGAAGGATGTGTGGAAGGTTAGAGAGGGTGGAAGGATGGGGAGAAGTGAGAGGCAACACCCCAGCAGATGACAGATAAATGAATCTGTGGATGAAATCTGCCCGCACTGTCCTCTGGGCTGAAGCTGATAATAACACAAGATGAAAGGGTGGGGTGTAACGGATGGTGGTGGCAGTGCAAAGTGGGGGGTGCAGTGATAGGAGTGATACAGAGGACGATCAGGGGACAGGAAAGGAGGAAGAGACAATGAGGAAAGGGGAAGAAGTAGAGCGCTGGATCAAGGGAAAGAGCATGTGTGAGCAAGACAAAGTGCAAGGGGAAAAAAAGAGAAAGGGGGAGTGGGGGAGTGGGACGACGCTCCAACTGGTTTTCACCCACTGCCAACACTCTGACTGCCGGAGAGAGATTCAGGAGCTCTGTAGTGAAGCTTCCCTCTGGGGGATTCCATTCGCTGTGTGCATGTGTGGCATATGTGTGTGTGTGTGTGTGTGTGTCTGTCTGTCTCTGTGAGAGAAAGAAAGTGTTGGAGAGACTGACGGCAAGAGCTATTGATATGCAGCCTGCCTGGGCGTGCGTGCATGTGTTTGCGTGCTCATGTGTATTTTTGTGGCGCTGAGGAGTTGGTGTGCGTGTGTGGCTGCAGAGGAGGCGTAGCGCTAAAACCTCCGGAGCCGTGTTTAATATCGCTGGGAGAGAGCGAGGAGCTTAGCACGAGAGCCCCAGCTTCCCGCCAGACACACACACACACACACACACACACACACACACACTCCTCCGCAGTAAAATAAGACACCGCTCCCCCCCCTCCTCTCCCGCGTGCTCTTTCCCTCCGTCTTCTAATCTCCCTCTCTAGAATGCTTCCCTGCACTCGCCTGCAATCAATGCATCACTCAGACGTTTAACCCCTTGCAGCGCTGCCTTGTATGCCGCTCACATACACCAGATGTGTTTGTGTGTGAGACTTTCCCTGTAAGATTAGAGCCAATATTCTACACAGTTAAGTTTTTACATGCCCTGACAAGTGAAACGTGCATATGTTTGTGAGTGCGTGTGCCAGCCTCTTGTTAAATGTGCTGGGGTAAAAGAGGAAGCCTGAGAATAGAGTCTCTCATGATGTCAGACTCCGAGCAGAGCGGGTTTCCATCGACCTGTTTTTAGGCGCATTTTTTTTTTTACTGTGCTTTAACAACCCCCAATTTTAGAAGATTTGGGTTACGATTTACATTTTAATGAAAACCTAGCGATCCATAGACACACCCGCTTCTTGTAAACTACTAAAACAATGAAGAAAGGTGCTGAATGCTTGATGAAATAACAACTTCTTACAGGGTTAAGTAGCTTTGTGGTGGTTGAGCTAATTACTAAAGGTAGGGCCCAATGCTAGCTGACTTAACACAGCTAGCTAACTTATAAGAAAGTGAGCTAACTCAGAATAAAACGGGTCAAAATGGCAAATATTTGGAAAAGGCTGCATTTGTTTAGACCAGAGTATAGACCAAATGGATTGAGTCTCTGGGTCCAGATAGTGAAGCCAATGCTGAAGTGCCTGAAACCTTCACTTTTTTGAATGGCCCCTAGGAGGAGGTGACACTAGATATGTCATTCTGCATGATGTCCATTTTGTAAATTATAGTCCCTTTCAAAATCAAATAGGTGATTATGGTTTACAAAAACAGAAGAGTAGAATGACACTGGACAAACTGCTAAACTCAAGGTATCAAAATGGCAGTTTACAAACCAATGGGTGAGGGTTGCCAATTGGTATAAAGGGATAATGACACACTTTAGTCATGGAGCTGTTAAACTGTGGCATGGTGGGGAAGAGTATTTTGAGTATGAATTTTAATAGTTTAAATACAGCTAATAGGATAGCTTGGACTCTGTGGGTGTGTGGTTCCTTCAAAGGTTGGCCCTGTCAAGACTCTTTGCCCATGGTCAAAGGTGCAAATTTGCAAGTCACAGATCCAAAGTTGAATTTTAAAAAGGTCAGGTTGGGTTTACTTTACCTCGGTGAGTAAATCCACAAATTGCGGTAATTTAAAGGTAGAGTTTTATATCACGGACGATGGTGCGACTGGGAACTTAAAATGCAATCCTGTGTCTCTCTTTGTTTGGATCATACAGGGATTTGAGGAGTGAAATCAAAAGAGATTTGTGGGAGGAGAATAAATGACAGACTGCACCTTTATCGGAGCTTTCAATGCCCAGAGCTGAGGGGCCCCGAAGCCCCGGCATGAGAGGGAGCTGGATGAAGACATCCGCAGAATCGCTCCTCATTACCATTTCAAATGCTCGGAGAGTGAGGCAGACGAGGGAGAGAGCGAGAGAATAAAAGCGGAGCGAGGGAGGAGGAGGAGAGAGAGAGTGGGCTTTCATGTGCAGAGGCACGGATCGCAAAACTAAACGAACATGAAATATGCACAGTGTCGGCCTGGCATCGGGAACAGCAGAGAGTACAGTGCAAGTTAAATCACATGCATGTGTGCAGGAGGTGTTTCTGCCTCCTGCATGTGCAGGTCTGTACACGAAGGAAAGCCTGTGTGTGTGTCTTTAGTCGGCTGTGAGGACACATTTTGAATTAAACCTGGTTTTGTGAGGACTGGTCCTCACTATTTTAAAGGGCATTTTGAAGGCGTAGACTTGGTTTTAGGACTAGAGTTGGACAGGTTTAGGTTTGGGTTGGGTTAAGGGTTAGGATACAGGGTGTTATGTTCATGAGTGTCCTCACTAAGAATGCTGTACAAGAATGTGTGTATGTGTGTGTTTGTGTGCGTGCGTGCACTTACATAGAACAACCAGTTTCTGTGTGTGTGTGTGTGTGTGTGTGTGTGTGTGTGTAAGGTCTGTGTGTCTGAGTGCATGAAGTGATTCTGAATTTGCATGTGCAAGTCTGTGTGGGTGTGCAACAGCGGCAAGTGCCGAGAGCCGTCATTCTGCGACATATGGAGAAGAACCCGTCAGGATGTTTTTGTGTGTGCGCACTTGTAATCAGCATGTGAGCTGTGTGTGTGTGTAGATAACAATTGTTGTTGCCTGTTTTCCTGATCTTTTCCTGATTAACCACAGACATTTTAGGGCAAATAGTCCTCATAGGGACCAAAACCCTGTCCCAGTGAGGCAAAAAATAGTTATCATTAAGGTGTGACTTGTGGTTAGGTTAAGGTTAGGCAATGACTTGTTATGGTTAATGTTGGGGATAAAGCTTTGATTAGGCTGTCTGAATGAATGGAAGTCACTGCCAAGCGCTAACAAGAGTAGTTGTGCAAACCTGTGTTTGTACTTGTTTTTGTATTTGTTACCTATTTAGGACCTTTTCTGGCATAAACACTGACCATGTCAGGACCAGTAGTCCACATGGAGACCAAAACCTGGTCCTAACGAGGCAGAACCTCATTTTTGATGTACTGGATGAGTTTAGGGCTGATATTCAAATTGTGGTTAGGTAATGGTTAACGCTTTGGTTAGGCTTTACAAATGAATAAAAGTCAGTGCGGGTCCTTATAAGGAAAGCTGCATGAACCTGTGTGAGTGTGTGTGTGTGTGTATGTGTGTGTGTGTGTGTGTGTCTCTCAGGCCCTCATATCTCTCTGCCTGTGTGTGATAAGCCGAGAGCTTGCGGCGCTAAAACAGCAGCGCGAGACAAGCGCGCTATGCATCTACAGGCTTGTATCTGGGTGTGTGTGCGTGAGAGAGAGGCGGTATGCATTAATTGGTGTGTCTGTGTGTGTGTGTGCGTGTGGGAGCCCCACGGGTCTGCCCCAGGCTTATCACACACAGGCAGCGAGAGACAAGCTTCCTGAGAGAGAGAGAGAGAAAGAGAGAGAAAGAAAGGGAGGGAGGGAGGGAGAGAGGGGAGGGAGGAGGTGTTGTTTGCGCAGCGGTCAGCGCCTTGTTTGTGTAGTCTCAGGTTTTCTCCTCCCTCCATCCCTCTTTCCCTCTCCACACACAGAGCGCAGGAAAGGAAAAATGCGAAGGGGGAATGAAAAAAAGGGAGCGGGAGGGGAAAAAAAAAAAACGTTCGAGAGACGCATAAATCAGAGAGACGAGCCAGCTTCTCTCCAGCACGGCTGACTGAACCCTGCTGCCGCGGTGCACTCTCAGTGTGTGTGTGTGTGTGTGTGTGTGTGTGCATACGTGTGTGAGAGAGAGAGAGAAAGAGAGAGAGTGAGGGGGAAAAACAGCCGCCGCCGCTGCTAACCACAGTCACCACGGCACATTAGAGGGCCATTAGAATGCGATTATACTCCCAGTGCTTACCTCTCATTCACACTCTTGCTCTCTCACTCTGACTCCCACACATTATCATGGACACACACACACACACACACACACACACACACTTCATCATAAATGTGAACAACAAACACACACAACTATAAAGCTACCAGTTAATGAGCAACAAAAGATACCCACACCTATTTACAGTTCTGTGATGATACCTCTGCTGGTGATAAAAATGATCACATGCGCACACACGCACAAGGGATCAAAGGTAAATGACAGACAGAGTGGACACACTTCAAAATCTGCAGCTCAAGTGACATTAAAAACACTTGGAATCAATAAATCAATTTGTAAAATCCATCAACAAGGGAAGAGAAACGTTAACGCTCACAAACAGAAACAACGGGATGAGGGAGAATAAGGCAGTGGGCCATCCAAATTTAATTAAAAGCTTTCAGAGCAATGGGAGTTGAGAGATTCAGTAAAATATACACACGTCTCTTTTTTTCCCCTTGTATTTGTAGAGAAAGAGAGGATCTGGTTTACGAGCAAATGATCGGCAGCTACATACAAAGAAAGACAGAAGAAAACTCCCGATGCTACAGCGAGGAGGCGAGCATCAGTCTGCGTATAATGATCCTGCCGATCCCTCATGCTGTCTCTGCACACACACACACACACACACACACACGTGTCTGGGTGTGTGTGTGTGTGTGTGTGTGTCACACTTCGCCGCACAGAAAATTAATGAGATGTGAGAGCGAAGCGGAGGCGAGAGGAGGGGAGTGTGTGTGTGCATGTGTATGTGCTTGCAGAGGGGAGGAGGAGAAGGAGGGGGGCCAACGACAATCTGAGTCACAAAGAGAGGAAGAGAGAAAGAGTGCTGAGAGGAAAGAGGGGGGAGGGAGAGAGAGCGGAAACCTGAGAGAGAAAAGAGAGCAGAGCAGAGCGAGCGAGCGCGAGGAGCAGAAAAGATGGAGTATGGTGAGAGGAAAGCGTGAGTAAGGGTGAAATGGAAGGAGATGCTACAAGAAAGAGAGAAAGGGGGAGGGGGGAAAAGTGTGCCGATGCAACAGAAGAGTCAGTTTTGGAAACATAAATTAAAGAAGAATTAAAAAAAAAAAAAAAATGATGTGTCTGTCAAACACATGATCAAATTAGGAAGGAAAGAGAGAGCAATTTGGAAGGGATGAAGTGTTAGAGGTGTAAAATGTGAGAAGAGAAAGTGATAAGGCGAGAGGATGAAGCCTATTACCTCGTAGCCTAATCGCGCAGCTCTCTGGAGCAGAGTCTCCCCGGCGTTCTTGTTCACAATCAGGCGACGAGCCTCTGGTGGGATCGGGCGCACCGTGGGGGGCTCTGCAGGGGGCGTCCGGTGAATCCCAGCTGCCTCTGGTGGGACACTGGCTGCTCTGCCGTTCACCTGAGGCTGCAACGAGGGCGGGCAGAGCGCGACAGGGGAGCAGGGCTTGACTGGAGAGCAGGGATAATGATTAGGAGAGGCGGCTCTCTTCCTCGGAGCACAGCGCTGCTCACTCAGCTGAGGAGAGAGAGGGAGAGAGAGAGAGAGAGAGAGAGAGAGAGAGGCGGGAGAGTGTTATGGCCCCTGTCAAAGAACAGACGGCACGCGGCGCACACTCACACCGGGGTGGAAAATACAAAACTAGCTTGAGGTTTATGACAATTAAGTCAGTGGTTTCTATAAAGCCAATTGTTATTTCAATAACACCGTTATGTTCCGTTACCTTGAAATACTTTCTTAATCCATCACTTTTTTTGATACTGCAAATATACACACCCCAGTCATTTTATTAGGTACACAATTTTGATACCTAATCAGGCAACCACATGAAAACAACTCAATAGACATGGTCAAAATGACCTGCTAAGTTCAAACCCAGCATCAAAAGAAGAGAAGAAAGGTGATTTAACGTGACAAATGTGGCATGGTTGTTATTGCGAGCTGAGTTGGTCGGAGTGTTTCAAAAACTACCACTACTTGTGATTTCCACACAGACCATCTTACAGGGAATGGTCCAAAAAAGAGAAAACATCCAGTGAGCAGTAGTTCTCTGGGTGAAAACCTTGTGTTGATGCCAGAGGCAGAGGAAATCGACCAGTGGGGTTCAAAAAAGAACGGAAGGACACCAGTAACTCGAATAATCCCTCCTGAAGACCATTTCTGACACACAACACATCGAACATGGAAACGGCACTGATGTGTTTCATGGTACGGTTGGGTATAGAATGGTAAAGCCCTCGGTCAGGCTTGCATTTCGACGGCACCTTTGCTTGAGTGTCATCGTACCAGTGCGACAACAACAAACGATAGACAGTCGGTCTAGCTCCACCCTGACCATACCATTTTATTCTAGTACCCCAAGGGAAGATGCCAAAGTATTGAATGGTTGGGACAAGTTATTTTGGTACCGTTCTTAATGGAAACCCAAAAAAACACGTGCTGTACCAAACCAAACCGTTCTACTCGGAGGAAACACGGTTTAAGGTGTCCTGTGTACCTAATTAGGTGGCCAGAGATGGATTCTGCATATGCAACATCTGTGTTTATCTATGTTTATTGTGTATGGAAGACACACTATGCATCGCTGACAAACACACATATACACACACACACACACAGAGCTTTCACACCAACTGTTCACGCCCCAAACACCTCAGGCTGGCAAGCCACAATTCTTTAACCACTAAACCAACAGAGCCCTCCGTGCACAACACGAGGGAGCGAGAGGGAGTTGCCTGGCTTTGTGTGCATATATGCACACGTGTGTGTGTGTGTCTGTGTGCAAAGTGTGTGCCCTCTCAGTGGAATTCCATGTAGAAGCAGCTGTCAGGCTGAGGAGGAGCAGGGCAGGAGAGCAGCGCGGGCGGAAAACAACTAGCCTTCTTTTTTTCCCCTCAATTTTTCCCCATGCTCATTTTTTTTCCCCCTGGTCTCTTTTGAACTCATGCACTTCATACGCTAGACCATGGCTGCCACATTCTTCACTGAGCAGTGTGTGTGTGTGTGTGTGTGTGTGTGTGTGTGCGCGTGCGTGCGTGCGTAGGATGTGTTCGGCACCAAGTGTGATGTATAATTGCTCCGGGGTTTGTTGTTATGTCAGGAATGCTCACAAACACGCAGACACTCACAGCGCCGCCACGCACCTACACACAAAACAGCGCCGATGACACACGCTCGACAATTAAGGCCACAGACAAACACACATGCATGCAAGCGCTCCACAGGGAGTCGCTAAGGGCAGGAGGAGGTCAAAGCTCCAGCAGCCCTCTAAACATTGTAAACATACTTCCTTCCTCTCTCCCGCCCTCTCTTACTCCCCCAGCTGCATAATCAGAGGCGCCAACAGATATACTGAAACTCACTGCTACTGCTGCAAACATCCAGGCGCCCATATCGTGGCCAGACAACCTATCAGTGCTCACCTTGTCATCTTCAGCTGCTCCCATATCAGCCACACAATGCTGGCTGGGGCTGTTAGGAGCGGCTTCTTTCCTCTTCTCACGTTCTCGCTCCCTCTGACTAGTGTGTTTGGTCTTGAAGGGCCGCTTGCCCTTGGGTTTGTCCGTGTCACTATGGCGACGAGGCTTGAGGGGAGGAGTGGCTCCCATGGATGGCTCTGGGGCCGGAGAGGGGGGGCCCCTCCTGGGCTCCTTGAGGCCACGGTCACCTGAGAAGGGGTCCAGTGGGTACGATCTGTCCTTCAACTGGCTGGGGGGAAGGGGGGAAGCAGCTACTCCTGGAGAAGGAGGGGAGAGAGAGGCAGAGTGAGTGGCTGATGGTGTGAGAGCTGAGTGGAAGGGGAGGATGGGAAGGTATTACAAGGCCATCTCTCACACTCTGTTGGTTTATTAATGAGCACACAGAGCTGTCTGGGAGCACAGCATGCCTGCTCGCTGAGGGAAAAAAAAATTAAAAAATAAAACACACACACACGCGCGCACGCACACACACACACACACACACGCACACACACACACACACACACACACATCACAGGTTTGCATAAACAACCCATGTAGTGTCTCCTGTGCGTGTGTGTGTGTGTGCGCGCTCATTCATTGCAGCAAGGAAACTGCTATCTCCTTAAACAAATGTGGCACTGTCTATTTTCAGCACTACAGTGCTTATTTATATGAAAAATAAAAAGCTGCCCTAAAAATGCTGTTAAATAGTTTAATGGAAATACATTTCCCCTGTTGCCTTGCTAACAACACAAGAAGGGCCCGATTGGTATACACAACGCAAAGAACAAACGGTACATTCAATCGTCAAAGGGAGAGAATGAATGAAGAGGAGAGTGAAATTATACAGCATCTTGCTCATACTTGAATATAAAGCATTTTTTAATGTTACAGAGAAAGCCTTTTAGATTGAATGATTCTTCTGAGGAATTAATGTATTTTACTATCACTACTTTTACTATTATCATTATTACTATGGAATATTGACCAATAAAATAAAAAAAGACCAAAGCCC
This sequence comes from Solea solea, assembly GCF_958295425.1. NCBI lineage: Eukaryota > Metazoa > Chordata > Actinopteri > Pleuronectiformes > Soleidae > Solea > Solea solea. The sequence goes on from NC_081135.1 coordinate 19,050,459, forward strand.
TGACAGACACACAATTAATTGACCACATGGCTGTTGCCAGGGTGATGTTATTTAAAAAGGCAAAAGTGTGTGTGTGTGTGGGGGGAATTAATAATAAAATCAAATTTGAACAAAAATAAAATGCGGCCAATGAAAGCCTGTGGTTTCTTCAGGAAACATAAAAACAAAAATCTCTCCTGCTTTATTCACTTCCTTTAATCTCTGTTCTGCTCTTTCATTCCCTCCTCCTTGTTGCTGCCGTGCCTCCCTTTGGGCACATGAATAAGGGAAAGCGCTGATTTAATTTAAGTCACTCCTCCATTTTCCTTGTGACTGGTCTCAGAAAAGTCATTGATCACATATTTGTCACAGCACACCTGCCCACATATATCTCCCCCAGTCAGTTCTCTCAGAGCTCACTGTCCCCCAGCTGAAGAAAAAAGCCCAAACCACAGGAAGACGTGGGTGGGGGTACTTTATTCTGGAAGGAGGAAGTATCCCCCGACCTCATTTCCTCTACTGCCTCCCCAATGGCTCCCAGGAAATCCCCGCAAGATACAGTGCTCAACAAGAAAGTGAAACATGAGCCAAAGATAGATTTCCGTTACCCTAGCTGAACTCTAGCTGAGATACAGAAGTGGTTTGCATTGCTGATGGTTAAGTCTTACCATTAAGAAGCTTCTCGCAGCCCCATTTCCTGTTGATCTCAGCTCTCTGGGCTGCCGCTCGCTCCTCTGGCTCACCGGGCCTGATGTTGCGCTCCCGTATGCTCTGGGCCTGAGCGACTAATCTGGGCTGGGGCCACCCCCTCTCCAGTTTGATGTGCGATCCATCAGGTGAGGCTGCGCCAGTGGCTTGTTTGCTGAGCCGCAGTCCCTTCAGCTCAATGCAGACCTTGAGCTTGCGCACCTCTTCATCCTCATCTTCATCAGGACTGGTCTGCTCATCTGAAAACCACGTAACAGCTCGTATTGTTTGCCATTTCTTTTGTTGTTAGGTTTTCGGGATTAAAAACCTTACTTAAAACATTAAATAAGAAAAATCTATCTCGAAGTTGGAAGAGAATGCATTGTGGGCACCACGACATAAAAGGCTTTCACATGTTTAAAAATGAATACTCTCCCGTAATGCAAGACACCAAACTATTGTGTGTTCATATATAAATGTGCAGACAACTGAGCACAAAGAACAAAGACCATTAATCACTACGTTCTTATGGCTTGTAAAACTACCTTGAAGCCTTATATTTAACACACATATATGCACTCAAGCACAAAACGCAGGGAGAGGGATGTGAAACAGACAGGCTGGGGAGTAAAAAGGGGACAGAAGTCAAGAATCAGGCAGAGAAACAAAGCAATAAAAACCAGAGAAGCAGAGGGAGAGTTCTCCCCCTTAAATTCACGGGGGACGGGTATTTGACTCGTCTGCCAGTGCCAGGGAGAGCAAGCGCGATACCGCATGCCAGGAAAAAAGGAAACCCAAACAGATGAGGGGAAAAAAGAAATGAGATGAAAAGAGAAGAAAAGAGCAGCTTTGAAGAGGGTGGGTAAGCACAGCGGAGGAACAGCAGAGCAGAAAGACGAGAGAGCGAGAGAGGGAGAATGGCTGTCCCTCTCCCTCGCTTCTCCCTCGCACACTGCTCAAAGGCAGGATTAAACACTTCTCCGAGCTGGCTGCCACACAGAGTGAAAGATGGGACAGAGAGTGGGAAGGGGGAGCGCTGGGGGTTTATGACGGAGGAATTAATTGGGAGGGAGTTAGCATCAAAAGGAAAAGAAAGAAAGAACAAGGGATGACACAAGGCTCAGCACCGCAGAAGATGAAGGGATAAGAGGTGGGCAGAATTCAGCCTGGGGTTCACCCGGGATTTTTAAACCCGGGTGAAGCCGCTAAAAACGGCGATTCCCACAATTCCCAATGTCAGCGGTTGTTGTGCCCTGTTGTGTTTTGTCTACTCCTGCTTTGACCTGGGAGTGAATTACAACCGAGTGTAAACAGGTTATTTGATAAGTGGGAGTGGGGTTTTAGAGTTCATAGAAAACAAGTGCGAGGAGAGGGGTGATGGTGCTTTAGTCGTGGGTGAGTCTGGTACTTGGATGATGAAGAAATTCTCACCTGTACAAATCTTGGGTCTTTTCTCCAGGAGAAACCCCCTGTCTCGTTCCTCCCTCTCCATGTTCTCCTGCTCAGCCTGGGTGAAAAGTGGACGTTTCCGAGTTGGTCCAAAGCCATGACTGTCTTTCTCCTCAGTAAACCCTTTGACTGGTGAAAGAGTGGGGGGCAGGCAATGGCCTCCTTCAGACTCTCTCATCAACCTCTTGGTTCCATCCTGTAGCCCACTATGGCAGACACTTTTGGCCCCATCTCGGGCCCCCTGCCCTGGGGACAAGGGTTCCCTCTGGCCCCCACACCTCTGGAGGACTGGAACTCTGTTATTAGTGTACGCGGGCCGGACACCTGAGGAGAGCAGAGACAGACGGATGTGGGGGGAAAAAAGGGTGGGGGTGTAAAATAAGCAACAGAGGATGAAATGGGGACAGACAGACAGAGAGAGAGAGAGAGCGGAGGGGAAAAAAAGGGCCAGTGTGAGAGGGTGGGGGATTGACAGAAGAAGAATGCCAGTTAAACACTGGCCAGCTTTTATTCTGCTTTAAAGACAGGCAGTAAAAGTTTGATGGGGTAAAGACTTTTTAATCTGATGTGAGCGGAGCCAGCAGCCTGACAATTCAGCGCAACCGCTCGCACTTCCAGCAGGGAGAGACACGAAAACATCCTGCGCACTGACTGCGCACGGCAACCCACCACCGCCGCCCCCCCCCCCATCTCTGTCCTCCCCCAAGGCATGACCGCACCACGCCCTTCTCACACAGAGCGTGACTCTAACCCCCCCCACCCTCGCAGCCCCCCCCTCTCCTCAACTCCCTCTCCGTCTCTCTCCATGCCATAATTAGGCTCACACGTCAGCCGCGGCCTCGCTCCAACACACAGCTGGGCTCTCGGCCAACGTAACTAACCCTCCTCCTCCTCCCTTCCGCCCTCCCTCCCGCCCCCTCTCCCTCTCTCTCTCTTTCCGTTGCACTCTCCCATCCGCTTTCACCCACTAACTCCCCCCGCTTTCTCTCTCTCTCTCTCTCTCTCACACGCAATCTCTGCCCCTCCCTGTCCACTTTTCTCTCCCTCTCGATCGTCTCTCTGCGCAGATAAGCACAAAAGGCTTCTTGAAAACAAAACTTCCCCTCTGTCTCTCCTGCTCACTCGCTCGCTTGGATGGCCTTGCTTGTGTAAGAGAGTCTGCGTGTGTGTGTGTCGAGTCTGTGTGTGAAGTGTGTCTTTTTTTAGAGTGACCCGGTCTTGCCTCAGCATTTGCTGCAAGTGCATGTGAGTGTGTACACGCACCTATTGTTTGTGTGTGTCTCTTCCCAAAGTGTTTATTTGCAGAGTGGCTGTGCGTGCGTGTGTGCGTGCGTGTATATGTGTGTGTGTGTGTGTGTGTGTGTGTGTGTGTGGTGCTGGGTTACTCACCCTCCCTCTCTCCCTGCCTGGTTGGTTGTTGGCAGTGTTCCAGCGCTCGCTCTCTGCGCTGGCCGTCTGCCAGCTCCCGTCCTGCTGCTGAGGCAGACACACACACACCGCCGCCCTCCTTCTCCTTCAGCTCCAGCTCCGAGAACCGCATCATTGCCCGCTGTGCGCACACACACACACAAATGCAGAGAGAGCCCATGAAAACCACTCATCATCTGCCGTACGCACAAACACACACACACACCTCTCTAAGCCTCAATCTGGCCTCAACAACTACAGAAGCAAAAAATTGCATCAGAAATCACATTGTCTTAAAATTCAAAGAAAATGCCAAAGAAATTAAACCCACACACACACACACGCACAAAACAAACCCACACAGGACAAAAAGGTAGACAGATAAATCACAAGCATGGCATCAAAACACACAGGTTAGACTACTGCAGCCACTGTGAGTCCATGCGCTCTGGGGCTTAAGTCCTGGCATCTCCCTTCCTGAAACATAAACATGGCTAGAAAACATATACATCTAAGCCCTGAGGCAGAGAGAGGAGATGAAACAGAGGGAAAAAGGGAGAGGGGGGGAGAAAAGAAGTGTGCAGCGATACAGAGTACAAAAGGAGAAAGAGCCCATGAGAGGCAGATGTGATAAGAAATGTAAAGAACTGACCTCCCAGTTAGCTGCAGGTTGACTTATATTACTCCCCTCTCGTGATATGACTTCCATCTAAGCAATTAGAATGGGGGGCTCAATATATCTGTCCATCATTTCATCTTTTGTTTAATGACTTTTTGATACGTTTCTCCACATGTTTTTGTACACACAATAGGCAGCCACAATCCCACAAAATAACACAATCAAATGAACGTGACTCAACAGGTCAATTAACACTGCACCAAAACTATCAAACACTTTCTGAAATGTATGGGTGATCAATTTGAAAACCACAACGATACGTTCATTCTGGGCAGGACCGACAGTGCTGATGTACATTTAGTCGTCTCGTTAATTTTTTCCAAACATTTTTGTTCCACATTTGATTTGGGTTTTATTTTCCTTGTCCAGAATTAGAGCATTTGATAGCTTTGTGTTGCAGCTGTGCATTGACGAACATGACACAGACAAAACCCACAGTTTTCTAGAGTGCGTTCACAAAATAGACAATCATGTGCAATCTATTAAAATATCTGCCAAGCATGAATATAGCTTAAAGTTTGTTTGTGCTTCTATTCTGAACTTTGAGCGTAAGGAAGTGAAGATAATGGTCTAAAACAAACGGCATAATGTGCAGATTTGAATGGCAGGTGATGGCCTAGTTTAGGGGGGCGTTACTGTTACTGTGCGTTTAGTGGGATGTGTGTTAGCAGAGAGGGTCTTTTAGGTAGTGGGGCGAGGAAGAAATTATGACCTTGGACAGCAACCAGGCAGGGCAGCATAGGTCATCGGGGGAAGAGATATGGGGGGAGGATAGCTGGCGGACGGGGGGCATGCAGAAAGCCTAAGAGGAACCCCAAAGAGGGCAGCTGCTGGTTTTTAAGCAACACTGCAAGCCCTCCACTGCCCCTAACCTTGGGGTTAAGCATAGCCAAAGGCAGTGTGAACTGTGAGGCTGCCACAGTCATGCTCTGGAGCTACAGTACATGGCTCTATAGCACAGTCAGCACTAACACATGCTTTAGCCCCAAGGCAGTCACACAAGGACAAGCACGTAAGGACACACAAACACGCACGCACAGATATAACCTTTACAGCGGCTGCTCACTAATCACCATACAGTGATGGCAGTCCTGGTTAACCTTTGAACTGTCTTCCCTGATAGAGAGCCTAAACTAGCCTTGCACCAGCTCACTAAGACAATGATAAATTAAGGGGAGGGTCAAGCCGACGGCTAGGACAGTGGCATGACAGCATTTATATCATTTGTACCATGTTGTAAATGCAAAATATGCCAATTTCATGCAGGATTTGTTCGACGGGAAGTTCTGGATCTTGCAGCAAGTGAATAAAAGGACAGTGGCCCTTGGGGATTTATTCCTGCATGGATGTTAGATCTTTAAAGTATGTTTGAAATATTTGCACATGAAAACCTTTGTTCATAATGACCTGTCTGCAGCCCACCAGCAGCTCAAACCCAACATATCCTGTACTAAATATAAACAGCCACCAGTGGTAATAGCCTTACCTGAAGCGCTCTCTGTTCACGGCTCAGCTTGCTAGAGTCAGCATACAGTTCAGTGGTGACACATTTAAAGCGGTCGCCAACGTAGCCTGAGGAGTTTGCAATCCTCTTGGCCAGACTTGATCTACGGCAGCCTTTAGATAAGGTGTGGTTATCCTCATCTTCCTCCTCATCCCCCTCTCCTTGTGACTCTCCCAGGTCAACAATACTGTCTTCTTTTTCAGTCTCGTACACTTTTTCCTGGTCTGACACTTTCAACACATCTGTGCAGTGCTGTGTGATGTGGTGAGGTCGACAGTCCCTGTCCCCTTTTTCCTTACCGGAGCTGCGCTCCCCAGATGTGCGGGCACAGCGCAGAGTGCTCTGGTCTTGGTCTCCAGGGTCTGGGCTGGGACTCTGTTCATCCATGCTCTCCTCTGCTTGAGAAATCTGCCCTGGGGAAGTTGGAGATGTGCTAGATGTCACCCCAAGACAGGGTGCATCCTGATGAACTTTTGGTCTCCCCAAGGAAGGTTCTGACTGCCGCTCAGTGTGGTTGGGCTTCAGGGTGGGACTGTGTGCAGGGTGTATTTGATAAGAATGGGAAAGGTGGTGTTGGTGTTTTGGCTCATAGTCAGTCTTTGTCAGATTTTGGTTATGATGACAACATTCATTTTGGTTCACCTTGGTGCTGTTTTCAGCAGAGGGATGTTTGAGGACTGTTGGTGTAGTCTCAATATCTGTGTCTGAGTGCACAAGGTCAATGCATACAATCTTTTCTCTGGATGTTACAGCAGAAGAGGGGGTTTTGCTTTGACTGCCACTGTGTCCTTGTGCTCCTGCATCCCTACCCGGCTTTATTTGGATTCCTTCACCTATCTCCTTCACAATATTGTGTTCTCTGTGGCCCCCAGTTTCTTCAACACCACCTTGTGATCTCTCCTGTCCTCTTGGCTTCATATTTGCATCTCTCCTCTCTGGCAGCTTGTCTGCATGAGTCTGCATCAGAGGATGGGCCATCTCTTGTGAGTTATAAGTGAGGTAATCTCCTCCTGGACCAGCTGGGATGTTGTGGTATGGTAATGGATGTTTTGCTGCCAGGTGGGTGGGATAAAGGCTGTTGCTACCAAGTAGTACTGGATGAGGGTAGACTGGGCCTTTCCCTGTCATTGGTAAGGAGTGTAGTGCCATGCCATCAGGGATTGGGTAGTGCAGGTATCTATTGGCATAGGCCAAACTGTGGTTCAGGTAAGCATCACTTTGAGGGAGGTACAGGTGTCCAGGAGGGAGACCATTCTCTACACAGGGCCTTTTATACGATGACACCTCCGGAATTGTTTCTCCTCTCTTAGTGGTCAGGGAGGATTTCTCTGTTCCTTCTCTGTGGTGGCCCCCAATTGATGTTGGATGTTCTGATTGGCTGGGGCTGTGTTTGACCCATTCTCCATTGGGTTTGGGAGAATGGGCCCTGGTGTTGGCCAGAGAAGAGCCACATTGTTGAGTAGATGATACATTATGATTGGGTTCCCCAATTCTTGGACAGGATGAGCTATGTTGTTGAGGGTGTACTCTCTCCAAACCCTTGTGCTTGATGACAGAGGGTGAGGAGCCTTTAGCTTGTGAATGGCCCAGGTCTGCATTAGACCTCGGGGAGGAGGGCAGGCCTGATGTGTGCTGTGTATGGGAAGGAGAAGGGCTAGGTACAACCCAAGAGGAGTGTAAAGTGCTGATTATCTCTGGCCTCTCTGAGACCTTTGAAGTGCTGCTGACCATGGAGTGAGGATGGGAGGAGGGGGAGTGGGACAGGTTTTCCTTTAGGAGCTCTCGGCTAGGGGGCAGTCCATAACGTGTGTTTGCTGCCATAGTGTCCATCTTAACTGGAAATCCATTGGGAGGCAGTCCAAACTCAAGTATTCTGCCTGACAAATCTAAGGGTTTCTCTGCTGAGTCTTTGGTTGTTTGAGGTTGATGAGGTGGCCTCTCAAAATTAGGTTTGGAAGGAGACCTGCTGGGTCTCCTCTCAACCCCCATACCTCTGTGCTCAGGTGCCCCATCTCTTGGCCTGTGTTTGTGGGTGCTGGGTCGGGCAGGAGAGGGTTGTTCCGAAGCCATGCTGCTCACAGAGAATGGGTGAGAAATGGACTGTATGGATGACGATGAGACAGATACTGACGAACTAGAGGAGGTGGGTAACTGTCCTATCCTAGCAACAGGTCTTTGTAGGTCTGACGAACTTTCATTGTGAGCAGGGGAGGGGGGAGGCTGGGGAAGGCGAGATGATGAATGAGAAGAAGAATCAGTGGGCAGACTATTATTATTCACACCACTGGTGCCACTAGAGCTAGAAGTACTGCTGCTATTGTTGTTGCTGGAGCCCTTCCTAGAGGGAGGCCTGCTTGGTCTACTGCTCCTGCTTGGAGACCGGTCCCTGTCTATAGCAGCCTGGTGGTGCTGAGAATGAGGGGAAGGTTGGTGAAGTTGCTGTGCAAATGGGGGTGGAACACCAAGCCCCTTGTCCTGGCAGTGCACCAGTGACGTGGGGGCCACTGTGACAGCAGGAATCCTCATGGGCGGCGCCACCAGGGGAGAGGAGATGGGAGAAGGAGGATATGGCGGCATATAATACAGCCTCTCAGCAGCAGATGCTGCGGCAGGGTTAACATTACCACCCTGCGCAGCACACAGAGAAGGGTAGGACAGGTGCTGGGGAAGATAGGGGTTGGGTTGGCTGAGCAAAGAAGCTTTATACATGTTCAGAGCCGCATACTTGGATGTGTCCATGAAGGGATACATGCTTGCTTCAGGGTAGGGGCTGAGCCATGGCAGGCGGAGATAGCTGCCACCAGCACTTGCCAAGCCCAGCTCAGATCCTTTTTCTCCTGGCCCTACTCTACGTTCTAAACCTTCAGCTCCAGGTACCAGCATAGGCTTGTGCAGACTTGGAGGGGTGCCCTTGTATAGGCCAAGGTATCCATTAGTCGACTTACGACTGTCCAGGGGGCCATCAGGCTTGTAGATGAGCTCTGGAAGGCCATCCCTGTTATAAGTAAGGGGGATGCCGGGCATCTCTCTGCTTTTCTCCCCTGGCAGTGCTGTGATTCCTGGGTATACAACCCCACCATGGAGGCGAAGGCCATCATGCATCAGAGCACCTCGGTCCAGCCCCATTGCTGCCAGGGGCGTCAACCTTGCATCCACCTGTAGCAAAAAAATTCTAAATTACGAATGTGTCATGGAAAACATGAACTGTAATTGTAATTACAGTTCATGTTTTAACATTACAGCACAACCATTGCAAAGTGTAATTATCGACCTCACTGTTCTGTGTTAGTTACGTGCATGCACATAGTTAAAGTGTTTGCTTCCAAATAAGCAACTCATTAAGAATGAGTGTAAACAGAAACGAGGGGCAAGCATGGGGACTTGCCATATTTTGTGTGATGTGGTTCCCTTGTCTTAGTTCCAGGTTGGTTTATGTCTCAGCATCGACATCACGAAACAGATGTTGCCCTGTGGAGATGAGCAGGCAGTTAGCAGTCAGTGTCTTGGCTCTGCCACATACAACAGTCACATGCCAACAGACACACATGCTCACACGTAATAAAAAATGTCTTTGTTGTGATGCCAAAAAACTGAGCCGAGTAAAAAAGCCCACTTATAAAACCCACAAACAGAGGATTTACTTATTGACTTAGGGATACATATTTTCTATCTGGAGCATGAAACATTTAATAACATGTTAACATATCCATAACTGCTAAATTTGGGATGGCTCAATACCACATTTCCATGTCCGATATCACAGATTTGAGGATCTACAAATATCAATCACATACAGTCTTTAAACAAATTTACACTTGTCTGTTTTGCTTTTTTATTCCAACATAGCTCACATGATCACTGTAACCCTCAACCACAATTTGATCACATGACACTGGAGGCATACATATCTAAAGCTTGTGCTTAACAAACCATTTATGTAATATTTGGGGTTTCTGGATCATATTTGATTTTACCTTTTTCTTTGAAGCTCAAAAAGTTAATTAATGTCAGCTGATTATAAAATCAATTTAATTGTGGTTTTAAATTTTAAATTTAAGGACAGAAACCACTTGTTGAACAGGGAAACATTTCACACAAGGTAAAAGTCAGTAATTACATGACTTACAATGTGCCACACTTTACTGTCCATCTTCCACTAATTGCTTACAGAATTGACATTATGAGCTATTGCAAAGTTTATAATTGTCTCTTTGGGAAAATGTTCACTGATATTATAAAACAAGTGGGAATTTAGCTAATTTTCCGTAGATTTCCTTTCAGACTTGTTTTTGCATCCAGTTGAGTCAACTCCTTGTGGCTATACGATATATTTTCACTTCCTGTTTGACGAAGATCCCAGAAGACGACAACCACGATTTATACATATGGTCTATGAGTATGTCGCAGTATATATTGTAACTAAATTATATCTGATATCTGATCCATTAATTTTCAACCAGTATTTGACTGATACTGAATGTTGTATCGGCTCATCCCAAATCAAAAATAATGAGTTACTAAAATGAAACATCGGGCCCAAAGGGAGTAGAGAAATGTACAAAAAAGAAAAAAGAGCATGATAATGGCACCGCTAGTTATAGACATCACAACCTTCCTTTCACTCTCATACGCACATGCATACAACTTCACTGAAGTAGTCAGCGGAGATGAAAGCACTGTGTGGGTTCCCCCTCCCATCCATCAACAAGCCTCGGCGACCCCCCACTCTCCTGAGCCCCCCCACCCCTGTGGATGTGCATTGTGGGGCCCCGTCTATTCAGTCACGTTCCACACACACTGGGGTTTTTTTTTCTGCGCCCTCTTTGACCTGTTCTCTCAGCTGCCTCAGCCAGAGCTGCGAGGGAGGATTATACATCAGAGACCACTTTGGCGGGGGACCATTTACCCGCCCGCCAGCACAGAGCCACGGATCAACAAACATGCCAACAAGCACACGCAGAAGCAGGGTATGCAAGAGAGAAGATGACAACTATGCAAAATTTATAATAACACAAGAGAAGAGCATGAAACACAAAGGACTAGTACAAACCTTATAAACAAGGCCAAGGAAGTGAAATGAGTGTTGCGTTGAATTTCATCACAGGTGTAAGAGTAATATGTAATAAGTAATTTAAAAAAAAAATTTAATGAGGGGGAGGGGGGAATGTTATTCGTGTGTGTAAGGCTGCTATTGGTGGAGTCATTCAGTGCGATTACATGCATGTTAAAAGTCAAATTTTAGTAATAATAATTTAGTTTACTTAACTACGCTAAACATGTTAATCACACTAAAATTGAGCTAGTCTTAGTCGGACTAACACAATTCATAGTCCGATTACTCCTGAATTTATATGCTTAGTCGGACTGGAGTCGCGTTCTGCGCATAGGCATGCACCTCCCCTGTCTTTGACCCAGAAGTAGAAGGAGACGGTGTGGCGGCATATTTTTTGGGAAAACACAGCACTCGTATCACGATTTACATGTACAGCAGGTACAAAACATACAGAACCACAGCACGATCCATCTCACTGTTCACGGTTTGTTTTTCTGTGAGGTAAAGGTAAAAAGGAAACTGATTCAATATGCACTAGCTTATAGAGAGATACAGCGCCACCTACAGAAGCAGAGTCAGTTTCTCCTTGCATATAATCAGACTCCTCTGTTTGCATGTCTTTGTCGGACCATGTGCATGTAAACTACTGAGTGCAGAGAAGAAGAGGTGAAAGACAGTCTGGTGTGTGTGTGTGTGTGTGTGTGTGTGTGTAGGGTGGGGGTGGGGGGTGCCTTTAAATAGCGAAAGTGAAGCCTCGCTGTGCTCGGCTCTGCTGAGAGCAGAAGCAGCAGCAGCAGAGAAACTCGGCTCCTCGATCATCGCACAGAAACGCCTCTGAGCCAAGCTGCCGCGCCGCTGGCACGCCACTTTTATTGCCGTGACCCCGGGGCCCATTAATCAGCCTGCCGCGGGCCCCTCGGCATGGCTCCTCCCCGCCCCTGCGCTCCCCTCCCCCCGCAACAACCCTACCTCCCTCTCTCTGTCTCTCTCTTCCCCCCTCCTCCGCCTCCAGCTCCCCGGAGCCAGATCTGCTTCAACAATATCCGCATCTGACGGAACTGCTATACGGCGCGCGTGCGAGGCTGAAAGTGCGCCCAATGTGCATGCGGCCACGTTCTGTGCGTTGCTGCAAATTACGCAGACAGCGCCGGGAAATCACATCACTCCCGTTTCCCGTATATGTCCTGCAGCGACACACGCATCTCTCTCTCTCTCTCTCGCTCGCTCGCTCTCTCTCTCTCGCTCGCACACATTAAATTCAGCACTAACCGACACATGAGACACTTAGACTTAAAAATAAAAACAGCAAACACAGACAACACTCACAAACTGCGCCTTTTACGCACGATTCTGTTCAAAGTTCACCAGCACAGTGAAATCTATTTTTCGTTCTGGCACAAATCTGTATAGCTTTTCCACAAAGGGGAAAAACCCAGGCTTAAGAGAAGGAAATGATCTGTTCTTGTTCAGGTCAGTTGAACTAAAAGACAGTTTGGTGTCTTATGGCCTGTAGTTATTCCATTCCCATTAAATTAACAGTAATCCAACTGAGATGAGAGACTGCGCTGGACTTCAAGGTCAGGCTCAAGGCTCACTGTGGCCATGAAGCCGGGAGGCTTTGGTTCGCGAATTAAGCGCAAAAGTTGAGGGAAATGCGCCAAAACGCAAGTTGCTCCAAGGGTCAACGTTTTACCAACAAGGAGCAGGAGCAGCATGGCGTGATTATTGTTAAATATGTGTGCATAGGGGAATAATAATATTATTTCATACATCTAAAGACTACATTCAGACTATTCTGAAACTGAAATTCACACCAGCAAAAAAACTTCATTTGAAAGACAAGGTGCTCAGTCGTTATAATTTCATTAAAGTGCAAATAGAATAAAATCCTTCACTCCTGAGCGCTGAGGAGTCGCGCTGGTATCATCAGGGGCTTCTGCTCTGAGAGTATTAACGGGCAGAAAGCCTGCACAAATGTCACATTAGGAGTGGGAGGACGGGGAGAGAGAGGGGGGATAGAGGGAAGGGAAGGAAAGGAAAGGAAAGTAAGAAAAGGCAGCTTGTCGACGCCCATCCCACTGCTAAGAATAGTTTGCGCAACAAACAACTCCCGACGGCCGCCCAATCCATCACAGTGGTCGGCAGCAGCAGGCAGAGAGGCGAGGGGGGAGGGGGGAAGGGGGGCGCAGCGGTCGGAGCTGCGTTTATAGAGCAGACCGCTGGAGCGGAGCCCCGACTCGCACCATTAAACAGAAAACCGCCGGGTGTTTTTAGCGGAACCTCGCAGAGATCTGTAGAGCCTATTCCGACGTTGTGCGCCTTTGAGTGAGGAGCAAAAGCAAAACGCAAGGACAGAAGGATGGAGGAAGAGGGTGGGTGGGTGTGAGAGAGTGAGTGAGAGAGAGAGAGAGAGAGAGAGAGAGAGAGAGAGAGAGAGAGAGAGAAAGAGAGAGAGAGAGAGAGGGAGGAGGCACGGGAGAAAACAAAGTCACTTCTTTCTCTCCCTTGTTTCCTGTCTCTAACGACGACGTCTTGAACTCTGAGTGACCCGCGGAGTGCGCACCGGAACAAACACTGGCACCGCACATTTCCTCCCGGACTGAGGCCTCTCTGCTCCCTGTGCGGTGTAGCGGTTGCGTGCTTGCCAGTAATCTCTGAGTGTGTGTGTGTGTGTGTGCGCGCGGGCGCGCGCGTGTGTGTATTTGTAGCCTCTTTAGGACATTTTCTGGTATAAACACTGACAAAACCTAGTTCTAATGAAGCCGAACCTAATTTCTGAGGACCTGGTTAAAGTTAAGGGTTACATTTGAATTGTGGTTAGGTTAGGGTAAGGGTACAACTTCAACTGGTTATGGCTATGAAGAAGAACATCTGCTCGTGGGGAACCGAAAAAAGTGTAATCATAGGAAGTGAAGACATTTAGGTGGTCCTCACAACTTTAAAGGGGGTTTTCTGGTTAAAATTAGTTAAGGGTTAGACATTTAATTAATGTTATGAAAAGGGCATGCATTATGTCTATGAGTGTCCTCACTGAGAATGCTGTAGGAGTGTGTGTATGTTGGGAGTTCTGGGAGCTGGATATATCAACACCAGCAGCTTCCTCCCTTTCAACTGGCCAACTACTGATCCACAGAAAAACACTCCTGGGCATTATCAATTATTCACAAACACCCTCATCATGTGTTTATGATGCGCGCGGACAGACTCACAGCTCTGCTCGCTACAGTAACAAGAAACCGAGGGACCTGTGTGTGTGTGTGTGTGTGTGTGTGTGCGTGTGTCGCGGCAACGACGGCGGCGGCAGCCCTTTCATCGGCTCCGCGTCCCTGGAGCTTTGCCAAGCTCTCTGAAGCGCACAGCTCCGATCAGCTCGAGAGAGAAAAAAAATGCAGTGTGACGCAGGATAATCTCCGCAGCAACGGGGGTGGGGTGGGGATAAACACGGATTAAATGTGGACGCGCGCGCGGAAACACGCACGCACACACACCACAGGAGAGGCTATGTGCGCACAGTGTTGGTGATCGTCAGCAAATCTTTGGAAAATAAATAAATTAAATAAATAACGTGGACGAGACGCTTTTTTAAAATGCGTTTGTTACTTTCACCAACATAAAAATGGAAGGAAGAAGCACCAGAAAACAAACAGGAGCCCGGTATTAATTGCTATTGATTATCAGGGGCCGACGTGTGCCAAGCAGTCCAGCTGATTGTCTCAGCGTGGACTCACGCGGGAGTGCAGCGCGTGGACAGCTGACACGCTGTTTGTCAGTGTAGTTCCAGCCTGGCGGAACAGTGACAGGACAGAGAGAGACGGGAGTATGGAGGGAGAGATGATGGAGGGAGAGAAGTGCTGTTGCTGTTGCTGTTGGTGCAGCAGAGTTAAAGGAGCCAACAGCGACTCTTCAGCTGTCACATTATCGGCCGGCGAGCTGTAAACAAGGGGCTCCTGCTGCCTGCGTCCACCCAGGCCGCTGCACAGCCGCATGCAAGTCGGTGCACGGTTCAACCCCCCACCCACCCTCATCCCTCAGCAGCACGGCCGTCAACAACAGCGGCATTGTGTGCCGCCCCCTCTCCGCTCCCCATGCTGTCACTATAGGGCCCGGGCGGCGGCTGCTGCTGAACTGCCTCTATTCATCTCGGGCCAAATGAGCACTAAATGGCCCTTTATGCCACCAAAGGGCCGGATTGTAATAGGCATGAGCATGCACGCACGAGTCGGGCCGCATTTACCGGAGGTTTCTTGACTTTTCTTTCAAACGCTGGTATTCCTTTCATGTGCTGGATGTTCCCATTGAAAGCACATGACGCTAAAAAAAAGGTCTGATCTCTATTTCATAGACCCCCACCCCAACCCCACATATTCCTTGAGTAGTCCGTTTGAAGAGGAGGCTTCGTTGTTGGTGGTGCGTAAAGAGACAAACCGGGTTAAACAGGTGTGTGCGTTCACGCACCCAGACTTTCGGTTTATAATGGCCACACTGATGCATCCAAAATAGACACAATGAGCCGATACATATGCAGTATCGGTATTGGTCCGATACTGGTCACGAGATCAATATAGTATTGGGAAAACAAAGTCTGATATGATGCACAAACCCTGAATATCACATAACTGGTTCATTAAGCCAGCCTGTACACCAGTGTCATGTGATTAGAATGAGAGCGAGAGATGTAGTGATCATGATAGACTGTATGTGAAGTAATTTGACCACACTTATGTTGTATCCAACAAACTTCAGGCTGTGTTCTTCAGGACTGACCTTTAGGCCGTGTATCCTACTTCCATACTTTTGTGGTAATAAATATCAAAAATGTGCTATTAGTCAATGTCAAATTTCTGTGCGTAAAAGAGAAAAAGATGAGTTTAAAGTTGAAACATTTTACTGAATTTCACCATAGTGTGTAGTGTAAGCCTTTATCAAAGTACAGATATAGATATCAAACATTTGAGTCAGGCCTATGATGACAGTTTGTCATTTTTTTAAAGAGTGGGTCTACTTGTAAAAAGTTAGTGAAATACTGGTTTACAGAGAGTGTGGACCGTGTGGTGATCTCCAACTCGAGGTCGAGATTGTTTTTCAGAGCCAACATGAACTGAGTGATGTGCCATCCAGAGAGCAGATAGCACATTCCAGCTTTGAAGGCGGTTCACTGTAATAAACTCATATCACCATCGCTCTGCTGTGCTGAGCTGCCAAGCGTCTGCGGGATTTCGTCAGATAGTCAGATAGATGCCTGAGGCAGCGCCGACATCTAAAAAAAACAAACGAGAAGACCTGATGGAGCCCGAGCCGGAGAGGCTCACAGGAGGGAGGTGGGGTGTGAGTGTGTGTGTGTCATTATCACTCTGCTGCCAAATCAATCTTCCTATAGGCCAGAAGAAGGTTAGCAAACTAAAATATAATCATGGTGAGAGATTTTAATTTCAGTCACACACCATCAGGTCACTGCATTTAAAAAAAAAGTGACCTGATGATGAAAATGTGTAAAACTATTGTTGTTCTGAGCAAATAATTTAAAGTTGTTTCTACTTCACAACAGACTGTCCACTTTTCACTTATTCTTCAATATTTGAGTTATGGCACAGAGGTTTGGGCACCTATATTACCAATATTACATCAGTAATATTAAAACATCCATATAAAGGTTGATGTGCGAGATCAAAGACTAATAGGCTATAGGACCCACATATTTGCTATTGAATTACTATATATGTATGTGTATATATATATACATATATACATATACACATATACACACACATATATACACATGTATATATACATGTACACGTACATACACACACACACAGTGTGATATTTGGATCTCTCTGGCGGTCCTGACCGTCTCCGTGTCTGTTAAACAGCACCAGGGGCGGACGCATCTTTGTGGGGAAGTGACAAAAAGGTTTGCGGAGCGCTGAGGGAGAGAGGAGAGGAGGAGGAGACTGGGAGGGAGGGAGCTAGAGAGGGGGGTAGCTCTCCTGTTTCATCGCGAGGTCCCGGGAGGCCAGTACGGAGCATAGCTTCAATCAAACCGTGACGTCTCCTCCGGGAGCTGCGCAGCGCCTGGAAAACCGATCTGTCCTCGGCTCTGTGCCGCGCCTCCGCTTTTGTTCACACGCACCTCGCCTCAGCAGCGCAGCGCAGCGCCGGCAGCGACGAGCCTGTTGTTTTATATCCAGGCGCGAGTGAGAGAGCGAGAGACAGACAGAGGAAAACACACACACACACACACGCGCACACACGCACACACAGACAGAGCGAGGCACAGAGACACACACACACACACACACACACACACACACACAGCGAGGCACAGAGACACGCAGCGAGACACACACGTACACACACACGCGCGCACGACAGTAAAGACAGCCCTCGTGCCTCCGACTAGATACGAAACAGAACAGAGCATTTCCTTTGACGACATCTCCGCATCTCCCTGCCTCCCCCTGACACACTTTTACTGATCTCACTGATGAGATTTCTCTGCGTAATATTCCCCGCGCGTGGCTCATATTGATTCCAGATTAGAAAAGCGGACAAACAGCAGGATAATGGGTTTAAAATGGAGGCGGCGAGTGTCTCTATACACGCAGATACGCGCGCGGGCGCGCACAAATCCACTGTCACACCAGGAGGCCCCGGGGCTGCTGCTGCCTTCAGGTGCACATACTAACACGCGCCCAACGTTAATTTCTCCGCAAACAACTGTAAGACTGTTTTTCACGGTTTGACCTGAGGATGGTCAAACAGATAACCAAAAATCATCATGACAAATATTCCATCCAGTCATATGTCGATAATTATCACGGTTACTGTCAGCCGATTAAAAACCGACTTTAAATACGTGCGCGCATATATTGAACCTTTTGTTACAGTTCACTTCTAACACCATGACAACATATAATCAACATCATTTTCTTCAATATCAATGACAAAGGTTCAATAAGTATCCATAATGTTCTGTTTTTTCAGGGTTTGTCGTTTTTTCTGTCCATAAAGAATTTAAAAATGACAATGAAATGGTTTCGTCAACTTTCACCCAAGAGCAAACACGTCGAACTATCTGACTATCTGACAACGCCCTTATTTATATTGTTATTACATTATTGTCCATAGTCCTCGATCTTGGACTTGCAGAACGCATAGTAATTGCGATATGACTTGCAATACGTTCTTTAAAGTCAATCTTACCTTCAATGTTCACTGCGTAAAAGATTTAACACATTATGGAGCATTAATTAATACGTGACACAATTAAAAACATTTAACGCTGGATGAAGACAAATCGTTTACCCGTGTCACATTCTTACATTTGCACAGCACATGGAACAAGCAAGAAAAAATGAATAAATCAACTGCAGCCTTTGCGGTTTGCTAATTGCGTTGCTTCAAACTGCTCCTAACCAGCCTTGGTTGGAACACATTTACACAATACTACGTCCGCACCGGAACAGAGGTGACGCACAGATGATTCAATGGAAGATGTGAAGCAATAATCAGTTAATCATGACGAAATAATAAGATATTGGTCCAAGGTTTTTTTTTTATAATAATAATGTAAATATTTTCTGGTCACTTTTCTTCGTATACTACATAAACCAATAAACCTGCATAGTTTCAGTTGGTGGACAAAACAAGACACGTGTGTGAAACAACGATCAACATGTTACCGCCCAGACAAGTATAGCGATTCATCAACAGATTAATCATCGTGAAAATAATCGTTAGCCGCAGCCCTAATGTACAGTGAAACATGTGATGACTGGAGCCAGTGCAAACTCATTTCCTAATGGAAATAGTTTAAGATAAAATTAAGGCCAAATGAAAACCCCTGTTTTGATATGGGACCACCCTTGAACCCCCCACTTGGACAACTAATGAGCCTGCTGCAGCTGGAGCAATAAAACCGAGAGGAGAGCGAAATATCTGTATGTCAATCTCTGGTAAGCAGCCCCTCCCCCATATGTGTTCCACCACCTGGAGAACAGATCAGACCCACACTGACTTCATAGCGCACGCGGTGGAAAAATGATGCGCAAAACAGTCCGCAGGGGTTGACTGCACTATAAATAAACTCGGCCCACACAAAATGTGAAGTATTTGTTTTGCGCTTGCACAGCGTGCGATACTCTGGGAACGTGCTCCACCGCCTGCAGCTCAGATACAGCTGTTTAAAACGCACCTCTTTTTTGCTTCGAGAGGGTTCTGCTGGTGGAGCTGCATATACAAGATAACCTCCACTTTTATTTATAGAGAGAGAAATCCAGAACCTTATCAATAATGCCAATCAATACTGTGGCACGGAGACTCCTGCCCACATCAGCCTCAGGTCAAACTGACAGCTTGCGTCAGAGAATTGACGCGCCTTTTGAAAACAAATGTTATTATTTTCACAAATAAACAACAAATTCAACACAGAAGGACCACATGCGCCTGTCTCGAGCCGCATTTTTCTGACCGAACCCGACCCAAAACCCGACACGTGCCCGAGCCCAACACAACACAAATGAAGTAAGCTTTGTTGTAGCCTTCATTTAAGACAAAAGTTATCAGGGAAAGGCAACTACTGGCTCCGTGAACACACACATATACAAACACTTTATCAGTTATAACCAGCACTTAAGAGTATAATAAAATTTCAGAATCACCATAAACGACAACCCGTTCTTTATTCACTCTTGTTGAGGCGTAACCGCGGATAATCCGATGATTGCTGGCGGGATTAGTTGTGGACCGCGTGTGCGGTCATAAATAATAAAACCCGGTTCTACGTGTATTTGTTATGTTTACAATTGATTTTCAATTAAGTAATTACAAATCGCCATTTGAATTTACTCTATATTTTTCCAGTTTCACTAAAAGAACATGGAATTCCCTACGTGAATTGAGCGACCAAACCCGCCCCGGGCCCCGCAATCATCTGGTCCATTCTCCATATCAATTCTCTAATATGCGTAACAGCAAAACAGCAGCATTTTAAGGTCACGTTGGTCAATAATTTGGCACACAGTCTCATTGATGAGTGATCAAGAGTTTTGTGTGGGTTGTTATTACACTTAAAGCTCAGATTTATAGGTGACCAAAGTGCATAACAAGTGTCCTTCGCCTTATCAGCTCACATCGACGTACCATTTAAATACAATTAAGCTTCTCTTCTGCATCAAAGCCTCGCGGAGCTGCTCCTCACCCCCCACCACTTAATCCACGGCTCTGTTCTCCTGAAAAGACGAGGCTTCTCGAGCCCGCATGTGCCGAGCAGACGCACGCGTTATGAACGATTCTCTTCATACTGTATATCCTGTGCGGACTGGCTGCCGGGATTTAAGTGGTCTTTTAGTAGCTGCTTCCCTCACTAAGCTCGTCAATGAGCTGGAGCCAGCCAATATGAGGCACATCGATCGTCCTGAGAGAGCGTTCCCTAATTAGTGCCTGTGTGGCTCCAGGACAGGCAGCGAGCATGCAGCGGCGAGGCGGCACAGCGCGAGAGGATTTCTTTTTTTGGAAATTATACAAAAGACCACTCATGTGATGTGGGCCCTTATTATTCTCCTGCGATAGAGAGAATGCAGTTAAGTGTGGTCGGTCGCAAAAAGGCGAGTCACGCACGTATAAAGCCCGCAGAGGAGATTTTGGAGACGCGCTGTGAAAGACGAGCCAGTCTGGAACTCATCCAACACGCCTCGCAGCACTGATTTCAATTAAACAGTAACTTTGGAAGAAGTGGTTCACACAGTGATTACAGTGGTGCAGCGGGAGGCGAACAGGAAAAACAACGTGTTTTTTAATCTAGAAATAGCCGATTATGGTGAATTAATTAATCAGAAAAGTATTTTTGAAAAAAACGCGCACGGGCGCGCACAAGCGCCACATGCTGTTAAAAGCAAAAAGGAGAAACGACTGACTCATAAGTTTTTAAAGTGTTTTCCTGTTATTAACGAGTCTCTGGTGACACTTTCTCTCCCCCTCGTTCTGGAGAGCAGCGCTTATCGGAGTTGCTGGGGAGGGGGGAGGGGGGTAACAGGCGCTGCTTGGCTCCTCCGTGCGCAAAAGAGGATCCAGAGAGTCACGCGCAGCAGGCAGTGGGAGACATAAATACTGGAGCGCAAAGTCACACCATCACACACACACAACACCTGCGAGACGTGAGGCGTGTGCTTGCCAGAGAGAGAGAGAGAGAGAGAGCGAGCGAGCGCGAGCGATCGAGAGATGGCACGATGCCAAAGTGGTTTCCGTCACTCACACAGGAAGGTGAGCGGTGCAGTCCCGTCTGCCGCGCACACAAACACCGAGAGACGACTGATCAACGTCCTCTCTGTCCAAACAAAGCCCCCACATCTCCCCCACGAAAACGCACGCACACACACACACAGTCAGCTGTCACTCTCACACACACACACACACACACCGCGGGGATGCCCTCTAACTGAACTGAACACGCAGCGGCACCGCTCGCTTCCCTTTGGCAGGGCGAGGCTGGATTCCGTAACCTTGTTTAGCGCAGAAGCTCCGTGTGCGCGCACGCACACGCGTACGCGCACATACACACGCACACTCAATCCCCACTGTCGCCCCACAGGCGCTCCGACACTCCGTCACAAGGCAGAGTGCGAAAAGCCTGAATATTCACCGTCGAGGTCGGCGCCGCTTTAAAGTCCGCTAATCTCTGGGACGTCCTTCTCACCTCATGGCGGGACAGTTGTTTAAAAAACAACAAGACACAAAACTAAGAGGCCAAGCTCACGGTCAGATCACTGCGTGTTTGTGTGCGCGTGGTATTTATCAACCACATGCCACTGCCCCGCCGAAACGCACAAAGACCACCCTATGCGCTATTCTTAGAAGTAGCCGATGCTCAAGCAGTCTCAGCGCAGCGCAGCGCCGGAGGATCGCGTTCACAGACCCAATCTCTCACCATAAAACAGTTTTTACTTAAGAAAAAAACAAACAAAGAAAAAAAAACAACAACACAACAACAGACACTTAATTTAAATGCATTAAAAACAGCTTTATGTGTATTTGTTTGACAGAAACACAAGAGAAAAGCTGCCCTCGTGCATCGCCATCACAAACACATGTCAAAGAAAAGCATATTTTCATTTGTTATTGAACGTCTCACCTGGTTAATTGGCGATAGCTCCGGCTCCAACTCACGCCTTTCCCCGTGTCGCCAAGTTAAACTGTAGGACGGCAGCGATCCGTGAGTGAGTGTATGTGTGTGTGTGTATGCACGCGCGCGTGGACGAGCCCGATTACGGTCCTGTCTGCTGGATGCAGACGATCCCGACCACAGAGAGAGAGGAAGAAAAAAAACAACTAAAGTGTCTAACAGGTTATCCACTTGTCACAAAAAAATGTTGTTGTTTTTAAATATATAAACCTTTATATTATTCTATTGTCTGTAGGCAACTCTCATCAATTCCTCTATATTTCAAGCGGACTTTTTGCTGCCGCAAATGTCACTTGTGTTCCCATGAAGCAACAAAAAACGATCCTACGCGGAGGAAACAAACGTCAGAAATCCACAAAAGATCCTTTAAAAGGTCCGTACAGATGAAAAGCCACGGCGCCTCGCGGCCCGGGCTCCTGGAGGATACAGGTGGCGAGCTCGGAGGACTCGCTGAGAAATTAATTCAGCTCGGCCGTAACTCGCAGCAGCAGCAGCGCCATGTTGGGTTTCAGCGGAGCACGCCGTCCTCGGAAAAAGCCCCTTTCTCCCGCTCTCCGTCACTCCATGTCCTCTCTTACGCCAGAATCCGCGTCTCGGAAGGTTCGCTGAAGATTATTCCCGTTCCGCGTCTTCTTCGAGAAGCGTAAAAGACAGACAGGGAGACGATCCGCCGGTCGGAGACGCCGGATAACACCGAGGACGCGCGGAGCTGTGCGGGGAGTGTCGTACGGAATGGATGAACGCTGCCGAGACCGAGCGACTCGCTCCACTCCCACTCGCGCAGACTCTACCCAGAAGGCCAGTCGGGAGACCGCAATTACCATAAGCCTCGAGCGCACGGCAGTGGCTGCGCGCGCACGCACACACAGAGACACACACACACACACACACACACAGCGAGACATACACACACACACACACACGAGCTCCGCTGAAAGTCGAAAACAGGAATAGACGATGTTTGAACAGCAGAAACAAGGCAGAAAATGAAGAGATGATAATTAGATTTGGACGAATTATCAGTTTTTGCGAAGAAATGTTAACAATTAAATGAAAATAAAATGAAAAAAAAACAGTTATTTGGCAAAGGAAACGCGGTCAAATGAAGCCAATTTTGACATAATGGATTTACACCATTTAAAATCAGCTTTCTTCAATACTACTTATTCTTTCATCATTTACCACATCACATAGTGTGTCTATGTTCTGTGTTAGAGCTTGTTAATTGTTTGTACACACTATATTGGGATATTAGTTGTGGGATGAGGTAAATAATGAAATGAAAATTGTTATTTGGTTCAAAAAACGTCCCCCAATGAAGCCAGGTTTTGACATAAAAGCCAAATGAACACCATGTTTCCTTATAAAGGACCAATGTGTACATTAAAGTTCCAGTGTGTAACATTGAGGAAGGGTCACTGTAAGAACTATCCACACTTATGTTTGTATGAGTGTGTTATGACTTTAAGATAACAAATACTGTGGGTTTAATAACGTTTGGAAAAGGACTTTTATATTAGGAAACAGCCTTGCTTTATGGAGGCCACCATCTTGTGTTAATGTAAACAGACAAACTAGCCAAAGCTAATGTATTACATACACACTAACAGAGAGGAAAAACATCCTCTCTGATACATGAAGGCCACCATCGGTCCCTGGTGCTCTTGGAAAAGGGAAGATTCAGCGTGAAGAGTCCTTCCATTTGTCTCCGTCTCACCATTAGAGGTCACTAATACTCACACAATGGACCTTTACATTGAAAGCAGAATCAATGTTCTTCAACAATATGCTTATTTTCTCATTTGCCATAAATCACAGTAACCTGGGTTATAAATTATACACACCACATCGGTGAATGAGAAGGTTCATTAAAAAAAGAAGAATATGTACAATTACAATATCTAAACCCTATCCTTTTAACCCTTGGTGTACATACAGTGAAAAAACCTATTTTCACTTTATTAACAGGAAACGGTGTCCGAAAATTGCATATGTTGACATAGAATACACTGTAAACTCCATGTTAATGGCCTGCTATGAACACACGTTTTTCAGCTTTCATATTTCAACCCTTTTTTTTAAGTATACTTCATATTCCATCCCTTCATATAAATGTCAGTTTGGCTTTATTTCCAAAGCCAACAGATAAGGTAACTCTTTGGAGCACAAGGCTGAGGAGAGACAGAGAGGGAGAGAGTGGGAGAGGCAGCTCAAGGCTGGGGCACATCTGTTAAGGCTCCCATGTCAAGTGAAGGAGGAGGAGGCTATGAATATCAAGCCTGAGGTGTGTGCATCATGTGCCTGCCTGGGTGTGTGTAGGAGAGAGAGAGAGAGAGAGAGAGAGGAAAAAAGTGTGATGAGAGAGAGAGACACACACAGAGGGAAAGGCCAGCAGACAGACAGACAGACTGAGGCATGGAAGGAAAATGGAAGGTCTGGCTGCACAGCTGCTGGAAGTAGGAGTCAAACCAGACGGGCTGTACACAAACAAACACAAAGCTCACAAAGTGCTCACATATGGATGCATTAAAAAGCAAAGCTCATCTAGAAGGGTGAGTTGTCCCAAAGTGAGGGGACGGAGGCACAAAGGAGGCCAAGAAGAGAGGGAGACAGAGAGTGAGAGAGAGAGAGAGAGATGAGACGAAAGGGAAGAAGGGTGGGCGTATTCATCCATGGCACGGAACAAAAACTCCACTTCTTCTCTTCAGAAAAAACTCAAAGGGAACCAATGTAGAAAGCCCTTTCCCCCCAAACTATGCTCTTCTCAGCCTTGTCCTTGACCTCTCGGTGACCGTTTAAGCAAGATTTGAGACAGGGTTGTCAGATCCTCTCACAGGATTGTAAAGCACATTGAGTTTGTATGTAAAATGGAAGTAATGGGATTTCCATATCAGTAGAAAATGGTGAAAGTTTTCTTTTTTTCTCTCCTTATTCATTTGGCAAACTAAAAATATTTTCAGCCAACATCTGGAAGTGGAACAAACAGCCTGGTTACTCTTCTGTGTCTGAGTAAACCTCCCATGTCTCCTGCCATCATGCAGCTCCAGCAAGACTAATACACAAGGGCAGAGTCACCTGACAAAATAAACAGCATAAAAAAATACAGGTTAATAACGACTGTGCTGCTGTCAACTATATTGACATTTTAAATGAGTGATTACTGAGAAGGTTAGAGGTGGCGAAAGTTGGCTTTAATTTTACTGACACAGAACCATGACCACGCTTAGGTCACTGCTCTTTAAAAGCTCAGTCTCCTTCCTGTTCACTCTCTCGACTGTTTCCACAAAACTTAATTCCTATAGTTTGGAGACTGAGGATGGAGGCCTGAAATGAAGAGAATCAAATGTGTTTTCTTTAAATCGGAACATAGTCTGATATGGGAGAGCCCTTGCATGAGATGCTGACAGATTTGATGGTGTGTAACATGTAACACATGCCATTCAGTGGAACTTTTATTAAGGCTGGGGATCACAACAGTGTCATGGATGTGTGTGGACATTTTTGACATGAAAGGCCTTGCACAAAAAGAAATATGCTCTAATATCCTCAGTGGGGAAAAAAAACGTTTCACTTGCCTGAAACACAAACTGACAGAATACAGCAGAACACTTTGGTTTAGTTTGGTATGTTATGGAATAACTCGTCAAAAAGTTGTGATAACTACTCCAAAAAAACTGTATGTTCCAGTTTTTGGCATACTTCAGTCGGGGGAACCGAGCACAGTTGTCCAGGACCTCTGGGCCCGGTCACAGAGAGCAGCTTCACATGCTCCAGCTCACATTCCCTTTTAGAAGCTGCGATCTCTCACCAGGCGTTTGCCCTCTTATGTCCGTGTATTCTTTGAGTGCTGAGTTGCACATGTTTGAGTACCAGCGGACTGCTTCATATAAGTCAAGGAAGTTTCCATAGTTACCCTCCTCTCTTTTGACCAAAACAAGGGCACACCACCAACTGGACTGGAAAGTGTTGTGCGTGTAGTGTCGTTGGCCACTGCGGAAATGGGAAGATGATGAAATTTACGTCACACAGACCCTATAGTGGACCTCTGTGGACACGAGTGCATGGAAAGTATGAGCCAGGCCTTGTCGAGAAACAACAATAGTTTAAAGTGCATGAACAACTTTTCGTTCACAGCCAATAGTCAAGACTCGACTGATAAGAGCAGTTGTAAATCAGGTGTGAGCATCTACGTCGTCATTTTCAAAAGGTCTCCATTTCTGCCGATCCCAGCTAAAATGCTATTGCAAAGTTTTCAAACTAGACAGGGCCAGCAGTATTTGGAGACTTCTCCATTTTAGATGCTCTATAAAATGACGGAAAAGAGTAGCGTGGAAAATGTGGTGAAACTGAGTACTGTGGATGTAAAGCCTGTGCCAAAACGGGGGAGACCACAGACGCAATGAATTTTGTCACCAATTTTCATTGTTTTAATCCTGACAAATCACAGACTACACAATCTAGTCAATACTTGGCGTTTAATCAAACAGTTTCAGAGAGGAAATTCCAGGGATTTGAAACTCTCACTTCAGAATATAGACAGACAAGGAGGCGCACAATCTCTGTTTGGTTGTGATACCTCAAGTTTGTCGGGAGATGGTCTTCACATTCATCTTAATAGCACTGTGGGCAGCCCGGTCAACTCACTCTCATTGGGAGCTCATTGGTTACTGCGGGGTTCTGCTCACGCCCCAATCGCTGTTCAGTCATAAATATCAAACATACTTATGATTTGAAATCGAGAAGACTCTGATGCGTCCGATGACGTTAAAAGTCTGTTAACCTCTCACACTACAGGATAATCTGGCTAGATAATGTGTTCAAAGCAGCCTAAAATCAGAAGACACCCACAATTGTCAGAAGAGCCAGATCGGGACCAAAATCTGGCCAATTATCCTCTAGGTATAAGGCAGGCTTATCCAGTATTGGCCCATGTAACCTGCCTCTTGCCCAATGTCATGTGAATGGCTCTATGTAGCTCCTCCCACGATCAGCAAAGTACATCCAACCTGGCAACCCTTCTTCTTTGAAGACTAGGTGTGCCTTTTTTCCAGCAGGGAAGTTTTCAGATACAGCCAGATCCAAATCTGATTCTCCAAACAGACTGAAGCTGCTCTGTTCTGAGTCGTGATTTAATATAAACTACCAACACAGCAAATTTTGTTCTGTGTCGAGCATCGGGAGTTCAGTCAGGCTGAAGATAACAGTAGACAACAGTAGTGCCCCTCCCACAGTCTCTCTGCTTTTAGTGAATTAGAGAACAAGTGGTCACATTGAACTTGGGTGAAGCCATAAATAAAATGTCCCTTTTTTGAATGCATGGCTGCAAGAGAGAGAGAAATCACAATGTGGATGTAACAGGAAGACATTTTTCAAATGCTCCTGCAATCGTCTGGTCTTTAGCAGTTAAAAACAGCCTCATGCTGATGTCATACACGACTAATAATCACGTTGAAAGGTCAGACGGGTGCCGCAAAGACATGCTAAATTACAGCACGCAGCACTGGGTCTTCTCTTCACTCTCTCTCCCCTCAGCTGTGACTCAGAGGGCATACAGAAAACAAAACAGCCCTCTCCATCAGTCGCTGAAAAACTGGATTAGGATGAAAATTGTTCTTAGGAACCGCAAGACAAAACCAGTTTCTGACACACAGCACACCAAAAACACACACGGTTGTAGCTACAGTGAAAAACACCTTTGCTGCAGAGTCTGAGGGAGACACAAAAACAGGTCTGGAGATCAAGCGCAGGACTTTTTATGGCAGCAGCACTTTTATGACTCTGTGTGAACTTTGTGGTTTGAAAAGCCGCTCTGAGAATAGCATGTGCCTTTGAAAACCCTTGTGCTGGACCATGGCAATGAAATATGTGCGGCAACGTGTGATCCCATTCTCTGACTGTCATTTTATGTCTTGTCAGGGATTCTAGCACAAAGTGTGTGTCTTGTAAAAAACCAAAACAGCGTGAATATGCACGCACGCACGCACACACACGGCACATGGGTGTTGAAAGAGCCACAGTGTGGGAGGTCACAGTGATCCAACCATCTGCTGTTGCAATCAGACACTGAAGCAGTGGCAAACACAAGCACACACACATGTGTCAAGTTCACATGTGCACACACCTTCAACACACACAGGTTTAGCTAAATATACATGCTGTCCTCAAAACAGTGACACACATATCAAACCATACACACACACACAGTCCTGACACACATTTTGAAAGGGCTGGCTGCCAACACACAAACACACAAGGGACAAACACTCACACACACTCACACACACACACACACAGTCTGCAGGCTCAGATTGCAGGAAGCTCTTTGCACGCAGCTCTGTCCTCAGCAGCCGGTATTAATCAGCACAATCCACCTGCAGATCGTTATGGATCGCTTACTGCAACACACACACGCGCGCACACACACGTGTTTGCGCACCATTCGTAGTGAGGACACTTACTTATAGACATAACGCATTCCCTAGCCCCTTACCCTAACCTTAACCATCACAACTAAATGCCTAACCCTAACCTAAACCCAATTCTAACGCTAACCCTCAAACAAGCCCCTTTAAGAGCGACAGAACGCGAGGACCAGACAAAATGTCCTCACTCCCCATGGTTTATGTTTTTGGTCCTCACAAAGGCGGCTATACAAGAGCTCAAGGACTCTCGTTGACTTCCACTCATTTGGACAGCCTAACCACAGCGTTATCCATAACCTTAACCATAACCAATTCATGCATAACCATAACCTTAACCTGTCCACATTTCAAACCTTAGCCCTAAACCCTAAACTAGTTCTTCAGAAATGAGGTTCTCCCAAATTAGGACCAGGTTTGGCTCTCCACGAGGACTACTGGTCCTGACAAGGTCAGTGTTTATGCCAGAAATGGTTCTAAAGAGGCAACAAGCACAAGAACCCGCACACGGGCACGCCTACAATCAATAGATCAATACTTGAACACAGTTTAAAAAACACAGCGCACGTGCTGCCAGACCATAGATAAAAACGTCACATCATGCAAACGTGGACTCATTATAAATCAATAATCTACATAGACTGATTCATCCCCGCTCCTCTACGTGGTTCGTGTTAGGACTTGGAATTGCTCACTGTGTTTACTCAAACAACAACAACAACCAGAAAAATCACCCACGTACACGCGGGCGCGCACACCCCCGCACGACTCCCCCCCCCCGTGTTGTAGGGCTAACCGGTTCCCCACAGGCGCGCCACGCTGCGTTAGCGCGGCCTCACCGGGGATAATTACAGCCTGGCGCGGCAGGGCGAGAGAGTGGCTGCGTGCCAAACACTGCTGCTGCTGACAGAGACAGAGAGAGGAGGGAGAGAGGGAGGGGAGGGAGGGGAGAGGGGGGGGGGTTACTGGAGCAACTGAGAGACATTGATTTATGGATTAAGAACCTAATCAATAGGCTGCTAATTTTCATCGATGCAAATCAATCAGCGCGCCCGTAAACAAAAACAACCGAAGAGACCAGTCACACTTGTCTTACTTCGACCTTGAGCCTCATTTTCTCTTCGCCCCCCCCCCCCCCACAAAAAAAAGAAATGAAAAGGGAAAAAACAAAAACGCGGACGCAGACGTTCACGCAACCGCTTCCTTTTTATATAAAAAGAATAAAGACTGAAACCTTCAAACGAGCCTTATCTGAGACTCAGAGGAAGGAGAGAGCGCGAGAGAGAGAGAGAGAGAGAGAAGCGGTGGCTGCTTTCAGCGCAGCACAACCAACAACCCTCCCCCTTCCCTCCCTCCCTCCCCTCTTCCCCTCTTCCCCTCTTCCCCTCTCTCGTCTGTCGGCCTCTGTCGAGTTCCGCTCATAACCTCGCCACCCACCCTCCCAGTTCCCCGCCTCTCCCTGCTTTCCGCTGCTGCTGCCGGCGGGGAGCGCGCGCGCACACACACACACACACTTCTTTATACCTCGCACTCGCGCTCTGACACGCACCCACAAGCATGCGCGCACACACCTTGAGCGCATTTAGGCGAGCGCGCAAGCACACACACAGGGCACACACTGACACACAGACGCACACACAGGCGCACACACAGACGCACACACACACACACAGGCACACACGCAGACGCACACACACACACACACACACACACACACACACAGGCACACACGCAGACGCACACACAGGCACACACGCAGACGCACACACACACACACACGCAGGCACACACACACACACACACACACACAGGCACACACGCAGACGCACACACAGGCACACACACAGGAACACACACGCGCACATAGACGCACACACACACACACACACACACACACACACACACAGAGGCAGGCAGCGTCAATAAAAAGCCCAGCGCTGTGAGAGGCCGCCGGCTCTCCACTCCCCCCTCCTGCCACTGCGATTAGCGGAGGCTGGCTGGCTGGGGAGAGGCGCCCCTCTGTTATCTGGGACGGTGGCAGCCTGTGTGTGCGTGTGTGTGTGTGTATGTGTGTAAGAGAGAGAGAAGGAGAGAAAGAGCGAGCGAGAGAGAGATTGATTTAACTCTTTCGGGTCCGGATCGCTTCAAGCTCCGCTCGCTCTCCTGCTCGCTGATAAGCTCAGGCAGCAGCAGCGGCAGCAGCGCTACAGCCGAGCTGATATTAGAAAGAAAGGAAGCAGGCAAACGCGGACATTAAACGCACCGTTTTCACGTAAATATAAATTCTAGTTGGGCCACTGACTGAGGTCATGTCCTCTGAAGAGGTCACACATATTGATCATGTTGGTTTTTATGGCTTATTCGGATGCGTTTTTTTGAGCAGTCACAGCTACAACACAGGGCTGTAACACATTATTATAGAGCAGGAGCCATTTAGGCTAATTAAATAATTAATTAGTGGATCAACTTATTTCTCAAATGTGAGGATTTGCTGCCTTTCAGGTGAATCAGTGCCAGCCCAAGCTTTTATGGGAAGAATTTTATTTGATTGGGAGTCACCTGTGCTTACAATAAGACAATCATTTGGTGTTCTTAATGTCATGTAAACACGTTAGTCTGACTAGAATTGAGCTAGTCTTAGTCTGACTAACATAGTCCAATTACTGCTGCATGCATACACCTAGTCAGACTGGAGTCAGACTTTGCTTTCTGTGCAGGCAACAACATTTCTTCCCAACCGCTGCTCCTCCACATCGAGAGGAGCCAGCTGAGGTGGTTCGAGCATCTGGTTAGGATGCCTCCTGGACGCCTCCTTGGGGAGGTGCTTGGGGCGTATCCTTCTGAGAGGAGGCCTCGGGGCCGACCCAGGACATGCTGGAAGGATTATATCTCTCGGCAGGCCTGGGAACACCTTGGGACCCCCCTAGAGGAGCTGGCAGAAGTGGCTGGGGAGAGGGCGGTCTGGGCTTCCTTGCCAAGGACCCGAACAGATGTGCACTAAATGTGCAATTTTCAGCTTCAAAATAAAACCAAATCATTTAACATAAACACACGCTATTGGGGGTTTAGTTCACTTGTGCCTTGCCAGCTGAACGTCCCTCATCACGCCTACAGTATAGCCTTCAGTTAGCAGTGTTTGGCAGTGTTGCCAAATACTTTCAATGAAAAGTAACTAAAGTCAGCCTGGAAAAGTGCTCGATATACTAGATATCACTGGAACACGTCCTGTCCTCAGCAAGTTCAGACACGGGCGTGAAGAAAAAAAGATTAACAGTGAAATGGAATCGGAAAATAAGGGAAGGAGAAAACAAAACCTATTTTCACAGACACCGTTTTTACTTGAATGAACAGATGAGTGATTGTTCTGCACACGGTCAGCTGTACTGCACGTCCACAGCTCGGTGTCTGTGACTCTGGGTTGTCTGTGTGGTCACACGCTCGCTCTCTCTCTCTCTCTCTGTGTCTACAGTCAGACCGACTCTCTGACTGCAGTAAATACAGCTCGATGAAGTTCACTCGAACTGACCATTTCCATTTTTGGAAAGTAGTTAGGCTTATGCCAGAAAGTCGCGACTCACTATATTTGTCGCTTTTTTGAAGAAAAAAGAAGTCGGCGGAGGTTCTGAAAAGTCGCTAAAGCGACAAAGTCACCAAGTTTTCAACACCGTTGTTTGGTCTGTTTGCTTTATGATAACTTTTATGGTTTTTCTTTCCCCTGACTTGGTTAATCCTGTCTCCATTTCTGTGATTTCTATACATTGTATTGTGTGTAGCGTTGTCTTCTTCTTCTTCTTCTCTGTTTTTGGTGTAGCATCACAGCGTCACTTACAGGCCTGACATATGTCCTACAGCAGTTTGAGTCGTTTTGGGGGTTCTGTGTGGATTTTGTCGTTTTGTGGCCTCCGTGGTCTCAGTGGCTAGTTTTAGGTCTTCTTCAATAGACCATGATTTTGTACATTATGCTTTCATTTACAGGAAAATGGACAATAAAGTATGGTGAGTGACAGCTGGTATTGTAGCAGCCTTTTCGGAGCTCTGCATTTCCAGTTTCAAAAGCGGACATGGCACTGGCCAAATTGCAAATCTCAGTCAATTTTTGCACCTGGGAGACTAAGTCCATTTTTTTTATTCCCTCTGGCCCCCTTTACACCTTGCATTAGAATGCGTTTTCTGTCATCAGATTGCAATTGGATAGCACCTGACCACTTATCTGCAACACCACTTTGGGAGGTGGCAAATTGACACATTGTGACCACAGTGAACAGAGGTGTAAATGCAACAAGTCTCCGATGCGTCTCTGCTCCGCCCACAACAACTACGTGAGCAGAGATACGTCGGTGGCCCCGAGCACAGCTAACGGAAGCGACAGAACTGCGCGGTCTCCTCTGCTTTCATCATTTTTTCTGCTCAACGAACGCGACTTCTTCTCCTGCCTCGAAAAGCAAAGAGGAGTCCATACAATAGCGCGGCTTCATGTGCAGCTAATGTTGTTGTTGATATGGCAACACACAGGATGTAATGGTGTAATCTGGGTTGACCGTGATAGGATAGCAATCGGATCTTGATGCATGTTAATACCAGGTGTGAATGCATGAAGGGCTATCCAATCGTTATATGATCACAGGAAACACATTCTAATGCCAGGTCTAAAGGGGGCCCCTGTGTGTCAGTGGTTTTGGGTGTTGTTGATTTGCATTTCCCCCACATAAATTAGTTTGTCAGAATAAAAATCAAACAATTAAAACCAAAGCCAGGGATGTAAAATGTGAATTAATCAGACACAATTTTTTTCCCTGCATGCACTGCATACCATGCTAATCTCAACTGAAATGGCCTTGAAACCAATTAAATCACTTCTACTGACAAGCATTTAAAGGTCTTTAGAAACCACGACATTAACACCATTAATGTAATTACTTGTAGCATAATGAGATTTGAAAGCTTGACTTTATTTGTTTTACTTTTTCGGTGTGTACACTTACTCAAAGTCAAAGCCAACGTCAAGAGTAAGGGGGAATCCCTACAAGCACCTTTTCAACTGAAAATAAACCTCTTGCGTTCATTTTTTAACGGCTTTTATGTTTACCTTTCACAGAATTTAACACCATTAACCTATTGGAGAGCTCAGGGCATGAATGAATGAAAAAAATAAAGAAAATGAATGTTGTCATAAACCCTGATGTTTGCTGGGGCTTTTGGAGAAAAACTGGGGCTTTTGGAGGCCCCTGGGGATCCAGGGCCCCATCTTAGTTGTCTGATTTGAATGGTTGGTTATCCAGCCATGGTCCAAAGGCTGCAGTAGGAAGTGAGTCTGTTACAAATCACTCTTTGTTAAGACTCCTGTGATTTGTAATGCATGACGCTTGACGAAGAAATGTGAGCACATTTTAAAAAATATAGAGCAGTAAAAGTCTGCATCAAGTGTCAAGTCACATTCAACAAAGAAAGTATGCGGATGAGAATTTAAAAATAACTCAATCATTTTTAGGCCATATCCCCATTTAAAATCCGGGTTGGGATGATTTGTTTACATGTCACCCCTACCTTTATCTTATACCTCGTGTTTCCTGTCAGTCTCGCGCACCATCTGTCAAAGCAAAGACAAAATGCCAGAGAAGATCCTCAGAATGGAAAGAAAAAAATGCACGAAAAGAAATGTAAACATAACTTAAGGGTAAGTTTGGCTATTTCTCTTTTTTTCCTTAATGTCAAGAAATCCCATGGAAAGACAGACGAGCTGCTGTTGCATTGGCTGTGATGAACAAGGCTTGGTTTATTTTGGAGTAAATCCAGCATTTCAAATCCAGGAGCCATAAATACTCAGGAGGGCACCACAACAACAAACAGCTATTATTAAAACAAACATAATACATATATGTTTGGGACATGTTGTTATATAGTTGGCTTTGGTATAAATGAGGTTATCAATGAGAGTCCCTGTCGCTTTTGATTTTAACATGTAATGCAAGTCTGTAAGTTAAAATAGACTTTGAGAAATATGAAGGACGTGATGTCATGTTCAGGACTGGCTGAGACACTTGCTCTCACTGCAAACACGGCTGCCAGTGAGGATGTGAGGAAAAACAAAGTTTAGCCGCTGAACAAAAGGCTCAACTAATAAAATCTATGCCTGCTTATGTATCATAAGAATATTTCCACTGCTTTATCTCATCATTAGACATTAGCCTTTTCCAAAAGAAAACCTGAAGTTTGTGTTGCTTTGCAAAGGGCTAACAGCCCACACCAAGGTCCATAGAGAAAGTCCACACTTTAACATCATAGTACACAGTTGTTGATCCACCACTGCCTCCATCAGTAAATTCCAGTAATCTGTTTTATGACGGATGTTATAAAACAGGTGTTGGTGTTGAAAGGCGTCATTCAGACTTACCAAAGGAGGCAGCAGTGTGGACCAGCAGCTCCTATGTCATTGCTAAAAATGCTGATTTTCTTCCTAGTTAGAAAAAAGCTAAGATATGTTTTTCCTTGTGTCCCCTCTGGCAGGCAGCCATCTTATCAGCGAGAGCGAGCCTCAAAGTCTTAAACTAGTTCCAGGCGGCAGCAGCAGCAGCAGCAGCGGCAGCACAACAGGATCCCACACAGTGAAGTCAGACTGTGTGACATGGCTGTTGGTGTCAGACAGGATGGTCTGAGTATTTCAGAAACTGCCGATCTACAGGGATTTAAATGCACATCCATCTCTGGCGTTTACAGAAAATGGTCAGAAGTTCTCTGTGTGAAAATGTCCTGTTGTTGCCAGAGGTCAGAAGAGATTGACCAGTCCGGTTCAAAAGGATAGAAACCACCAGTTACCATTTAGATAACCACTCTTTTACAATCATGGTATATGCGTGTGTTGCTAATAAAGTGGCCCCTGAGTGTATTGGGTTTTCTCCTCCTAAATACCAGCTGATTGTTGGCACAAAAAGGGCAATCCCGCACCTTTTTTTTAATCATACATTGTGAGCCTATAAATCCACGAACAGCCTGCAGCAAAATGAAATGATGTGACGCAAGAGCTACACCACACTTCAACATGTATTTATACTTTTAAGACATTATTTGTGAGGGCTGTAATCGCCTCATTAACCTCCTCCAGCCGCACTTCTCCTGTACACTGTCTGTTGTTGTTGTTGTTGATGATGATGATGATGATGATGCTCTAATAAACAGCAGGCAGGGAGGAAGCTGCGCACAGGAGCAACAAACAGCCCATCAGCTCTGCCTGGCGCGCTGTGGCTCCGAGGTGACAGCGCTCCGGCTTGTTTTTCACTGTCTGCTCTGCTGCTGCTGCTGTCGCCTCTCTCTGTCTCTCTTTCCTGTCTCTCTCTCTGCCTGTCTGTGTGTGTGTGTGTGTGTGCGTGCGTCACAGCTAGGTCATGGCCGGACTCCAACAATGGCTCCGGTTACTCGAGACACAACACACACACACACACACGCGGGCGCGCACACGCACGCCAGGCGCACACACACAGATCTGACAAATGATAGGGTGGTGAAGCGAGGCGAGGTGAGCAGCTAATAGTAGGCAGTGCGCCTGCCGACATGCCCGTGGGCCGCGGGTGTTAAATTGTATCCAATTACGGCGCATGCGACGATATGAGGAGGGAATAATAATTCTTCTTGCGTGACAGGGAGATTCGCTTATTTTCCGGGCTCTTTATATGGAGGGGGTGCGGGGCGTTCATACGCCTCCGTGTCTGTGTGTGTGTGTGAGTGTTCCAGTGTGGTGTGTTTGTGAGGACCAAAACACTTTAAAACCAGAGGGAGTGAGGACGTTTTTCCTCACGTTCTGTTTCCCCTTAAAGGGACTTTTGGTTGAGGTAAGGGTAGGCATTTAGTTTTGATGGTTAAGGTTAGGGAATTTATTATATTACTGTGACGTGGCGCTGTAAGTGGACGGTGGGGAATAACGAGGAGGAGCAGAACTGTGCTTTGAAGCTCAACTGAGCCGGATTTATTTCCTCGCTGCAACAAGAGCTGACCCCAAGGTTGAGATGTCCCCAGGGAAAACAACACAGGATGGCCAACGCACTAGCTGCACTATCTCTGCTCGTTGCTAGCTGAACTCCTCTTCCTAACAACAGGTGTATTCCTTCGCGAACACACTTCGCCTCCTCCCAATAAAAGAAAAACCCTCCACAGAATTACGTCACAGCCAATTACACACTATGGTGGACAGTGTACACCTCCACCAAAAACTAGTCCCAACAACACAGCTGCACACAACAGTGTCCTTACTACGAATGCTGCGCATAGTTGTCTGCGAGGAACATTTTCCAATGTAAGCTATCTTTGTAATGAAGTTTCAAATTGCTGTAAAATATGTACGGAAACCTAAATCTGTTTTTACAAGATTTTTTTTCTGGGTCTGTTTTTGAGTTGTTGTTTTTTTTCAGGTCTGTTTTTTTTATGAGATTTGTTTTTTTGCTCCTAACACAGCAGGAGGATCATGTAGCCCACTAGCTGTCCATGCTGTCAATTAAAGACAGAAGAATCTCCCAATGTCTCAAACCCAAATCAAAGTAAAACTGGATGAAACTGAACAATTTAGACATCTTTGCTTTCAATTCAGCAATCAAGGCGGGAAGCTTCTCCGCTATCTCATTCACTCAGATAAACTGACCCCCCTCACAAAACAGACACAGACCTGAAAAAAAACTTGTAATAACAGACCCCAAAATAAATAGATGAATAAATATTTTTTTAGGTGAATGCAATATGCTTCCGTAAATATGTACAAAGAGATGTGAAGAAATTGTGTTGAAAGTAATGCAAGTTCAGAAATAAAGTAAAGTGGACTGATTATTAATCTGCACTATATTTCAACATCCCCATGTTCACATGCAAACAATAATATTTATAGGTTACATAAGGTTAGGGTAAACAGCTAGGAATGCATTACGTTTATGAGTGTCCTCACTAAGACTGATGTACATGAATGTGTGTGTGTGTGTGTAGGAAAAGTCTGGTTTTCTGGAGGACACACATTTCATTAATCAAAATCCAGTTAACCAGATTTGGAGACACGGCAGGGTCCGACCAATAATTAATAACCATTATTTGGGCAGCTGCAGGTCTAAAGGATGTCTCAAGGCACATTCAAACATGCACACTGCACGCGTGTTCACACACAAATAGAAACGCACACGCGCTGGAGTGGTGGTGCTGGTGGCATGGAGGAATGAGGGATTGCATCAATGTGAAAATGAAATAAACACGCCCAGGCTGAGCTTTGTTATGAATTGTCTCTCCTGCTCATTTATTTGATGGAGTGCGCAGTCAAGTAAAACGAGCAACAGTGCCACAAATGGGTGGGGGCACACTGCAAACGTGTGTGCGTGTAATTCAGTAGTGGGCCTCCGTGAACTGCAAACTTAAGTTGCACTCCGGTGTCATTGACGCCCGGCAGAAAAGTTCAACAACCCAAGGGTAAAAAAGGGTCAAGTGTCGGTTCATTAGTTCAACTTGTCAGAGAGGCAGCTGACAGCAGGAAGCGTGCGGCGCGCCGACACTGATGAAACCACCTACATATGGGAAAAACCAAATGGGCCTAGGTTGAATACAAAGTGACTCTATTTTCCTGCCGGTCACACCTCAGCACTGCTGACTCAGGACCAACCATCACACGCCGCTGTAGCCGTGTCATGTGAGCAGCGTCTGTCATCACTACCACCCTGTTTTGACAGGGACTTAACAGAGAAGCATGACTCTTTGTGTGAATATGTGTGTGTGTGGGGAGGGGGTTGTTTGACTAACAAAGTACTGTTTAGCTGTTCTTAAGGCTACACATGTTATCAGGCTCTGCTCAACTGTCGCGTGAGAGGGGCAGGTTCAAGTCTTTTCTTTACATTCCAGTCCAAGGCACGTAACAAAAATAGAGTGTACACATAAATATATACAGTACATCAATCTGATATAAATATCGCGTAGAAAACACGTTTGCTATTTCAGAAACATTACAAAACAACCTTTCAAAGGAATACTTTGAAAATGACATCAACAGTAATGTACAAGTCGTATACAAATACAAAGGAGAGACTCCGTACAAGCAACACTGTTTACGCTTTTTTTTGTTGCTTAGAAAAAAATAAAAAAATCCCTTCTATATTTTCTCAGTATCCCTCTCAGAGAAACAGTTCCATGCTGGGATCAATCTGAAGATGCTTTCATGTCTGACAAACAGAGTTGTTTTCTTTCTCTCTCTTTTTTTTAAAAAAAAGAAGAAAAAAAGAAGCTGCTTTTCACCTCATCTCCTGCAGAGAAGCAAAAAGGTGATTTGCTGCAAATGCTAACACCTTGTTATGATTACCTTTCAGTCAGTTGTTCTTTAAGCATTTTTCCTTTTTTATTTATATTTTTTTTGGGGGGGGGGGGGGGGGGGGGGTGCAAAAATACTGCAGGACGCAGGAATCGAGAAGGTGATGCAGAGAGGAAAATCATCTCAAGACCTTTGAGATGCAGGCGATGCCTTTACCATTAGAGCCACTCCTTTCTCGCTCCTCTTGGATGATGGTATTGCACAGAGCTGCTGCTGAGCGCAGCCTCTGTGTGTGTCTTTAGGATATTAAATAGTAAAGGATGGGGATTAATAATGAAACCTGACAGCTCATCTCCGGCTTCTATCTGCCTGACTGTCCCCCCAATCTTCCCTTCCATTCCCTCCCTACCTCTTTTTTTCTTCCTCTCAGTTTCTAATCTGCTGTGTTTTTCTCTGGCTCTGACCCTCCTTCATTTTCCTTCCCTCCAGCTCGTTTGTCTCCCTCTCTCTGTTCCTCTCTCTCTTCTCAGGGCCCTCGGCCTTTCAGGGTCATGTCAGGAGAGTAGAAGAGCACGTTGGTGTCGTCATCGTCGTCGTCATCGCTGAGGTCAACCAGGTCAGCTTGTGTGTAGCGCACTGCCCCGGGGTGGTACTCTCCGATGCGAGTCCTGTCACACAGCCGCGATTGCAGAGCCAGCTAGAACAAACAAACACACACACGCCGTTTGGAATCAACACATGAGTCGTGCATTTGTGAAGAGCATTTTCACACTGAGCGGTCTAAATTTTAAAATGTGTCCTTTTCTCTCTGCTCTGTCCATCCTGACTTAAAACTGGGGATAATGTTCATTTC
Organism: Solea solea; assembly: GCF_958295425.1. Classification (NCBI taxonomy): domain Eukaryota; kingdom Metazoa; phylum Chordata; class Actinopteri; order Pleuronectiformes; family Soleidae; genus Solea; species Solea solea. Next base: position 19,089,929 of record NC_081135.1, read on the forward strand.
CAACTCACACTTTTTCAGGTAAAAAACATCTACAACATGTCGCAGAAGGAGGAAGGAACACCATTCTGTATGGTAAAACATGATAGTGATAGGAGGAGGAATCACTGAACACCATCTATGACCTCTATGTTTTCTGTCCATGTGACTCATCATGTTGCCATGTCCCGGTTTGACTTGCTGTGTTGTCATTTTATGAGGAAAAAAAGACACAGAGTTTGGGAGTTAACTCCTGGCATCATGGTTAATGCCACGTAGCATGATGTCGTACTGGTGTGACAACAACGAACAATGACATTGAATGTGACACAACAGACAACAAAGGAGGACCATCCAGCAGCTCTTTTTCCCCCCTGCTTGGTTTGTGGCTGTTTGTCTCAACAAGAGGTGAAGCGTTGTATGAGAATAAACAATGGGACATTTACACTGACTGCAAGGGAGTGATTTTTCTGTCTCCCAATCAGCTGCCTGTCAGGGGTGGAGCTAGACCGGCTCCATCCATGACAGTCAGACCATACCGGACAACTTTACACTGGTACCCCAAGGGAATGGCACCAAAGAATGGAATGGTTGGGGCTGGTTATTTTGGTACTATTGCTATGGGAAACGCAAGAAAAAAATATGTACTATACTGTACCAAACTGAACTGTTCCACTCGGTGGAAACATAGCTTAAGAGAGCCTGAGAATGGCAGACAAAAATGTTTCTCAACTGTCATATACTGTTCATTCATCCAAAGTGCATACACACATTTCCAGTGTTTGTACACTGCATAACAAATGATGCACAAAAGAACAGTTTGACTTGTAAACCACTCACTCTCCTCCACCAAAGTCCATTGCAAGTGCAGCCCAGATTTTGGAACTACGCAAAAAGAGCGCGTTGGGTGCACGCGGACAGCGCATGCGTGAACTGAACTTCCGCCCCACTGGTAGGTGAAGCATTAAGCCTCGCTCACCGAGCAGACGTGTTCGAGCTAGCTGTAGCGTTGTTCTGTTCTTCTTTGATAGGAATGGTTCCTATTCCCTGCGTCTAGACTTGTACGGCAACCCAATGGTGAAGTGGACATGACCCTGACGTGCGAGTATATCAGGGTCTGCGATTTGTGACGCACAATGCTATGCACACTTTTGGCACAAGCAACATGTGCGCGGAACTACACCAAGGCCTTTAATGGTCTAATGCTGCCTGTTTTTTTTTAATTTCTGTTACTTCAAACACTGACATCACATGTGATCCTACGGATGGAGGCAGCAGTGGATCAACAACCCCTGTGAGCCATGCACACAAATACTGTTTTGTATGCATCATCTACAAAAACAACAGAAAACGAGCACTCTGCATTGAAGTGGGAGATATGTTAAGATAAGATGGATCTGTATTGATCCCCATGGAGAACATTTTCAGAAAAGGAGGCTATTGCAGGAAAAATGATTGAGTGAGTAACTCTAGAGGACGTCAGTCTGATTCATGTTTGATTTTGCTTCTGCGGTGTTGGTCAATTATGTCGACCTTCAGAGCACGCATAGAGGCAAAAGGCCACATGGATTCTGATATTTACGCTCTTATTTGTGTCCAGTGGCCATAAGTCGGATAAATATTTGACCACATACTGAAGTGGTACAGGTCTCATTTGAAAATTGGTAGAGGTGATGGGATTCACTTCAGCCTGCTAATCTGAATGTATGTTTTGCATTGGATAATTCTTAAAACCCATGTGTCATTACTCCAATTTTCATGGATCATATCATGTGACCAGCATGAAACTAAAGTAGACTGTTTATGGTCCAGGCACTTGCTCAGTGTGGACAGGAAAACACTAAGAACCTGGTCATCAGCTGCAGCATTAAAGATAAAACCGCTTCTGTTGACTATAATCTTCTTTGATGAATCCTTTAAAGTGTTAAAACAATCACTTGCACAATACAGCTGTCACATCGTATTAATGTTGGCTTTGTGTGACAGGCTAATGATCAGGCTAATGATCATAAAAAGTGATTTGACTGATGTTCCCAGCACAGCAGGAACTGTTGTCCTGTTGTTCGGTTTTTTTAGTCCTTGTTTAATTGTCAGACACGTGCAAATGCAAACTTAAATTTTAATTTTTTAAATAAGAGCAATGCTTTAAGTCTTAGCTGAAGGCTAATGGGCCGTTTATATGTAGCATTTAAAAACGCATGAAAAGTGTGTGATATAAAGCCACAGAGGTGTTGGTTTTTGTTTCTGTCGTTATTAAGCAACCAAAATATAGGCGCTGCAGACGTGACTGAGGTTGCTGCAGCGTCACTGAATTATTTAAAACATTTATAAAAAAAAAAAAAAAAATCAAGACAAAGGTAACAGTGCTGCTTTTTCCTCACCCCAGCTTTGCTATTTGATGGGTTAAAATTTAGATAATTTTACCTCGGAGAGAGTCTTTTGCTCATCTGTCACACGTCACGTCTGTTGTGCACCCAAAAGGAGGTGCATGTGAACAACCCTTCAGAATTTGTGAGCATGTTACGCTTTTATTCTGCCTTGCTGTCCTGAAGAAACGGGAAGAAAATAAAGTATGGGACATTTTTGTTGCCGCACAACGCCGATAAGTGAGACTGATGTTATTTAAAAACAGGGGGAGCGAGCATGGTGGGACACATGGAGATGTTGTTGTTCTGGAAAGCCACCATGCAAACCGGGGCAGCATCATGTCGGCACAGTTTGGTTCAGGGTAAATCATCAAAGCCAGCATCAAGGGTCTCCCTAATGTCAATGTACTTAGATCTAGGCTTAAAAAAAGGGTTTAAGATTGAAGCGATACTGAGACATATGAAACCAGAAGTAGCTTTTTCCTGCATGCACACAGATGAAGAAGTAGTGAGAGGTGAGCTCACTGCAGAGCCACAGGCGGTTCAGCTGTATGGCTAGAATGCAGATCAATATCAGGGAAGGATAGAGAGGAAGGGGGGGGGGGGGGCGAGCACAGGTGGGAGGGAAATGCTACACAAAGGAGAGCGGCAGAAATAATGAGATAAATGCCAGAAAAGCTGTAGCGGGGTACAGGGAACAGAGGAGGAGGCAGGGGAAGAGACGTGCATATACAGTACAGAGAGATAGAGATAGAGAAAGACAGAGAGAGGGAGGACGAGAAGACTCAAAGACAGCCGCGGAGCAGAGAAGGAGGAAAAAAACAACAGAGGGCTAGATAAAGCAAGAGATATAAAGCAAAGAGGCAGCAGTATGTTTACATGTACACAGAAACCAGAATCCTGGCAGAAATAGGGACATGCAGGTAATTTTCTTGTTGTGAAACCCTTGTACACACGCAGCAGGTTGGAAATCAGAACTGGTTACTTCGTTTTAATTTGGGTTGCACCAGTGAAGTCCCAGATTAGCTTCTGCTTAACTTCCAAAAGCATGCACAGAAAACAAAAAAACAAACAGGTAGGAACATATGGAAATGTCAAGATTTAGTTCAGTCCTCATTGTTGGTGCCACAATTCAGTTCTCAACTCTGTAGATATAAAAAGTGGGACACTTCTTTTCGGGCTCTTAGTGACAGAATATCAACTCCTGTGTGCCGATCTTTACAGGACAAACAACTGGCAGCAGAAGGTCGAACAGAGACGAAGATGCACAGATGCTTCATACTCCCACACTCAGGTGTATGAGCACTTAATTTGAATGAGTTAACAACAATGAATCGTCAGCATGTAACTCTTTTGTGTGTATGAGGATAAAAAAAATGCTGAAGTTGGTTGACAGTGTTTCAATTACAAGAGCTTGCGCTCATAACAGCTCACCCTAACAGTCAATATCCTCTCTGCTGCAGTGCTAGTATCAGGGAAATCTATCCTTATCTACGAGGCTGTGAAGGCGGGGAGGACTGATTATCAAAGTGAGCAACCATTTTTTTTTTAACTGACCTAATTTAGCCTGACGACAAGCCCGTTCCTAGTTGAGGTCTTTTGTTTTGCACTGACCAATCAGGAGCCAGTAATCCAGCCCACAGGTTTTTTAAGTTGACATGGAAGCTGCATTAGAACATGATCAGTTTAACAATAAAAATATTTTGGAATAAAAATTGTGATGACTTAAGTTATTTCTGTAGGTTGACTTCGGCCCCGTCCAGACCTGGTTCTTAACATCTGTCCTCAGTGATCTGATGCATGGGGATAGCGGTAAGTACAATTGATCATACCTTTTTAAATTAACAATGCGCCTCATGTGACTATATGAGATGGGATCTGGTTTCCCCTCCCTCTGTTCGAATACACTCTGTCCTCACGTCTGGTCTCGAGGGCAAAACTACAGTATGTTTTTATCGAGTGTCACTGTATGTACGTGTCTGCTGTCAGTGTGTTTGTGTGTGCATCTGCGTTGGTGTGTGTGTGTGTACGTGAGTGACAGGGTGAGACAGAGGAAAAAAGCAGGCTAAAGCTTGAGTGAATCAAAGCCCTACTCATGCTGCTGCAACATGAAATTAGGTATTGTGATGATCAAAATTGATACTGTGGCACTAGCTACATAAAAAATTAACATATGAGTGCGGATTTAAGTAAAATTATGGCTTGTCAGAGGACATCACCAGGACGACACTCATAGCAAAATAAGTCTGTCTACATGCAAGTCTATGAGAAAATGATCCCACTTCTCAAATGATTTATCATGTCATTAAAAACACTTTCCTGAGTTTTTGTCTCAATTAGCTTTCAGTCTTGAATACAGTTTGGTGTAAATTTTAAGTTATGTCCCATTTAATATTCATCAGAGGGCTCAGAAACACCCATCTCCAACTTCTCTTCCTCAGCATCTGGAGGCGAGTCTTCCTCATCAGACAATGGCTCTTTATTTCGTCTTGTCCAAGGCCACAGAGGGGCGAGCAGACAAGCTTTCTCACCGGGTTTCCCCCACGGGCAGGACCTTTCCTCTGGACCACACCACTCCCAGCCCATGAGGAACTGCAGACCTCTCCAACGATGGCGGGAGCGTAATAGGTGGTGGACAGAAAAGACCAATCTTCCATCGATGAACTGGGGTGGACTGGCTTGACACTTGAGACATGCAATGTTGTGTGTATTAGCATGGACCAAGGGAGCTTGAGTCTCACTGCTGCAGGACTGATGACCTTCTGGATCTCAAATGTGCCAATGAACGAGGGTGCCAACTTCTTAGACTCAACCGGTAGAGGAAGATCTCGGGTGGACAGTCATGCCATTTGGCCCACTTGGTAAGTTGGTGCTGTGGTACATCGTCAATTGGCATACCAGTTACCTGAATGGCACAGCACCACTCTGGCTTGGACCCAGGTCCAGCAGCAGTGGTGGATGAAGACTTGAACTGATGGGCAGGAAACTTCCTTCTCAAGGGCAGGAATCTATGAGACCAGGATGATGGGTGCTTGGATACTTTGCAGTGTAGAGTCGTCTCCATTTGCTGGTTCACCCTCTCAATTAGGCCATTGGACTGGGGGTGGATACCAGATGACAGACTGACACTAGCCCTGATGCAGAACTCCCTCCTTCAGTGGGGAGACCATGGAGCAGGAAGATGTGCTGGAGATCAGCTATCTCTTTGGCCAAAGGGAGTTTGGACAAGGGCACAAAGTGGGCCATCTTGCTGAACCTGTCTATCACTGTTAGTTTGTGGCATTCCCGTTGGTTGGTGGCAGACTGGTAACAAAGTCCAGCAAGATGTGGCACGAAGGATGATGAGGGGTTACAGGAGTCCAGCAGGAGGCTGGCGTGAGGGTTTGTGCGGATTACAGATGGGACAGGCATTCACAATCTCCCAGGTGTCCTCCTCCTGGGAGCACAACAGAATCTCTGCTGCGGGACCTCCTGCGCTGAATTCCCGGATGGCAGGTGAGTCTGGAGCTGTGGGCCCATTTTCAGAAGTCTGTTCTCGGGGGCTGAAGGATGAACAGTCGATCTGGAGGACAGGAACTGGGACCAGGATGATCCTTCAGGGCAGCCTTGACCACTTCCTCCACTTCTCAGGTAACATAAGCAACCAGGTGAAGGGCTGGAAGGACGGTGTCAGGTACAAGAGCAGAATCTTTCTTCCCTATGAACTGGTGGGACAGAGCATCAGGTTTAACGTTGCGGGAACCAGGACAATATGAAAGGGAGAAGTTGAAGTGCACGAGGAAGGCCTGGCCGGCCTCAAGTTTGACCTCTTAGCCAGGACTTGATTGCTAAGACCATGGCTGGGTCTGATGGTAAAAACAACCTTATCCTCTTCCAAGGTAAAGGAGTAGGGTTGCAGAGAGAACAGGATGGAACAGTTTGTGTGGAAGAGATTGCAGCCTCCAGGTCCCCAGCATAATGTTTTCCGGGACCCCCACCTGAAACATGAGGAGGCGCAGGAGAGGCTGGGGCTGCTGGTTGATTTAGTGCTGCCACAAGCTGTTAGACTTGAGTAATCAGTTAGGCTAACATCTGCTTATGAGCAGCCGCAGCCTGGCATACTTCCTGAGGACTGGCAGCCATCATAGTCTCCCTCAATTCTCTCTAACCAGGATGGGTTCATCACTGACCAGATTGTACTGTAACGAGTGGTGTTTGGACCCAATTGCAGGACACTGACAAGTTAGCTCAGTTCTAAGTAAGCCTTTATTACAATAAAAGCACAAACACACTGATCAGACCCTTGTCAGGCAACAGTACAGTGGGAGCAGGCAGGCGAGGTAATCAAGGGTAGCAGAGTCCAAAACCAGGTAAACAGTCCAACCAGACCAGAGTCCACACAGGCTTAGCCAAACAAGTCCAAAAAGCAAAAGTGACAGAAGGCAGGACGGTTTACTGGGACTTAGGCAGAGAAGGCAGGTCAGAAGCAGGTACGGGGAATCCGAAAGTCTGGCATCTGAAGAGCGAAGAACAGTCTGACAAGGAGCGAATGAACTGCAGAAGCTTATATACTGGTTTGCAGTGATTGGTGAGTAGTGGAAGGGTGAGTGGAAATGTACTGGGAAGTGAGGTGAGCCATAGAGCAGAACTGTGACAGCAGGTGTAGGTGGAGTGGACAGGTTCTTTTTATGTGCAGTGGACAGGTTCTCGATAAGGCCCACTACCACTCTTCCAAATATGGTTACTAATTGCTTAAAAAGAAATGTATAGTGACCAATAAACTTATCTCTTGACTCAAACAAAAATCCTCCTTCATTCCCACAAATGTTGCAGTGTCCGTACACCTAGAATGCTTTTGGAATGGGAAGCACGTTAATGCTGGAGTTTACAATCCAGTGGATGATGTCATGGCAGGTTGCCATTTGGAAAGCCAACCACCCACTATCTCTGCCATCAGTTACTGTATGTTATGGGCTGCAACTTGACCACCCTGTATTATTTTACTTCCAATTTGCTTCATTAGAAGAATATGCAGTAGATGTAGAGCCAACTATCACTCAGTTCTAACAAAAACAGGAAAAGAATTAGCTGTGTCGTGGCCACTGCTGCTGCAAATGCAAACTCTGATGGTGATGGGCCAAAAACAGTGGCATGCACTTACCCTTTACACCACAGGTACCTTCTCCCTACACATTTGCCTCAACTCTTCTTCAGCACCAAAGGGTGGTGTTTGTTACAGTCCAATTAGCAGGAACATGAAAAGTTTAAAAACAAACAAACAAAAACAAATCTTTAATAAACTAGAACTAAAAACACCATACAGGAACATTGCCAAAAATTAATCAGTGGATGAAGAAAAGAAATCCTTCACTATCTTGCAAAGCTATTAAAATGATTTCATCCAAAGCCTTCGTTGAAATCCCTCATAATGAGCTTTTACTTTTCATTACATCAACTTCATGAGAAGAGACCTTAACTTTAAATCTACAAAAATGTATTTTTGCAACATTATGAATTGATTTAGAATGACATTTCAATCACAGTTCTTGTAAACACATTAGTCATTTTGGTGATTCATGCCATAATTTACACATTGCAGTCCAGTTAGAGGTGCATCTCCTCAGTTCCAGTATGGACAAGAGGAATAATTATTCCCATTGTTTTTGTGTTTTTTGTTTTCGCAGTGGGACAGAGTTTAATTAGCATTCACCCTTGGGTTAAATGACTACAGAATGCACACAGGTTTTCCAGCTTTAGCTCTGACTGAAGATTTCTTCTTTCTCTTCTTTATTTTTATCAGTGATGTAAATTCCAGCATCATTTCTGGCACAGCGCTAAGGTGTGCATTCTTCTTCCAAGACATTAGCACAGATCGTAGCCCGAGATTATTAAAACGATTGTTGTTTTTGAAAACCTAGCTTTTACAACTAGGGACAGTGCTCAGCATTTTTTATTCATTTACTTCATTTTATTAATGACTTAAAATCATTCACTTGCTGTTGAGTTTGAACCAGGGACCAAAGTAATAAATACAAAAAAGTAATGACTGGAACATTGCCTCTGAGCTCCATTATGTTGTTGTTTTCTTTGTCGTGTTTTTTTGGCGTCACATTTCACGCAAGGGTGAAATTGCGTGTAATTATTTGTCTTCAATTTCTGCCAACTGAAAAGAGTTTCACCTAAATTTTACACACTGGAAGTTCAAATGTCTCTCAAAGCAGCGCAGGTAAAAAGAGAACTGGGTTGAGAAGGGTGGAGGTCTTGTCGGGTACAAAAGCACAGACTCGTTGAGAGATGAATGTCACACCCCCCCGCCACTCCACCATCACCACCTCCTTCTCTCTTACCCCTCCTCTCCCCAGCCAATCTCACACCTGATGTGTGGGGGCTGCTGGGAGTCACATGCCAAGATGAATAACAACCAGCTGTTAGTCACGATAGAGCACGACCACACATACCGCCTGTGTGCGTGTATGTGTGCGTCTCCCTCTTTCTCTCTGTCATCTTCCTTCTCACCTTCTGTCTCGCTCTCTCTGACGTACACGCACACACACACACACACACACACACACAAACAGCATTTTCTGCGTGATTTACGAACACATTGGGATTCCATTTGACTCCTCATCTCTCTCTCTTGGCTCAACACAGTGCAACATTGACATTTGGGTTGAAGGTCACACCGCACATTCCACTCTTCCTCATTGTGCTCCTGACCCATTATCAGCCGGGGTTGGTGATACTGAGTAAGTGACAATGTGTGTGTGTGTGTGTACGTGCGTGGACTAAGACCACAGAGAATGTTTTGCTTTTGTGGTTCGATATCAGGTCCTGCTCATATCCACAGATACTGTCAATGTTTGTAGATGGAGACAAATCTGCTGGGAACTGTATTGATTGTGGTGTTTATTGAAATGCAACCAGTGTGGTTTGTGGTTCAAATGTAAAAACATCCTCCTCTTCATTTCATTTCCCTAAAAGCTAAGTAAGAGACGATTAAAGATTAAAATTAAGTAAGAGTTTTCATTTTACTCTTTAAATAAGGGTTTTTTTGGAGTTAAAACTTTCATTTTAGAGTGGATTGAGCTTGTTTTTTGTTTGTTCGGTAGATGTATGTTGTTTTTGTACGTTTTGTTGTTGTGTAGATTGAATTGATTTCGAAAAATAGCAAACTCATGTCTATATTACCTATAGGACACAGAGATACCTACAATTTGTAATGCATGATATCACCAAAACACACATCCCTCCAGATGACAGAAAAATAAAAAAAAACCCACAGCTGTATACAGTATAACTGCACTGTTGGAAGCTATCCCAACACAGGAGCTAACACAAGCTAACTATACACAGCCTGCTCAACGTCTAACAGCAGACAACTGTAAAACACGAGAAGGCTGCATGTTTAACCAGGCAAAGACAGACCAGATATCATTTTCAGGAGCTGGCAGCCCTAAAACAATTGGATCTTAACAGTGAATAGTGAATGTTGGACATACAATAAAATGGTGGCCAGAAACACAACCCAAATGGGATTGTCACGTTGTACTGTTTCTGCAAGACGACAGTCGTTTACTAACATGTCACAACAACATAAATGTATGCTCATCATGAATTGGCCAGATAGCTATAAACTTTAAGTTGAGAGGCTAGCTCAACTTTATTTCTTCAAGCTTGAATCTTGTTTTGGATTTTGTTGGATGCAGTTATGTTTGTTTGAAAGGTGTGTTTCTTTTAATAAGCACACATATTATGAGGTCTACACATAATCGATATTACTTTGAAAAACGTTTTTATACATATTGATATGGTTACCATTGGGGACTTTGTTGTGAAATACATACAATACCAAATTACTGAGCTTCTTGTACAGAAAATGCAGTGATTCTACTCTTCACACATTATATAGCAAAGGAAACTGTGGCTGAGAACATGTGAAAGTAAAGAAGTGGAGTGAAAAACACAGACTCACATATACGTACGTTTTAGTTTTAGCAGGTGAACGTCACTTCTCTACATGTTTGTTGAACAGAAAGTTTAATCCTGGTGCGTTTACATTTATATTCTGCACAAACACTAATGACTTGGGTCCCCAACTAAAGCGATTACACCAGTATGTGTGTGATGTGTTCAGCTCATCCAGCAGACACACCCCCAGCATCTCAGAGCAGAGAATGTTGCTGAATTTTACATGACTTGCATTCTGAAAGGTGTTTTGTAACACACTTTTCTGCAGGGTGTCAAAGTGAGAAACAAGATTCTTTTTTCACTTTACAAAGTCTTTAAAGAAACCACGTTGGCATGGCTACAATCTGTTAAACAACTTTCAAATTACTTCATTCAACCTCGAAATAATAATCTCACAAGGTTATTAATCCACCACAATGACAAAAAAATGGTATCACCACAAGCACTGAGACTGGCTTTAACATTTCTATTAGTTTTGGTCTCAAAGTCTGGTTGCAGACATATAGTTCTAAAATCCTCACTCAAAAAAACCATGTGACCCTGAAATCAGTAAACAAATATATATAAAAGACAACAAATGGAGAGTGAGAGATGATGCATCTGTGACATTGCTGACTGCATCTTTTTGTTTAAGTGATGGTTTGTGGCTCTATAGAAGCAAGTGTCCGGCACTTTGGTCAACAACTATTTCCATGAAAATTTGTGACCCCAGATATTTTAATTACCCAGATTCTGAATCCCGGAGTGTTAGTAGAGATATTCACGTCCAGCTAAGGATGAAGTGCACCAACTTTGGTGAATCCCCTCAACTTTTTTGGTATAATCATTTGGATCATAAAAAACATGTGTAGAACTAATGACATTTGCATAAGCCTCAGCTGTACAATTTGACAAATTACATGAAGATGACACATAGTATCTAAATGATGCGGGGCTACATTCTATGACAGTGTCAGTGCAGCAGTGACAGCATCTTGGAGATGCAAGCCTACAGGACTATTTTCTTTGGGCTGTCTTTGACAGTAGCTCAGTGGGAGACTGAGTTGTCTTTCAACTGGAAGGTTATGGGATCGATTCCGACTCCACTAGTTCCTGGGCAAGACACCTAATCCCTCAATCAAGACTAGAAAAGCACTATATAAATACAGACCATTTACCATTTTCAAGTTAATTAAATAATTTCAAATACAGAGCTAAAAATGCTCATCTACATGAAGTATTAGTGTGGAGGTTGCTGTACCTGCATGCCAGTCGGACTCAGTAGGCTCCACCAATCCCTATCCAGGCCAAAGACAAAGGCATTGGCCAAGCCATGAAGTGGTGCTGACAGGACGTGTAACAAGGTGAGGGGGAACGATGGACCCTGTGGGTAGAAGGCGTTATGGAGCCTAGTGGGAGAGAAAGAGAGAAAGAGAGGCAGAAGTGTTAAATTCATCGATAAAAAAAAGTTGTAAATAAAGAGACAAGCTGTAAGAGAACTTTAGAGGTGAGGATGGAGTAATTGGAGGAAAAGTCAGAGGCAGAGACGGCAACAGGAAAAAAGGGAGAGTGTTTGATCGACGGAGGAAGAGAAAGAGAGGGAGAGGACAAGTGAGTGACAGAGTGAGGGACAGGGTGAGAACGAGAGGTAATGAGAGCGAGTGGCAGAGGCAGAACAGAGAGGGAGAGAGAGAGGAAAAGGGGAGGGTGAAAGAGCGACTGAGCTTTATATCAGCGTTTAAGAGCCCATTAGGCAGCGTGAGACGGCTGGGCTGACACATTCTTGGCTGCCGCTTCGACAGCACGCAGCACTTTACAAGGACAGGGAGAAGTGTAGCGCTCAACTCCCTTCCTCTCCTTCTCTCCCCTTTCTCTCATCTCAGTTTCCTGCTTCTCCTTAACACAGTTTCACCGACCCGTCTTCTCCTTCTTTTCCATTCCATGCACGTTTTCCAACACACCGCCTTCCTTTTCCACAATATCTCTCCCACTTCTTTGCATTGAGTTTCATCTCTCTGGATATCTCATTTTCATCTTGACTCATGAGGATGACCCTCTTTTCTTTTTCAATTCCCCTCCATGTGCCTATCTCCCTGGGTGCCCGGGGCATGACTAGGAGGTGAACCTGATATTGTGTGGTGTGGCTGCAAACTAATGGGTGCCTCGGAGAATGATGGTGCTCAGCCATTAACCCTGGATTAACCCTGTATTAGTGCTGCTCTCCGGGTGAGCCTGCCGCTAATGTCTTTTATTGATCTGCTAGCAAGACAATCAAACCGCGAACAGCTTACAGCATTTTCCGCATGTGCGTTGTTCCTGGGTTTGGCGAGTAAACTAACCGGCCATGGTGGTCGACCCCAGGGTAGAGAAAGTCAACCCCACCCCTACTTGTGTCCCACTGAAGAGGAAAATACAAAACCAAACCATGTGCTGTGGTTACAAGGTTTAACGCAGTCACTCATCACTATGTGACGGTCAGACAATGAGGCTTGTCCATTTAAAAAGATAATCATTTGGTGAAGTCTTTGGTAACAACACTGCTCCAAATACAAAATGAAACACTTCACAACACCGTCGCAAATATTGTGACATCTCACATGAGCATTACACACATCCTTCAAAACACTAGCCTTGGTGGCTATAATTATCCCAGCTGTGAAAAAAAACCCACTTCCATAAAGCGCACAAACATTTCCATAAAGGTACAGTATGTGTTTTATAAAACAATGTAATGTGTTGTTACCATGTTATGACACATCAAAAATGAATCAATGGCGGTAAAATTAAATCTATGTGTCTTAATCTATGTGACTTCTTTAAATACTGCAGTGTTTTGCAAATAAAACTCAAACAGGAGTAAACCATACATTTGTTGGGCAGTATTTTTGGCTGAGGATCAATACCTATTTGGTTTGTTATTATTAACAGCAGCAGGACGGTGACTTCAAAAAATGCGCCAAATTGTGTAAACACTATAGCCATTTTGTAAAGCTTTAAAATTAAATGAGGTACAAGCTCAAGGGGCAAACTGGTAGCAGAACAAATGCATCAGGTTCGGTCTTGTCGTGGGTTTTGATGGCAAATTAGCAACACAATTCATTCCTAACTTTATCATAAAGTTGAAGAGTCTTCGTAAAAAATGAGTCAAAGAGATAAATTGCTCCTTAAACATGTATCTTAGTTAAATTTAATAAAGACCTTGTGTGCCTTACAAAATGTTCACAATAAAAAACTAAAAAAAGCTACTAATCATTTTAAGCATGGTGTATTTTTTGAGAGAATTTTCAGAACACTACCAAAAGAACACCACTATTAACGGTCACGTTTTTAAAATACATCTGGTTTCTGACTTAATTATTTTACGTCTTTTTGTACCGTGTCTTGATTTGAATGTTCGAATGTCCGCGATCATTCTGTCTGATGGTGCATGTTCTCGTGTTTTAATGGGTTTTCTCCAGGCACTTCTGTTTCTTCTCACAGTGTAAAGACATGCAGTTTGTGGTTATTTAAACTGGAGTCTCTACAATGACCATAGGTATGAATGTTAACATGAAAGGTTGCTCATTTCTGTATATTGGCCTTGGAAAAGACTGGTGAACCGTCCAGGGTGAACTGTACCCTGCCTCTCGTCGGATGCCAGCTTGAATTGGCTTCAACTCCCCCAAAGCCCTCAACAGATACGATGGTACATATAATGGATTTTATGGATGTAATTTATCACTTATATTCTGTCTACGGCACATTTTGGTTTATGGAGTATCTTTAGCAAACACTTGTGTAATAGACAGCCTTCCCTTCAGCGTGCCAGTGTCCATTGAGGCTTTCCTCTCCTCGAGGCTGTGCCTTCGTTGAAAGGCAGTGTTTCAGATGATGGAACAAATCAGTTTTTTCCCCTCTTGAAGCAAACGCTTTCCAACAGCATTTATGTTTGGTTATGTTTTTAGTCTCAAAAGAGTCCTCGCATGTCCATTTGGTCACCAGTTAGTCTTCATTTGCACCCATACATCCAACTGTAATTTCTCCACTTTTTCTCCACAATTACGTCCATCATAAGAACTGGGCTACTGGGTGCTCACAGTCATTAAAATTGTGACAATCGACTTGAACTGCAAAGGGTGACCCACACATAAGAACAAGACCCTGTACTGTGGATGTCAACAAAAGCAACACCTTAAATCAAATGTAGAAGTTAAAGATACTTCAGCTTTATTTAACTATAAAGTACAGAAAGTGGCTGTATTTTTGCCTTTCACGAAAAACCCTGCAGAACTGCAGGTAAACGGCACAGAAGATGATTATGGAGATTTGTCCGCAAATCCGGTTATAATCCTCTCTTATCCTCTTTTGCAACATGAGGTTGCAAGATTTATTTGCCATTAATCTGTCATCATTTACCCTCTTACATCTCCTAGAAAAGTTTAAACAGGAAGAAACACACACAGGTTTGGTTGGTCAAGTGTTAAGACAAATCTATAAAAAAAACAAAAAACCTATCTACTGTCAACTTGATGCCTAAACACTGCTTAAAATAAATTCACGCTAGTGGAGTGTCCTGGCGCTTGTTGGAGTAAGGACCATTTGAGAGTGGCGCTGCCTGTTTTCTGGGTTAGCCTATGCTGTATCTCCAAGGACCAGACCAGCTGCTGCTCACATTCATTTCACTTCCCATTAAAGGTGAAATAAATCAGGACTCCCCACACAACCTCCTTGGAGACCCAGGAGACACACACATACACACACACACACAGGAAGTTGTACACATGCAGATCAACAAGAACACAAAGCTCACCCGTGCATGAGCGTAGACGTGCGTAAATACAGTGTAACCTAGGTCATATGCATTGAGAATGTCAGGTGGAGTGGAAAAACTGTGTGTGTGTGTGTGCGTGCGTGCGCGCGCGTGTATGCGTGTGTTCCTCTGACAGCACAGCAGTGAGAGTGAGCGAGTCTGTGTGAAGGGGGGCTATTTCTGGCGTCTCATTTTTTTCCCCTGCTGCTGCAAAGAAACGCGATCGGCGTCCGGGAAACGAGAGCTGGCAGCAAGCAATCATCTGCCTGCCACACATTCATACATGCACGCACACACACACACACACGCGCGCGCACACACACACGGCACCTCACAGCGCTGAGCAACACGCGCCATGGCAACGGAACAGCCGCAATTAGAGGCGAAGAGCCTTTCCTCTCCATCGAGGGAGAGACGGAGAGCGAAATGAAAGGAAGAAAGCAAGAGCAGGCAAGAGAGAGAGAGAAAGACAGGAAGGGGGAGGAGGGTGGGTGCGTGGGGGAGGGAGAGACGAGTGTCAGAGAAACAGCACTGCACAGGAAGCAGAGTGGAAGAGGAAAGGAGCACACGATAAAGAGGTGAGAATGTGCAAGAGTGAGGCTGCGAAGGGGAACGAGGGCCGAGAGCAGGGCCGGCTCTACCTAATTTGGTGCCCTAGGCGAGATTGCTCTCCGGTGCCCCCCCCCGTGTGTGTTGGGGCGCTCCCGAGGGCTTGGACGGCCTTTTCATGTCGTTAATAACAAAAGCTTCACCTGTCTGTGACCTGACCTCTGATCCCTGCTCTGACCCTGAGGTCACCCGTCATGTGATTCAGCAGCACCACATTTTAGGAACATTATTGTTTATTCATTTGTTAATATTTATTATTTTCAAGAGAGAACACACAAATGAGGGCGACTGGGAATAGAAAATCATTTTTATTTTCATTGTTGTCAAAATTTAAAACAATGAAAATTTGTTTTCATTGAAAAAAAAAAAATTTTTTTTTTTTTTTTTTTTTTTTGCTGGAGGGGCGCCCCTCCAGCAGATGGCGCTCTAGGCGACCGCCTATATCGCCTATGCCAAGAGCCGGCCCTGGCCGAGAGCGATGGAGGACGACAAGGCGGGGGAGGCGGGGGAGGAGGAGAGGAAAGGGCTGAAGGAGTGAGGCTGAATGGAAAAGACTTAAAAGCAGAGGAGGCAGCGAGCGAGAAAGAGAAGCAGGGGGAGGAGAGATATCCAAAAAAGACAGATAGCGAGACATGAGCGAGACAAACAAAAGAGATTACGTGCGAGAGAAACCAAGATAAGACGAGGGAGAGAGAGAGAGAGAGGGAGAAGGCGGGGAGGTTAGATAGAGAGAACGGGGAAAGAGAGAGAGCGAGATGGAAAGGCCTGTGGTGGAGGAGGGGGGGCTGGTTCTCCTGTGTGCGCTGGGCTAATGAAAGATAAATGAGGGAGGCAGTGGTGGGAAGGAGAATGTAGCTGCGGGCAATGCCTGACTGAGCTTATGTGTGTGTGCGTGTTGGTGTGTGTGTGTCACAGTTGACTGACTGGTGTTGGACAACAGAGATGATATTGTGCACCGTGTAAACTCAGGAGCAATTGGTCAACAACATTCAAGCTCAGATGTACTTAGAGGCAACTGTAGCTTTAAGTCCAACTGTGCTGCCACCTGTAAGCATGCAGTCAATCATTAGTACTCACACAGTGTCTCCAAGCCTTGCTCACTTATTCAGCTCTTTCATCTATCATGCTGTCAGTCACTCTTTCAGCCTGTCTCTCCCTCACCCTCCAGAGGGACAGACAGTATTCCTCAACCACTGCCTCTTTCCCCATCTTTTCCAATATCCCACCTTGCCAGTTTCTACCACTTGCCAACCCTCAACTTCACTCCTGCCTCCATCAGACTTCCCCCTTTACGTCTGCCTCTAATTGTCGCTCTGCACATCCTGACAGCTGGAGGAGAAAACACACTGAAACAGCCACGATGAGAACTCCCTCCCGAGGGTGGAGCGCAGACAGACAGAAAAGTCATCTTGACCCTGATCGCGCTTTCCCCTGTCTCTCGGTCTGACTGCCTGGCTTCTGCCACTGTGTCGCTGCTGACAGTAAATCTGAACTTTTCTCGGACTAAAGGGGATAATTCTGCCAATTCGAGTGTAATCCCTTGATTCAATGTGAGACCAGGGTGAGCTTCACAACTTTTAAAACATTTCTCTCAAATGTTTTGCTGCCTACAAAATATTGAAAAGACATTGAAGCTAAGGATACCTTGCATGCATGATGATAAAGCCACTGCAACTATGGTGCATTATGGAGACATTTTCTACCGCTTTAAGGTTGCGATGATAGGCACGGTCACATCCTGGACAATTCGCCAGTCCATCGCAGGGCCACATAGAGACAAACAACCATTCACTCTCACATTCACACCTATGGTCAATTTAGAGTGAACAATTGACCTAATCCCCATATTGCATGTTTTTGGACTGTGGGAGGAAGCTGGAGAAAAAACGCGGGGGGGAACATGCAAACTCCATGCAGAATGGCCCTTGTTCCATACGGGGCTCGAACCCGGGTTTTCTTGCTGCAAAGGCAAGAGTGCTAACCACTACACCACCCACATGGCCCAGTCACTGTACAGTAGCAGACATTTTGGACCACCATATATTACAATAGCCCACAATGGACAAACATCTCTAAGGTTTTGATGCTTGCTAACAAAGTAAAATCCACTAATTCAATCCAAATCCCTCAAAGCTGAAACAGATCTTTGCAATTTTCAAAGATATAACAAGGCAATCAGAGATGGCAGACTTCACACCATTCACACAACAAGCCTCTGTCGGCCTCTGTTGGTCATATTGGCAAGTGTGGAAACACAAACAGACAGACAGACAAACTCTGTGGAATGAAGTTTATATAGGTTTGTTGTCACCCTATGTCAGCTGAGATTGGCACAGAGCCTCCCATGACCCTCATGTGGCGGATAAAGTGGTAGAAAATGGATGGATGGATATAAGTTTGTCCCACAAGATTTTTTATTTTCACTTGCCTAGTTGTGTGATTGGCCTTACTGCGCCAAAGACAGCAGACAGGACTTTTATTGTTCAGTGACAACATGTGACGACTGATGAGCCAATCTAATGTGCACAAAGCTCTTATGTTTGTGACCCATCTGCAGGAATATGGTGTTCTCTATGGACAGGGACATGTGAATGTTCTTTCCACTGCATATCAAGATCTAAATAAACCATGGTTTGCATTGTGTGCATGAGTTTCCAACTGTGACATACTCTACTTTGCTTGTAATGACCCCCCCCCCCCGACACACATACACACATTTTATTGCCCAAAACCAGAGCGATCTTTGGCCAAACAATTCTTGACTGACTAAATTTCACAAACTGGTCAGAAAAAAAACACACATATGTGCAGAAGCACACCTGCACGGGTGCTTGCACACGCACAGACACCGACGAACAAAGAGGCACACACAAACCCTGGGGACTGAAGCGGCTAACGTTCACCAACAGAATAAAACCCAAACAAAGAGACATCCTGTTTCCTGGAACACAACACCACTCAACCCCTCGGTGCTGGGAGCAGCCAGTAAACACACCACACACACCTAAAATACACACACGCACTAAATCTGGTGCATGCATATTGCCAGGCATGGTTCCCAGTGTCTGGTTCATGCGCTGGTGTGTGTCTCTGTGTTCAGAGAGCAATGCTACTGGCTGTGCCTTCGAGTGGTTTGCGCCTGTGAGTTTATCTGAGTGAGTGGCTCTGGCTAGAATTGCGTGTGTGGGTCTGAGTGAGAGAGCACAACAGTGCAAGAGGGAAAGAGAGAGAGAGAAAGAGAGAGAGAGAGAGAGAGAGGGAAGGAGGGAGAGCAGATGATAGAGTAGGCTTTAGCGATTCCCTGGAGTGTGAGGCAGCGTTTACGGCACTCTCAGAGCAGCCAGAGTGATGAATATTTAAAGACGTGCCTGAAAGAGCAGGGAGAGGGGGAACGGGGTGTGTGTGTGTGAGAGTGTGTGTATGAGAGAGAGAGAGAGTGTGCATGTGCCTGTGCCTGTGAATGTGTGCACGTGCCCAAGTATGTGCGATGGAGGTTATCTAGTGTCTCCTTTGCCGTTTGGGATTATACATACCACATGGCTACAAACACGTGTATGT
Source organism: Solea solea (assembly GCF_958295425.1). Taxonomy (NCBI): domain Eukaryota; kingdom Metazoa; phylum Chordata; class Actinopteri; order Pleuronectiformes; family Soleidae; genus Solea; species Solea solea. The sequence goes on from NC_081135.1 coordinate 19,109,153, forward strand.
GTATGACTATAAGTGCCTGTATGTAGTTTGTATATCTGCGTAGTCTGCGTAGTAGATGTTTCATATTTGTGTCTAATGTATGACGTATGGATCTATATATACAGTTGCCAAATGTGTGTTAATATTTGTAGATATGTGTTAATGTTTGTATTTAAGAATTTACTGTGTCTATATATATATATATATATATATATCTGCATATGCATGTAGTATGATTTATTTGTGGATGTGCACCACAGCAATGAATGGAGGGCCTCAGTGTGTGTATGTCTGTGTCTGTGTATAGCCTTGGTGAGTGTGTGTCTGCTCTGTGTGTGCTTCACGCAGCCCTGTAGGCCAGCGCTCTGTCTCGCTAAACAGGGATTAATGGTGGAGCGTCTCTGCTGCTCAATGGGAGACGAATGGCAGCGAGGCTCATGGTCTTCAATTACACACCAGTAGCTGCCTGAGATACAAAGACGCACACACATGGGCACACAAAATATGTATGGCCACAATTCCACCAAATGTTATGGAGGCCACACATACAGAGGAGACCATTAGTGAGACCTCCCATAACTCACATGTATAGTGGGGAGGCATCACCCGAAACTCTACCCATTTACTTTGAATGGGATGGCGCAAAGCGTTGCCAAACTCTGCTGTGGTTACATTGCATCACTTTGCTCACACTGTGTGCAGTCAAAGTTGAGAAACGCTCAAGTTGTCATGTTGTGCATATATTCCAACACAGGTGCAGCCAAGCAAATCATATTTTGCGTTAAGCTCAAGCACTACACTGTCCAAACAGGGCTCTTGGAGGACAAAACTGTCCTCCCTGGTACCAGATTTTGTGCATCAGACAAAAGCAAACATTAACAACTCTTGCTACAAAATCAGCCATGACCATAGACCATAAATAAAACGTGGATGTAGTATGCTGCTTCTGCCGAGGATGCCAATGCGGAAGTGAACGTATATTGAATAGCCACCAGGGGGGGCAATTCCACTGATTGAAAAAGAAGTCCATTTGAATGGAAAATGGGCTTCTACTTCTCATTTGATTTATAACATCAGTAAACATTTTCCCAAGGACCTAATGTTCTCATGGTCTCAATCGCTAGTTTTGGATCTTCTTCAATATCACACAATGTTACGATTAAAGGAGCCTGGTTGCAGGTGACGCCAATGAACTCTCTGTCTTGCTCTGTCCACATCACGATTATGGAGGCTTCAAAATGTGAGCACACATTCTTACAGTGACATCAGGACCAGTTGCAACTTGGCCATGAAATACACAACTCTTCCTATAGTACCAAACACCAGGCCTACCCACAACTTGATGTCCCCCTTTAAGCTATTATTACACAAGTAAACATGGTCACGGTACACAACAGTACACGGCATCCCACAACACAGACACATTAACTGATTAATTAACTCAGACCAAGTATGCTATGAATTTTCTATGTGCTAATCGGCAAGGCTTTAAAATTATTTTCAAATTTAAATAATCCTAACTTTGCTTGGCAACCTCCACGTTTGCCTCCAAACTTTGAGGAGAAAAAAAAAACCAAACCTCTAAGCTATATCAAGTTCAAAACTTATTTTAGAACACAGGCCAATGCTGTCACTCTCATAGAGTAAATTGTCTCTGAAGAGAAAGATCCATTTTAAAAAAGGCTTGCAGACAAGCAAAGGTGAGAGTTGGAACCTCGCAAACTGCCTTCAGCATGTGAGGAGCTCACTTGTTCAAGTAACCAAAACACACCACAGGAGATATTAGGGCATACAGTACAAACCACACACCAGCCTACACACACGGAGGCACAAACGCACATCCATGTGCGCTGAATGCAAGATATTCAGAGAGGCGAGGAACGGAAGGAAGGGAGTGTGGAAAGAAAGGAGAAAGCAGGGGCAAGCGAAGGAGAAGAAGACAGTGAGAGAAAGAGCGCATCCGGGGATACGCAACGCCAAACACAGCGAGATAAGAGTTAATGTATCCCCCCTTCCCACCCCTCCTTCATCCCTCCTGTTTGGCTCTCTCTTTCCTCCTCCCTCCATCCATCCCTCCTTCCCGCCCACCCTTCCTCCGCCTCCTCCCTGTTCTCTTTGAGGGATGAATAATAACTGCTGCTCTGAGATTTCCTCACTCGTTCTTCAAAGTGCAGAGCGGAGATGGGGAAGGTCTGCCTGGCCGTGGTTTGCGGGCGTGAGTGCGCACGCTCGCACACACGCACACACACACACACACACACACACACACACACACACACACACACAGAAAGTGCAGACAGGCACTGAAGCACACAGACACATGCACACGCTGTGTTGTTCTCCCTGCTTGCCTGAAGCAGGGAAATCAGATCTCCTCCAGAGAAAGGCGGGGGGGGCTTAGACACTGTAGGGAGCCCATACAAAAATCCCCTTCAAGCACGTATAGGCCTATACACACCACAAAACCCACAAGCAGTATCAAGGGAACCCAAGAATAACTAGGAGGATGCAAGCTTTCTCCTGGAGCGACAGGGTGAACTCAAGGTTACAGACACATCACTGGTTCAAGTCCCGTCGCTGGGGCCACTCTATCCATGCTGATGTACCTCCTTGCACTGATTGCTCACAGGCAACTAGCACTCCCCCTGCCTTGCGTCTCCCTTTACAGGGTTTTTCACACAAAGCCTTGAAGAAGAGGAGAAAAAAAGGACCCTAAATGAGGACGGCCGTTTTCCCTGCTTGTGTGTCATAGAGAGGAAGGGTGTTAACAGAGAGCAAAAAAGTCATTGTAAAAGACGAGCAGTCTGTCCAGGAGGAGCACTTGCTCATCAAGCCACAGAAATCAGCAGTGAGGTTCCGAGGAGAGGGTTTATTTATGCAAACAGGCGTACAAGCACGCACAGTAGGAATCTAGACAAGCCTTGTAAACAAACACACACCCACACCATAAAGCACACAAGGGAGGCGATGTGAGAAGCAGACTGTGAAAACTCTAGTCGTGCCCGGGCAGTGGTTACACACACACACACACACACACACACATTTGCTCACAGAGGGGAGAGTGGCAGAAAAATAAGGAGTAACAGAAAACGGAGAAGAGGGAGGACATAGAAGTGCTTGAGTGCGAGTGCCTGGTGCTACGTTTGTGCTGCCAAATGAGGGAAAGTAAAAGAGTGTGCGTGCGTGTGTGTGTGTGTGTGTGTGTGTGGGGGGGGTAAAACGGTGTATAATGACTCGTCCATGCGTGTATGTAAGAGCGCGTCAAGGAAAAGTAGGAGCGCTTTCCCATTTCAATTCACAACAGCTGGTGTCGAATTAACACATTTACCAGTGTGCATTTGGAACAGATTAAAATTGAGTGTGGCGTGTGTGGCGTGACTGTCTGTGCGCACGCGTGTGTGTGGTAACAGATGAAGGCCAGAACAAGTGTGTGTGTGTGGGAGTGTCTGTGTATTAACGCAATGGATCACGGCAGGGAGAAATGGTGGAGAGGGAAAGAGAGAGAGAGAGAGATTGCAGAGAAGGAAGAGGGATGCAGAGCATGTTAGGGGGTGGGTGAGAGAGAGAGAGAGACAGAGAGCGAGAGAGAGAGAGAGACCCTACCCAGCGGCTTTAGCTGCTGCCCTGGGCCGTCTCTCTAAGCCCTGTTTAGGAGGCTTTGGAGCTCAGATAGAAATAATCCCCCACTCAGACACACACACACGCACGCACATGCACACGCACACGCACATGCACACACACTAGAATGCTCATAGACAGTCATGTAAAAACACACAAGTTGAGGCGGACAAACAAGTGTGCGTGCGCACACACACACACACTGCAACAACCAGTGACAGCACATTCGCCTTGACACAAAGCCAACCACCCACCTACACACACACACACACACACACAGCAAAACACACTAAAGTCTGTCTACTGCTTCTACACGGCATAGCAGAGAGACATCGGCACGGCACCGTGACAAACACTTTACACACTCCAGCACTCAGCAGAGGGGAGGAAAGGAGGGAGAGATGAGAGAGAGAGGGGAGGAGGAGGCGGAGTAGGATATGAGCCGGTGGGAGGGAGGGAGGGAGGTGAGTGAGTAGGGGAAGGGGTAAGAAGGAGGGGAGGCTAACAAATTAATAGGAGCCGGAGATGTATACAGCCAGCGCTGCTGAGCGAGGGAGGCGGAAGGGGGGGGGGGGCAGTGGTGGAGGAGGATGACGAGAGAGCAATTCATTCCCGTTTTCTCCTCGTTCGCTCTCTGGAGAAAGGCAGAGCGGAGCGGAGCAAGCAGCGAGTGCTTGTTTGCTCAAGAGAGGGAGGGAGAGAGAGAGAGAGAGCAAGGGCTTCGTGAGGCGGAGGAGAGGAAAAGTGATGGAGGAGGAGGAGGTGGGGGGGTGACATGAAGACACAGGAGGAGGAAGACGTAGAGTCCAAATTAGGACGAGTGGAAGTAAGAGGGATAGAGGGAATGCTTAGAACACAAAAGAGGAGAGGAAGAGAAAGTGATACGTACAGAGAGAAGGGAGGACACAGGGGAGTGAGGAAAGGGAGGGAAGAAAGGAAGAGAGGGCGTTTTGGGGTTAGCGCAGGATGCAGTTTGTCATCTTCATCAGTCGACAGTTCGAGCACGACGTGGAGGGGGGTGGGAGGCTGGAATGGAATGGATGGAGAGGTGAAGGAGGAGGAGGAGAGGGCGAAGGGGGAGAAGGTGCAGAGGGAGGGGGCGCAGTGTTTGAGCGGAGCCTTTGAAAGACGTTGACCCTGTAATTGACCTGTGTCTCCGCCTACATCGCAGTGGCGACAAGCAGAGCCGCTGCAGCTAATCACTTGGTAACCCTGACCTGTCAATCACACTGGTTCTGTGTGGAAGGGGAGGGAAGAAGGGAGGCGAGCGAGAATGGTGGCAAATGAAAGAGAGAGGGACAGGGACAGAGTGAGGGAGAGAGGGAGGGAGGAAGGGAAGGAAAGAAGGAGTATAACAGCACCGGGGGTTATCATTTACTGGACCACTCTCCTCCAAACCTCAGTTGATGAGGCCCTCTTTTCGCAAAAAGCCAATAAAATGCTCCATACCTCAAATACACACACACACACACACAGACACACACACACACACACAAAATCTCCTTTACTGTTTGTGCTGCTAAAGCGAGCGCACGGCTTTGTGAGAGCTCAGATAAGAGAGAGCAAGAGGAGGAAGGGGAAAGCGGAGCAGCGAGGAGGGGAAGGCAGAGGGTGACGGGTTGAGAGGAGATAAGACATGCAGAGTGAAGCCAACATGCAAAAAGCTCTGAGTTCTATGTGCCATACAGGTGTGTGTCTGCATGTCTTACCTGTTGATGAGGGGAAAGATAGACACCAGCAGGTAAACAGAGGGATACCACTTCAACGGCTTGATCTCCTCAGCCAAGGAAACCTGTAGGAGAGGAAAAACCGAACACTGAGGCTACCTCTATACTACCATGTTTTCATTATTAAAGAAAGCCACACATTTTGGTGAGGATATGCCTGCCACCAACATTACCCTGGCATTTTAATTGACTTTAGGTTTTTGTTTCAGTTTCACCTCACTGTCAAAACAGAAATCCTTGCTCTTCATTTTTTCCTTTCTTGTTATTTTAATCAACTTGTTTACAGTACGTATGCCCAGTGTACATGAATGGCCACATTTTTAGGCATGTTAGTAATATGTGCGCGGATTTCTGATGTGAAGCTGAAAACCTGGTCTGGCCGTAGTTAAAATAAAAGTCAAATTAACACTGTCAAACACACTCACACACACACACACACACACAGAGTCAGTGTCTTAACAGGAGGATCAGTGAACTGAGGCAAACAACAAAGGCCAATTAAAACCTAATGAAATATTAACCTGCTGATAATATGCAATATCCACACAGTTATGAGGAGAAACGCGGATTCCAATTAAACTGGAAGCCAATACTTTTCCGTAATGTGAAAGGAATGAATTCAATATCTCGTGGACAAGCAGAAAGGCAGGCAGTCGGGCAGGAAGACAGAGAGATGTGGCAGCAGCTAAAAGTCGAGGAGGGGGAGAGGCTGGCTGGCTGTGGAGAGCTTTTACAAGCCGTTATCTAATTCCCTTGAGAGGAGGACTCTTGCGTCCGGAAGAGGCTGAGAAGAGCGAGCCCTGGATCGATTTTCTGCGCTGTGCTGTTTTTCCCCCCCTCCTCCCTTAGGCTAGAACGCACTAGCCAAGCCAGCGCAAAGCCTGCCTTTCCTTCTCTCCCTCTCTCTCTCTCTCTCTCACACACACAGACACACACACACAGATACACACACTTAGCCGGAGCCAGGAGGCAGGCCTACAGCTCTGGTCTCTACCCCCACATGCTGGAAATTAATTACTCACCAGAAAGACCCTGAGGCGTGCAAGCTCTAACACAGGCATTTTAAACAATTCAAATGAAAATCACGAGAGACCCCGGGTGGTATTGTATCTGTATGTGTGTGTTTGCGCGTACGTGTGCGCTGCTGGGTGACTATGGAATGCAACAGCTAAGTTTCCACCATGACACGGATACAGGATGGATGTTATCACGTGACAAGAGATGCTTCAAATTTAACAACCAGGAACCGGTTGCTTAGACCTAATAAGTAAGCAAAGTTTCCACCAAGCTGTAACGTTTGGTTATGTTCAGTTTGTTTGGGAAAAATTGCGAAAGTTATCAAAATGACCAATCTGTCCCGTCCTACCTTTTTTTAGCCTTGTTTCTACAGCTACGTCACACAATATTTAGCTTTTTGTTGATCCAAAGTTACATGATTCTTTGTTTTGATTGTCTAAAATCCGAGTCCATTGATTGGTTGACAAAAAAACCTTCATTGTCTAGCTGCAACAGGAAGGGAAAGGGAAAATACAATATATGTGCGAGAAGGACGTGTTTCTTTTAAAGAATATCTTTGAAAAAAATCAGTTTGCAGCAGTAATCCATGGATGATGATAAGGTGTGATGTCATGCTATTTATGTACTGTAGCTGGCGCCGCTGTCATAATCTGGCCTACACACCCTCATGGTGGAACTACAAGCCGGATCAGGGTTTACTGTATCAAAACATACCATGGTTAGCTAAACTGTATTGTACCACAAGGAGAAAACACACATTTGTGCCAATTATTATAGGAAGTTCTGACATCTATGACCATGTCAATCTCTACCTACTGGATCTATTTCAAGTGTGCGGGTTTAAATATGTGTGTATTGGGAGAACCACGTTGAGGTCAACAGGGAAAAAGGGCGAGCCAGGAGTCTGAGGGATGCTGCACGGAGAAAGATGGAGATTTGTGGGTGTGTTTTTGTGGGGAAATGAAATGTTTCCAGAAATTGGGTTCAAAAGTATGCACAGAGCCATGGAATCTCTGACAAAATTTAGGTGAGGTGTAGAGGCAGGCATGTAAGGAATTTCAGTTCGCAAGAGACAGGATGTGGAATAGTGGAGGAGGAGAAGGAGGAAGAGTCTCGTGTTTTTAATTACAGTCCTCCCGTGTCAGAGGCCCCTGCGCTGCTCTGGAAGCAGAGGGGAATGAAACCGTAATTATTTGCCGCGGGCACAGCGGTCCCAACATTAATGACGCATGCTAGATTACAAATGGTTATGGGGAGCGACCTATCTCATCCACAAACACCTGGACTCACCCTTGATAGCTTCACCCTCATCTCACTGAAAATCTACTCTATAAACAACACCATCAGGTTTGCCCGATAAATGTCACATTAAACCTTTGGAAAGTATTTTGGATCAAGGTAAAAATGAGGAAGTTTTTAAGAAGTTTAATGTTTTTCTATAGGATAACAGCTACCCCCACAATCCTCAAAATCTAAGCAGTATAAGATGGAAGGACAGATGTTTGGCACTGGATATTCTCCTCATGATAATCATCTACATCTATGTACAATGAAATTATTGGTAAATAAAATCATTGTATGTATTATTGTTTTGACAAAATTGCTGATTCTGAATTTCAATTTTCAAGCCAAATACACAGAGAATGATTCTACAATTCCACATCAACTAATGTGACACAATGGTGATTCAACTGATACATATTTGACAATTTGTAACTTTCACTTTGAAACTATATAATACTTACAAATATTGCTACATTAGAATCCCATATTATTTTCAGGGAAATTTAAATCCCAAAGCCCAAAAGGAAACAGAGGAGAAGAACTGTAGCTGCAGAGTCCATCCAAAAAAAAAGAAGGTACATATGATTTATCCAAGCTATAAGTGTTTTTCTTAAGAGCTGTTTACAAACACAACTGTCCTTCCAGCTTTGGTTCTTCGGAATGTTGGTGACATAGATAGAAAAATCAAATGAGGACACACAAGTGTAGATGTGATGCTCAACAAGACAGGATGTTGTGTAGGTAAAAAAACACACACACACACACACACATCTACTGTATAAGCAGACACATCACATTGTGAGTCAAGGCAAAGCTTGTGTGGCTCAGTAAACAAACACCCTGGGAAGATAACGAACAAGCAGCTCGCTGTTTGCTCAGCCAGCTTTGTTGCTACCCGACGGGACTGAGCTGCTGTGTGTGCAGTTGTGCAAATGTGTGTGTGTGTGTGTGTGTGTGTACATGTCATTCTATAATAGTGTGGAGGAAATTTAGCCTAAAACCATCACTGTGAGGACACTTTGGCCAGTCCAAACAAAAAAGGGTTGGTTGAGAATATACATATATACATATCTAATCAACCCGTGCTGCTGCAAGGTCTTGTGATGCGCAGTAAGTGTGTACTCACGCAAGACCACAAACAAATCATTCAAGACACCACAGATGTGTCACAACCATGTGACTGATGGCCCCCAATAACTGTCAACACAAGTTATGATACGTCATCACCACAGTCAGACAGACACACGGATAGAAGGGGGGTGGGGGTGGGGGTGGGGTGTAGTGCCGGGCTTAGTCAAAGAGCGAAAGCGAGAGGAAAAAAAAGATCAAGATCGGTGAACGGAGGAAACGACAAGTGTCAGCACGGAACATGAGGCATGTGCATGTGTGCATGAATGTGTTTTTGACACAGTAACAGAGAACATGTGAGGCGCAGGAGGAGGGAGATTTGACAGAGTGAATGGAAATTACCACAGCCAGAGGTCCAGCAGGAATCACTTTTTCTCGCCTTCACACACACACACACACACCCACACACACACACACACACACACACACAAACGCACTCACAAATCAGCACTCGCTGACTTGGCAGGCACAATCAGGGAGGCTGTTGTTGTTTTAAAGCATCACAGCGCGTGCATAAACTCTCCTAAATATTCATGTCCATGAACCTGGCTCGCTGCTTTATTCATGCTGAGTATAAGAACAAGAGTGCGAGAGCGAGCGACAGAGGGAGGGAGAGAGAGGAAAAGAGAAGAAAAAGGGGAAAAAAAGAGTGTGTGAAGTGAAAGGCTAAGAGACAAACAGATGGAAGCAAGAGGAGCGCCTGGGGAGGAGATAATATGAAAAATACGAGGAAAGGGAGAGTGAGATCAAAAACGGCTCCCGACTTATTTACACTCTGTGCTACACATAGCAATTAGCCCACATGAATGGTGTGCGTGTGTGTGTTGCAACCACTACTGACATTGTTCAGGGTTACGCCAGTTCAGTGTGCAGTGATTACATCTGCCACTTAGGGGCAGCATCTACATAACCTTAACCCTAACCTGCCCTCCACACCTCACCCTGCAGGGTGGAGCGGAGCGGAGCGGAGCAGAGCAGAGGGAGGAGGTGGAAACTAAAAGCAGGACAGTGAGGGATCTGCTGCTGCCGTCAGATGTTTTACTTTTCAGGAGTCGTGCTGCTGTAGCTACAACCTTTGCGGAGGACGCCATGATCAATTTTAATGAGTTGGCGTCTCCATAGCAATGCTTGATGTGAGAGCAAGTAAGGGTTCAGTGTCTCGCTGGAGGACACTTCAATGTCTGCAGCCATAAGCAGAGCAGCTGATATAACTTGGCAAGAAGCTTTCAAAGTATCTCAAATAGGAAATACTTTACAACCAGCATTTAACCAGGAATCCATTCAAAGCGGCGAAAAAATGCAACCAATTAGATATTTTTGTTCAACCATGAATGTAATGCTGGCTTCTGACCAAGATAACCCTTTTAAATCTATTTTATCGGTCTTCCAAGAGTTCCCTCCAGAAAAACGTGAGGAGACATAATACTAAAGAAATACAGTAACTGCTTACATTTCAGGGCCGTCTCTGCTGAAAGGCGTTTATAGTTCTAATTGACACAAATTGAGATTTAACCAGGTCAGTGAAGGCTGACTGTTGTGACATGCACCTGTCACTCTACTGGACAAGTGTTAATACATTTTTTCTAACCTGTATCCAGTCAATGCAGCTTTGATTTCACTGAGCTCAGAATGAGTGAATGAATGAGTGTTATTGCAGCTCAGAATGAGTGTTGTTGATGACATGACATTAAAAATATTTACATAAGCACATGTGTACAGCTGGGACTGTTAACTGTTCTTTCCTCTTTCTTTTCATTAAGTGAAATGACTGAGCACCAGCTCATCATTTTTGTTGTTTCATCACATGAAGCAGTTTTTTTCTGGTCCTTATGATTGTGTCATGCTTAATGTGAACATTGAGGGTGCATCAAAATCAAGTTATTGGCAATTTTGGCCATAAACTTTGCATCTCCATTAATGTGCAAAGAGCTTGGAGTACAATGCAATTTTGCACCAACTACATTTAGAAAAATGTAGCAGCTAATTTCCCACCAAATAATTTTTGTATTTTTCCAACACCTTATGACACATAATCTGTCAATCCAGCCCCTTTGCCTTTGATATAGCCTGTTCAAGTTGGCAATGCTTCACTTTTATTCTGCCTCATCTTTCTGTATAAAAACAAAAAATTAGAATAGGGGCAGTGGTGTTTCCCAGAAATGACATGAAAATGACAGTAGTCATAGAGCTGAATCAATGTCTACCTGACGTCAAGGCAGACATAGACCCTGCTGTTCTACACATTACACACCTGATTCCCAAAGACCTGCATTCAAACTAAACTTCACACATTGGGGAAGAACAATGTCGGCTCTGTTCTGTCAAGTGTAAACAAGCAAAGCTGATGAAATAAGGGATTTTCTTAATGGTAATATAGTTGGATCTCTGTTTAAAAGTGTCAGTCTTGTAATTAATCTTTTCCCTCTTCTCTTCACTGCTAATTCAGTAAAGTCAGGAAGACATGCATAAATGCATGCCCATATTTATAGACACGTTCACGCACACTCACATGAAGAGAGTCAAGAGGGCAAATTTCTCCCCCGTTGGGTTTGACACCTACACAGCGTGACCGCAAATGCTAATCCTGCACACACTCTAATCCTCACGCCTGTGTGTATGTGCATGTATGTGTGAGTGTTGAGGAATGTGATGATCACACAGGCCATTACCTTTCGTCTCTCCCTCTCTGGGTTGAAGGTTCCCAACCATGACTGCAACTGCTCGAAAAGGACACACAGTGGAGAGAAAAGGTCAGGGCAGTTACTTTTGCAAAAACAAACAAAAACTGCAAAAAACAACAACAACAGTGATTTGGTATTCATTACTAGACTAGCCCTAGATTTAAACACAGGTGCATAGAGTGATAAGCTGGAACAAATTTCGCGTTGGTTTCCATGCAAACTCAAAATCCTTCCACCTTCCCCCTCATCCTTGCAAAATGGTAAGACGTTACAGGAGGCTGCAGAGTTCGGAGGTGGACAGAAGAAGGGCTGCAATGATTAATCAATTATTAACAGATTAACAGAAATTAAAAGTGGTTATTTAAAATAATTTAAAAAATCGCTATGATTTTTTTTTTCTTCTTCAATGTGAATATGTCCTTGTTTCAAAAATAAATAATTTAAACTGAATAATTTTGGGTTGTGGACAAAAGAAGACATTTAAGAACATCATTATTTTGAAGTTTGGGAAACATGATCAACCTTTTTTTGACATTTTATGGACCACACAACTAATTGATTAATCGAGAAAATAACTGACAGATTAATCAATTATGAGACTAATCCCTGCACAGGCGCTTCCAGCATGTCACAGAGGAGGGAACGGATCAGCGAAAGTGCACACAATATTCCATGAGAAAAAAGGAGATACAGCGGGCAGAAAGAAAGGGGAGAAAATTGTTTGCAAGTGTGAATGAAAAAGGGGGGGAGGAGAAAGTGGAACAATCATGGCACATCTGAAATCTCTAGAGAGAACGTGGGAATACTTTTCCCTCTTCCTCTGACTCCTCTCTCAGGGGAATGCCGGGAAAATGTCAACAAACAAACACACACACACACACACCCATGACTGGGATTTGTAATGGTGGGACAGCATGAAAACTAGAAGGTTTTTGTAACCTAAGACATCACAGACAAATCTCTGGAGGCCCCATGTAAGCGTCACGCACGCACACACGCACGCACGCACACACACACACACACACACACACACACACACACACACACACACACAAAAGGCAGTGTGAAGGATACACACTAACACTTCTTTTGTTCTGCTATTTATTAACTCAGCGTTGCCATGGTTTCTCTGTGCTGATGTGCCTGTGATGGTAAACCTATACGTGACTACGGTGTGTTCATGCAGTGCAAGAAAAGAAAATGGTCACAGCCATTTGGTCATTAGATCAAACTTATTAGGAGCAGCCACTTTGCTTCACAGCTGAACGCCACTACCCATCAAAATCAACACACAGTGATAATAAGTGGCAATATCATTAGGCGTTGACCAGGTCTCTGGTGTGTGTACCCAGCTTTTGTTGTAATCTTGGTTAAGCAGTGACACAGAAAAGCAAGCAACTGCACCAGTTAGTGTTTAGGCATTAGGCTTTTAGGAGTGAATGAGGGAATCACACCTGTAAAACAAACACTCTCCTCTCTGTCCACCCTCTTCATAACTAATTGGCTTTCAAACCTCACTAGTTAGTAAAAGCTTACACAGTCACTGAGCCTCTACGCATGTTTTTCCAAAAAACTTACTTGGTAAGCTACTTCCCATGCTATTACAGACTCCCCCTCGCCCTCTCCCATCAAACTCTGGAAAGTGGAGAAACTTCTCTGTCCAGCTAACATCCCATCTCTCTTCACTCAACCTCCTTTTTCTTATCCTTTTCCTCGTTGCATCGCCACCTACCCTGCTTTCAAAGCTTTTGAAATTCTTTCAAGTGAGACAGCCTGCAGCTGAAAAAGAGATAAGGCTTGAGCTCTTCATAAATATGATAGAGAAAGCAAAACGGCAGAGTGAAGGCGGAGAGGGGGAGACACACGGAGGCAGAAAAGAGAAGCTGTGGAAAGGGGAAATGAGAGGGGGACAGGGACAGGGACAGGGACAAGCAGAGAGATAAATGGACTTAGAAAAGAAAAGAGGAGGAGAGTGAAAATGAGAAAGGTGGAAAACAGAGATACAGAGAGAAAGAGGAGAGGAAGAGGGGGATAAAGCAGAATACTGTGAGCTGAATGAGTTATGAGATGCAAAAAGAAACCCAGCAGCATTCATTCTTTCTTTCTTTTTATCATATTCATGATAAAGAGCTGTGTAGCCTCTTTTCTTTCTTTTTCTTTTTCAGCTACCTGCTGTCCGTCATTGACGGCGCCCGTCTGCAGACGGCTATCTGCAAAATCAGTTTCACTGAGCCGTCTCTAACTCTGAGGACAAAACACAGAATGTACACCTATTTATTCTCGGTCTGGGAAGGCTCCAGTTGGATTCTCTCTTTCTGTATTTGATGAAATCACATTAGAAATCCACACACACACACATTATAGTAAACACAAGTGGCACTAAGGCCACATTGTGTGGTGCCGTCAGACTCGGGGAATGGCAGCTATGGGACATTTACGGAATGCTGCCTCTGGGCTTGTACTGCACCCTTACCTAACACCACAAACTACAAGCTAGCACAGAGTGAATAACTCAGTGTTTAATTGATGAATCAGTGGATTACATTCTCTGGTTGACACTTGGGACGAATTACATTTTAAAATAGTGAAAAACATCCATTGCACTAGTGATGGTAGGCAACAACTTTTAATACTTTATTGTCCCAGCAATTTATTTAAATCGAATAGAAACTTAAAAGATACACATTTTATAATGACTTGTGTAAAATATTGTTTATGATCAAGATTAAAGCCAATTTGTATGAACTTAAAATTATATTATTTCAAAATTAGTTCCACGATGTAGCCTGACTATATACATATTTCAACAAACAAAATATTATACAATCTGATTAATCAATATTTTTGTCTTCTTGCACCTTGAATCTTACTTTAATAGATTTGTCTGTATAAATCTATTCTTCTACAAACATTAAGTCCACTAATAAGTAAACGGACAATCAGATAAGGTTTTGCTCAAACAACTTGGCTAAACTACAGAGGCCAACTAGCACTTGAGTATTGTTTTTTTTGCCACGTCACCGTGATCTCAGCAACAGCATATCACTTTGATCATCACACTGTTATCATTATGTCCAAGAATAGACATGAAAAATACGAGTGTCAAAACATTTGAATGATTGTTTGTAAACAGTACAACATTGTTTTGGCATTTTTTTTGCTTTGGTTTTATTTTATTTTATTTTATTGAAATACTAGACCTGGATCTAACTCATAAAAGAATATATGACACATAGAAATCTTTTGGAAAATTTATCTACCTTATATTTTCCCGAGATTCATTTCTCTCCCGGATCGAAAAGAAAATGCAACTGGCAATTCTCTCCTATCTTTCACGAATGTCAATTTTCGCAAAGGTCACAATGCATTTGGATTAAGCCTAATTGCCGGTGCGTCATGCTCCTGCTGACCTGACGCATGAGAATCACTCACCCTCGCATTGGCCACACAGATGATCCTAGCGTAGCAGCAGATCATCAGGAAGATGAGGGTGAACAGAGGCACGTACCATCTGCAAAGCACATACACAAGAGGGGAGTAAGAAGTTGTTAAAAAATTATTCCTGTGGTTTTGTTTGTTCTTGTTGCTTTTCTTAGGGCTTTTGTGAGTTCTGTTTTAGGAGGACCACAACATTTGGAGAAGATTTGAACTCAAAATCTAGATAATGCATTAAAACATCAATTGAAAACAGTTAAAAAAAAAATCCACAGGATGTAATTTAATTTTCTATCTCACAAATACAGTGTTAATATATCCTAACAATATTTATGCCACAGTAGAACGTTATAGCCTGCCAGGTGTCCAATGTTTTGATATCATGGCCTTATAAAGAGATTAGATCACAGAAACTCATTTAATAAGATTCCCCCTGCAGGATCGTAACCAGAGAAGATTGTTGTTAGATCTGATTTGTTGTAGACCTGGAAAAAAGCTTGTTCTAGTATGACTCTTAAAAACATTATTACTCTATTAAAATAACTTGTTGCTCCGTTTTCAGAATGTTCTTGTCCTTAAGAAAAGTCAATTGCCCACTTAGGTGAGAGGGATATAATGAGTGTAGGACGCCGGAGGTGCAGTGGACACGCAGTATGTACAGTATATAAACAGCACAAAACAGATCTGAATCAGCAACTCTGCTGCACATAGATTCACTGAGTACAGGTGAGAGGTAGTGTGAGAACAAAAGACAATGCCGGGACAGTTTCAATACCTGCAATGCATGGCATTCCTATGGGATGAAGGGTTGACAAGGACAGGAGGTGCTGCGGGCACAGTAATGTGTCAGGTATTTCTGAGCGGATGACAGACACCAAGACGAGCGAGGGAAACCTTGTGTTATGCAACCACTTGGGAGGTGATGTAACCTCAGAGGAGTTTCAGCCTCTCCCTGCAATCATGAAACAGCCCTTTGTCTCACTCTGATAGACAAGTTCCTGGCCACCGCTTCTCTGTTCAACCTCGGTAACTCGGAACACTTGGATTCGTGCTGTGCAACACCCAAGTCCTCTGAGCACCTGGCACCAAATGCACCTATGGGAATAGCATCATGGATTGTGCCGACAAGAAACATTGGGGGTAATTTAAGGCCAGGGGCCTCATTTATAAAGCTTGCGTACGCACAAAAGAAGGCATACGTTACTTTCTATGCAAAGTTTGGGATTTATAAAAAAAATACACTTGAAGGAAACTCTCACCCATGTGTACGCACATTTATGGGAGAGGAGAAACTGTGACTCCGATGGCAGAAGGAAGAATAACCAGAAACTGTTTAAAGTGACACCACTGTGTAAAAATAAATTCAATTATTGCTGCTTACAACAAGATTTTATACGGACAAGATGTATATTTAAACAAATAAATTATTACCTGCTAGACTGATACTCCCTGAACTGGCACCTTTCATACACACCCAAATAAATATATGCAAATGCAAAATACATTTTTAAATAAATGCTGTAATTATAAAATGCTTTTGTGGTATGAGACGCATAATAAGGCAAACAGGAGGACAGGTTACATTTACACGGATCTAGGTTTGTGTGCTTCAAGTGAGAAGTGATTTTCCTACAATTAATTATGTTGTGCTTCCAATGATATTTTCATGTTTTGAGTTTTCATGTTTTGTCAGCCGGTTCCGACTTCCATGTGCTCTCCTGCTGGATCTCTGTGCCACACAGTGCGTACAGAAATGGCTTCTACAACTTGTTGCGATTACAGTACATACAAATACAAATTGACAAACAACACTCTTTCAATGCCTAACCCCTGGACCCATTCACTAACCTACCTAGATACGTGGATACCTATATAAACGATCAATAGTCTTCTCAATATTTTCCCCCAAACCCACAGTGTGCAGAGGAGAGGGACTTAAGTGTGCACTGTTGTAGAGCAGCGACATTGGCCTTCTGCATTTACAACATCTTCTACATTCTGTCACTGATTTTCTCAATGAATATTAATCTGGGGCATTTTTGGACTATTTAAAGTGTTTCGTACATATGCCAACGTTTCAAGCGCGGAAAAAGACAAAAACAAAAGTCTGAGTCTGTATCTGTATAGACTATAAATAAAACTTAGACATCTTCCAGTTTTCCCATTGAGGCTAACCTGTAAGTAAGAGAAGGGGGTGACTTGCAGTTTGCAAAAAGAAGTTAATTTAAAAAGAAAGCTAAAGGAAGATGTGGCTACTTCTTACTCAATTTGTAACATCTGTAAACATTTTCCTGGTTTAATGGTCTCAATCATGAGTTTTAGACCTCCCATTTAGAGGAAAATAATAATAAAGCATGGCACATGTGAGTGGGCACTGGGCACCGGTGTGATTGACAGTTGGTATCGTCTTGTTGCAGGTGACGTCTGTGATTTTCAGGTTGCAAAACCTCAACATGGCACAAGTCAAATCACCAATCTTGACGCTTCACAACAGGAGTTCAGATTCTCACGGGGGACATTACAACTGGTTGTCACATGGTCTTTTTTTAACCCCTAAACACAGGGATGCACATAGTTTAAAATGGAAATTGGTTTCGGAGTAGATTCTCAAAAGTATGCCTTAAAAGTCTTTGGCATGTCTGCAAAATCTGCATCTGTTAGCAGCATCTCATGGGCAAATATTAGGTCCTCCTAATGTAACTTAGTACACACTTGTGCTTGTGGGTTGCAAGAAACTTAGTATTATCAAATTAACCGTTTTATTGGCAGGGGAATCTGAGATGGTACGCACCTATTTCACGGCGGGAAACAGGCAACGGCTGCTGCAACGGCCTACTGAGAATATCAATAAACTAAGACTACCCTCTTTGAACATGTGTGTGAGTGCATGTGTATGTGTGCGTCCACATGGGTTCAATAATGGCATGGGACAATGATGAAAACGTTTCAGGGGAGACCTGTGCGAGCGTCACCTTAGTGTGATTTAATAACCTGATCTCTGGAATAAACAGCGTCCAATTACGCTGGCGCACGTCCTGTTAATGATGGAGAGATGGGGGTGGGGGGGTGGGTGGCTGGCGGCTAAGGGGCAGGGGAAGGGAGGGGGTGGCCTTTTTAACAATAGCATGGAGGGGCTGCGTGGAGGAGAGAATGACGGGCGGCAGCTACAAAGTGCTCTAATTAGCATGATAATGATCTGCCATTAGAGTCCGCTGTGCTCTACAGCTGAGCACTACCCGGAGACAGAGCAAGAGGGAGGGAGCGAATTAGACAGAGGGAGCGTGAGGGAGAGAGTGAGAGAGAATAAAATCAAGGCAGAGAGAAAGAATTTAGAGTGGGCAGAGGATGATAAACGTGAAGACAAGAATAGAGGTGAGGATGGAAAGGTGGATGAATGATGGCAGATTGTGGGTCAGGACCACAAAGAGCAGAAATAAGAAAGAGGTGCTGGGTGATTAAAAGATGGGGCAAGGGATAAGGTCATGGCGAGAATGAAAGGAATAGCAGAAAAAAGCTGCAGCGGATAGATTGAATAAGGAGGAATGGAAAGAAAGACGGATAAATACAGAGGAGCTTCTGGGAGCTGGAGGAAAGTACAACAGCGAGCAAAGGTGGGAAAGCCTGAAACTGGCAGAGAGAAAAGATCATCACAGATGTGCACAGATTCAATCTCCCCTGCCTTGGCCTGGCCTTCCCTCTGGTACTGCTCTGAAGTGAAGAATGAGGCTTGGATGAAAGAAGCCTTAATTGAAGTGCTTGGTGGGAGATGAGAGTGCGGGTATGGAGCCAACCATGAGGGTTAGTGCTCAACTGCAACTTTGACCCACAAAATCCTTCTCTTCAGTGAAAGATCACGATCTACCTGTTCAACCACTTACACCCAAATGGGAGTGCGTGAGACAGAAAGAGCAGGGTGTGTCTAATCAGATGCACGGAACTTAAAGTTAAAGGAATAAAGGAAGGAGAAAGTGAACCCATCTAACACCCGAAGAGTGATGCTAGGAGTAGAAAAAAGTATCAGTGAGCACGTATATATGGTGCATGCTAATGATATATCGTAAATCTATCGTCACCGCAAATCAAAATGCATGATATAAAATGACTAAATGTTACCCCCACATTTAGTCAACCGCTGTGAGTGCCAGGCCTTGGGCCTCCGCAGTGAACAATGTACAGCGCTTCACTTCTTAACTTTCACATTACTACAACTATTATTATTATTATTATTATTGCTATTATTATAATAATATTATTATTACGGTGTTTCCACTACTATTCAATTGGAGCAACAATTGTTTTATCTTTTATCGTGTATCTTCATCATTTCTCTCCTTTCCTCCTGCCAGTTCTGTACCTTGCGTGTGAGTGAAAGTTATCTCGGGTAAAAGATGAGTTAAATGCTTCTCCAAACGTAAAAACCAGGCTTCTCTTCCATGAACTGGGTGACACAGCTGTGCTGCAGCCGAGGCTGCGTCTGTGAAACACACACCGCGGCTGTGGGGACATCCTTTATTATCCATGACATTAAAGATCCCGTAAAGCAAATTCAGCATTTCTTGTCTGTATATGTATACTGTATATGTTAGAAAATAGTGGCTTAGAAAAAGAATTATGGAATTACTGAAAATAGTTTCTCTCCAGTAATATTTTAGGTATGTCTAAAAATATGGCTTCATAACTCTTCCAACACGGTGTTGATATAAAAAACTCTCAGAACTGCAGTCTCCTGTTCATGTTTTCACAGGAAAGGGTGGAATTGGCAAATTACTCTGCAGGAGTCACAGGTATTTGTCATCTCCAGCTCCAATCTTCAGCAATGGAAACACGACACCTTGGTGGACACGCTAGTTTTGGCCCCTTTCTTATGCCTGGTTTACATTCTACACTGGAGTTTGAAAGTACGTTAGAAAAGGAAATTGTGATTGTTTTGTAGTAAACATAATGTAACTCTGAATGATCTGACCATAGTTGACATGATTTTCATGGTCATGGCTTAACATTTTCATGGTAACAAGCTCAACCAATTAAAATTATTGCTATCACTCCTAAGGCTTTTGGCTAGAGGAGTACTTCTCTGTGATATTTTTTAAAGAATTTATCAGTTTTGGAATCAGTAAAGTACATCTATTCATCTATATTACAAATAAAATGCTTTTAAAACACAGTTGTTTTGGTGTTTGGAACACCCCACTCTCCACATAAGGTGATTTTTTTGGGTTGCCAAATGATGGCCTTCTTCACCTGCATTGGACGTCATATTGAAAATTTCAGTAAGACGCTACCAAACACAAATTCAACATGCAATCAGCTGCTTGGTCTGACAGGGAATCGTGAGGTAACAGGCCATACTTGGCCATGAAACTGCTTTTTAGTCAATTGTCCAATTATTTCTGAGCACCTCAAAATAGACAATAACGTATAAAAAATGCTTATAATTTCTCAAAGATTAATGCCATTTTTTCTTCAATCCCTTTAAAATAAAGAGCCCACACACATTTCAAATTCTTTGTGGTGGTGTACAGAGGCAAAATTACAAAAATGTGTGTCTTTGTCCCTAACCGTATATCTGAGGGCAAACAAAGACACGTAGTGATGGGGAACCTCTAGGAGTGGTGACTCAGCTATGCTCAAGTGTTTCCAACTGCTGACTCAACCCCTGAAGGTCTCCACCTCCGTCACACAGCGCTGTCCTCTGCTTTTCATTCTCCTTCCTCTTTCATCCCGTTTCACACCCTCCCCCTCCTGAGCCTTCCCCGCCTCCTCTGTCCTGTCTGCGCGCTTCGCTGAACTCTGATGAAGACACACTACGGTGCGTGGGCAGAGACGAGGGCAATTTATTTCTTCGACTCTCCTCTCCTTCCCGTGCCAGTGTGCCGCTTCCCCTCTCGTGATGAGTAATTCCCCATCTCTCTAACTACACCCCGTATGTCTCTCCTCCCACCTTTTCCACTTTTCACCTTTAATACAACCTCTGGCCTCCTGCACCGCTCCCAGCGAGCCGTCAGCAGGGTGTGTGTATGTGTGGTTTGGAGTGTATGTGTTTTTTTCCTTGACGGGTGCTGCCTTGGCCTCTAATCTCTTGTCTGGTTTGATGTAATTAGAGCTAATGAAGATTCCCTGATCCTGTGAGCAGCTCGTCCCCCTGGGCCATGACAGCATGGAAAACTAGAGAGCCGGGGCGCACTGATAAAAGAGACACAGGCTCGTTTAGCACAGCTGATAGCTATGTGTTGTTCTTCATGCGAGTCTGTCTGAGTGTATGCATGTGTGTGTGTGTGTGTGTGTGTGTGTGTGCGTGTGCTTATTTGTTTAGAAAGATTGATTCCCTGCTGATGCTGTGCGCAGCAACGCGATTACCTTGGCTTGTCGCAAAGTACTGCTGTGTGTGTGTGTGCGTGTGTGCGTGCGTGCGTGTACGTCCGTGTGTGTGTCTGAGTGTCTGTGCTGGGGGATTGGCAGAGCCCTTGCAGACTTAGGGCCAGTTGCAGAAAGCTGTAGACAGACATAATCCCTCATAGCCGTCCTAAACACTTAAATACACAGTGTAGCAACTCCCCTAAATCTGACAAGGCAGAGGCAGATACAGTCACATCCACATGCACACACACACACACACACACACATATTGGCCTTACACCAAGAGGGGGAAAAAACCCTGCAGGCTCCCCTGACATGCAACCCTTCACATTTCCCTGCAGAGACATCCCCCCCACACCCTCCCTCTCTCCCACCTCTCCCCCAGTGGGGGTGGCTTTGATGGCAGCGCTGAAAGGGTCTACTTACATCCCAAATCTCCAGGCTACGTGATCGTCTGTGATCCAGCTGGGGGAAAAGGAAGAGAAACAGAGTGAGAAAGAAAACAAGAAAGAGAGAGGGAGAGAGCGCGATGAGAGAGTTACAATGGAAAGGGAGAGTGTGATCGCAAGAGAGACTTGTGTGACTGCCGAGGGGAAAAGCTATGCAGCTGTAGCTATTAATAAGCCGAGAGTGGAAAGAGAGAGGCGAGCCCAGAGATTAAGACTCTGTCCCAATTCTCATTCCACCGCCTCTTCTCCTTGGCCTCTTCCCCTTTTCCTCACCCCCTTAACTGCCCTCCAAACAAATAATGCCTTTCTTGTTCACCACAAGAACTGGAGAGTGAGAGGGGGCGTTTTTAGTGTTCAAGGATGTGCTGATAATTGCCAATTTTTATCAAATAAACCCATATGAGGGACAAAGCCATGGCAGTCTGGAGCTGGAATGAGGCCAGAGCTGTGGCCTTCTTTCAAAGAAAAGACATTTACAAGAAAAAATGTCGCTGTCGCTGGCTGACAAAAAAAAAAAGATGCTCTAGCTGAACGGTTGGCTGTACTCACCACCACGCTCCCGCGGGGCCATAGTAACCCTTCAGCAGTGGTAAAGAGGCCATGACCAGAGGCACCCCCCACGCCATCAGATGGTACAACCTGATAAAAGGCAGAAATGTATTTCATATTAGCCCAGAGACCAGGGAGCTTTGCCCCAGAGAAAAAGCCCTATGACTAAATCAATTCTTTTCTCCTTCAGTTCATCCCTCTGTTGGCACGTGCATCAGGCTCATTTTTCAGGTGCAGTCAAACGCCTATACAGCCATACTGCCATTTACTCATGGTAATATGAGCCATAATTACCCTCAGTGCTACAGAGGAGATGATTTGCAAAGAACATGTCTGCATCTGAACCACAAACAGGATGCAGATCCTTACTCAGTGGCTGATAAATGTGTAGATCAGCCATGGTAAATTGTATCAGGAAAATGTGTGATTACGGTTTAGGAAATCCAGAGAAGCTTATATCTGCTATCACACAAAAACAAAAAGATCAGAGATGCCATCTATGAAGTTTGAAAAATCTCTACAAGATGACGTGTGTGTGTGTGTGAGTGTGTGTGTGTGCGTGTGTGTGCGTGTGTGTGCGTGTAAGTCTGACAGATGAGGTGTGTGCTCCAGTGTCTTGGGCACCAGTGTGTGTGTCGATACTTTATAGAGCGCAGAGTGTCGCCTGGTCAATAGAGTGGAAGTCCTGCCCTGACTTTTCCAAGTGCGGTCAATCGAGCGGTGGCGACACAGCTGAGACACACTCAATCCCTCTTGAGTTGGCGCCACACACACACACAAACACACTTTCTCTCTGTATTTCAGTGGGGCACAACATGTCCCCCTCCTCCCCTCTCTGCTCCCCCATCTGATAGACAGCAGGGCAAATGTGGGAGGTGGTGGAGAAAGAGCGATGCCTGGTGGTTTAAGTAGGACAAAATAGTGGGTGGGGAAGAGAGGGAGAAAAAGGAAATGGTGGACTGGAAGCACTCAAAAAGAGGAAGCAATCAAGCAACTGAGCAATGACAGAGACAGAGAGAGACAGAGAGAGAGACAGAGAGAGAGAGAGAGAGAGAGAGAGAGAGAGAGAGACTATGGTAGTGGGAGGAGGGATACAAATGTTGAAATCAGTGCTTCCAGTTCATGGCATGACGACTGGAGCAGGGAGGAGAGATTGTCAGGAAATCAATGCCAAGGGCTTGCAGACTCACAGACGCACACCAGCACACACACCGGCACACACACAGCTTTGAGAGGGAGACGTGGAGGTCAGATGCTGCAGCGCACCATGGGCCTAATGAGGCACAGCAGGACAGCTCACACACCTGCACACACACCCACACGTGCAGATACACACACGTGCCAGCAAGCTCATACAGAAATCTCTCCAGAGGCTCAATCTCATTTCTCACACCGCTTCTTCTTTTTACCCTCCATCTTCAGCATCATCGCTATCTCTGTGGCCTCAGCATGCAACAGATTCAGTTTGCCTGTATATGACCGTCAAACAGACACACACAGACACAGACACACAGACACACACACCATCCTCTTGCCTTTACTTCAATCACTCTTGGATCATTCAGTCTCCATTCTCCATCTCCTCTGGCTATTTGTTCATTCATAAACCATCACGATGTGTCGTCACAAGTGTGTGTGTGTGTGTTCTTGGGCTGAGGGGTAATTTTGCATGCATGCAAAGCCACACACACACCCGGGTGCCGAAACACATACAGCTTATCTATGTGCAGTCAAAACATGACAGCCCCCCTGATGCCTTGTCTCCGCTTCGCTCTAACCTATTAAGTGCGATGAGTTTTTTTTCTCCCTTCACATTATGTGTCACCAGCCACTAAAATACAGACATATCTTCCTCCCACATGACTCTCTGAGGTCTTACAGTAGGTGTGCAGCATGCAAGCCTCTGTAGAGAGCTGATTTTGGCCTCCTAGCCTGCCCCCTTCTTTGCAAACATAAAGCCGTCTTCTTCTGAGTTATAGCACTGTTATATCCTCTGGCTTATTGCTAATCACTGCAGGGACGGCCCATGAGATGGGGGTAGGGGACACAGGCAGGAACAATCAGCTTGACATATACCCCATTCCCATGAGTCCAAAAACAGTAATTCCGGGTTTACACGGGTTCTTTCATGATGGAAATATGTAGAATCTACATTCACTTTCAAGACAAATGACTGCACTGCATGTGGGTTTTTATCGACATAAGTGGGAATACCAGACCCAGGTGAGCCGGCTAATTTCTTCTACATCGGCTTCATTTTTGGCAGAGATGCAAATTCTGGCATAATTTCTGGCACAACGGTAATACACACATTTATCTTCCATCTGTTAGCATCAATGTTTTTAGTATACTAGACATTTTACAACTTGAGACAGGGCTCATAATTTTTTATTCCATCTTATTTTATTTTATTTGCAAAATATTTTGTTCACTGTTGATTTTGAATGAGGGCCTGAAGTAAAAGTGACAAAATAGTATCACAAATGCCACTGGGCTCCATTATGTTGTTGTTGTTGTTTTCTGCTGCCTCATTGCAACTCATTTTGTTTCCATTGCATTTCACAGATGATGTAGGGTAAAAAAAACCCAGGTCAGACCAACCGCTGGCAATGAGAATGGTGTTAATCGCCTTTTTTAGCAGTTTCACTTGAGTACAAAAACCTCAAGTAGACTTGCTAATTTTTGTGTGAACGAGGCTTTTGCTAACAGTGGCACTGCAAATGTGATAAAGCTGCCTTTTTTTAACCACAGAGTGCTTTTTTTTGGAACTGTATGTTTGTGTCACAAAGCTCGGTGCTAGGCATGAAAAATGAGGAAATAGCTCACACCGACACAAGCAAATTCACACTTGCTCTGTGGAGAGTGCTCATGGGAGTTTGAACGACAGAAACATAGCGCTGCAAAGCGTGAAGATGGGTGCGCACACACACAGACACACGCTGAAAGGCTGAAACCCACTCCCTTTTCAATTAGAGCGTCGGCTGGCTGGAACAGAAGAGGAGGAGGAGGAGGAGGAGGAGGATGGTAGAAGGAGGAGGGGGCTGTCAATTCTCTGCAGGGAGACACATGCTCTCGCAAACCAAACACAGGCACACACATAAACACACGTGGGCGAAAGTGGCCACAAAAACAATATGAAAATATACATTCAAAGGGAAACCCACAGCCAGGTGAGTGACTTATAAGTGCACAAAACACATCACTTATAGATGAAAATGTTGATTGACTAATTAAAAGAACAAATTGGTAGTAGTTCAGTTTTGTGACTGAAAAATTAAAAGTTAAATATCAGTAAATGTCATTTGGTATTTTAGGTGTCCTACTCACATCTCATATCTGTTGGTGCTCATTTCTCGGACCAGGTTGAAATACAGATTCAAAGTGATGAGGCAAACCCAGGCCAAGGCACTCCAGTCTGCCGACACACACACACAGAAAAACAACAAGGTCAAATTACAACACTGTCCCCCCGCCACACAGTGTGCACCTGCAAGTGTGTCCAAACGTACACGTAAGTAGTACAGTGTGTGTGTGTGTATGTGTGTGCGTGCGTGTGTTTGTGTGTGTGCCCCAATTTTTGATAAATGAAGGCCCATTCTGCAGTAATATGAAGGAAACCTGTGGCTTAGGGTGATGGATGAGAGGGGGAGCTCAGAGAGAGATAATGATGAACTGTGGAAAAGCAGAGGCAGATAACACAAGTGTGGGGGCGAGAAAAAGAAGGAGAAGAGGAGGAGGCAAAGGTGTAGAGGAAAAGTGAGTGGACTAGATCCCACAGTGGAAAGACACTGTGAGGAAAAGAAGTGTAAAAAAGGGAGAGGATGGTGCAGTCAGCAAAGGGTAAAAAATGAATGTATTTTACAGACACAAGGAAGAGATTCTAGCAAGCTCTCTTTGCTGTTTCTGCCCTCGTATTCAGTCTTAGTCCTTTGTGTGCGTTTGTGTGCTCAAGTTTCAGTTGACAGGACAGGCAGGGCCGGTCGCCACAATGATGGATTCTCCGAGCCACATACTTGGTTTCACACAACACACCCACCACACATTCACACACAAATGTACAAAGCACACACTCTCACACTCTTACACTCAGCTAATCTTAAGGAAGGGCTTGCTGTGACTGAGAAAGACGGAGGCTGGCTGTCTACGTCATGATCACAATAAATCACTGTCACTGTGATAGTGAAGCTGTCTTTATATAACCAGGCGGCAGCCAACGCTTTGCTTTGCCTCGAAAACACCACCTGTCCTGCTTCTACCGTCTTCCTCCGTTTCAAACACATTTCATAAAATTTTATCGGCCCAAGTTAAAAGCGGCACTGCACTGACCTGATGCTTCGCAACAGAACAAAGTGCCTGTTCAGCCAGTGTTTATGTACAGCCGTTTGTCCTCAGCGTTAGGATCCTCATGATAAACTGAGGTGACACGCACAAACCCTGCAGCAGTAACTCACTGCCCATTACCCTCTACCCGTCCGAGGGTGTTTTTGTGCATGTGTGCGACACAAAAAGGAGGAAAACAAGCTTGGTATTTGTAACCAGTTCTAACTAAGAATCCTGGTGCTAATTAAAGCTAACAGAGCTGTAATTAGAGCAAGTGCCAGCAACGCAAATAAAACCAAGATTAAGCATCGATAAACCACCATGATTAACCCAAATGAAATGCTGTGGCTCTGTATTGCCATTGGAGGAAAATCCTCTCCTCATACAGGTGATGAAACACTCAGGCATCTGGTCTGAATGGCTGCAATGGGCCAATAAGCGCACAGCACACTGTTTGGCTTCCAAGTGTTACACCATTGTTAAGGGTGTGGTATTATTAGTGAGGGTGTGTGAATTCTCCTAAATGAGGAGCAAGTTTAACTGCAGGCCTGGACGGTTACTGCACAGTAAATCCAAATGACAAGCAAAAATCAATAGCTTTTACTTTACGAACTTATAGGACACAAAGGCTGAGTTGGCAAAATAAATGCAATCAAGAAAGTTTGGTTTTTACACACAGACAACAGGCCCTCTGACCATAAGAGAAATACTTGAACCTTTTCAGCACTTTTACATAACAACGTCCGAGATCTTAAGATACACAGCTGGCCTACTGAGTGGTTTATTTTTAATACATCTTACATACATCTTAGGATTTGCATTTTTTTTTACCAACAACAGTCTTGAAAAATATTTTATAAACATAATTTTTGCTAAAACAAAGAAAGAAGGACTTCCTTCCTTGATGTGGCGCTTTACAAATCAAATTGAATTGAGCTTAACTGGAAACAATTACACACTTTGCATTTCCCAAAAGGTCTGGATGAAAGATATTATGAGCTGGAACAATCAGTGTCAGGGCAGTTTCTGTTCTCAATCCAAAAAAAATGAACCGACCGTGATATATGAGCTCTTCAGCAGATGTCTTTGCTGGCTTACTCATCTCTGTTGTGTAAAGTCTGCCAGTGAGAAATTAATTTTTCTTTTTTTCTTACCGAAGTAAGTTAGCCACCAGGCCTGAAAGTCACAGAGGGATCCCTCTGGATGTGACTCCCCCTAGGGAAGAAAGGAAGAACAGCACAGTGAAACTCCCCCACAAACCTCAAAAAAAGTGTGCGTTCAGTGAAACAGACAGGAGAAACTCACCATGACATACGCTACACTGTCGAAAAAAGCAGCGACAGTCAAGCTGAGGATCATCTTCTGTACAGGGAAAATGAGAGAACAACATGAAAACGTCTCTCTAACGCTCACTGTATTTATATTAACTTGACCCAAATAACTTGACCCAAAAAAAGGTTTTTCTGAGGTGTGGTTGTGTGGGATACTGACATGTTACTGACTGATGACACCATGCTTCCCCCTGCACCAGTAACCAGCTTGAGGCATGGACACTTGTTCTCACTGAAAACATGGCTGCCAACAGTGACACCAGGAAAAAAACTAAAAACAGAATTCATGTTTGCTTATGTCTACAATATCTTAATAATATGTTAACTGCTTCCACAGCAAAGTGTAAAACACAAAAATCTGATTGTAGTTTGTGGAGACATGGGAGCTGCTGTTCTACTACTGCCTTGTTTGGTCAGATTGTGTCACTTTGGTAAATCTGAACAAAGGATTTCAAACACTTTTCCATGTTTTTAGTGAGTAAGACTGTTTGTGTCTCAAGCCATCTTAGTGCAGGGAAAACCTGAACCATTCCAAAATATAGATCAAATTATCACAAATAGAAATCACTTGTTGTTTCCAATGTTTATAAATCAATAATCTACCTTAAGAAGGCATTTGCTATGAATGTTAGCTGTCAGTCTTAACCTGACTGCCAAATAAAGTGGCTGTGGTAAACAGCTGGGAGCACACACTAACACAGCCATACACCAAGTTATGTCCAGCAGTGACCCTGCCAAGGCCAGAGAGAAAGAGCAGAGGGAGAAGGAGGAGGAAACAAAAGAGAGGAAGAGCACAGGAAAACCAGAGAGAACTAAAGAATATTGACTGACGGATAACCTTTGTGTGGAGACGAGGGTAAGGAGAGGTTTATGTGGGTGTAAGAGGAGGAGGAAGCAGAGAAAAAAGAGAAGGTGAGGCCACTGCATGCAGCCTAGACCGAAGGTAATAGGCTTGGTCAGGGCTCCATGTTGAGCTGTCTTTTACTGCAGATTGTGAGAATAAACCTGACAGACCTGCTGGACTGGCTTCAAAACAAAAGAGCTGCACACTCAAACCACACCATGTTCAAAAATTGATGGAATCTAGTATGAGATCATAACAATTATTTGAGAAAGAGGAAAAGAAAAATTATTATGATGCAAATGAAGTGAAGATATTTACTGTGGCAACAAAGCAAAGATAAACAGAAAGCAAGTGAGAACACGGTGTGTACATTGTAGAGTATAAATATACCTGAGCCAACGACTGATATCTGCGGAGCAGCCAGATGACAAACAGCATGAAAAGACTGAGAGAAAAGTAAGACAACAATGAGACATGTCATGAGTTATACATATGGCGCACTGTCTTGCAAAATAAATGAATTCCCTCTCTTGCAACCTTTACTAAATCTTGATTTTCTTGATAGTCATGAAAGGATTTCAACTTTTATATTTGTTAAAATACCTGATAAAAACCCTGAATCGCTGCCAAAATCTAACCCACATGGAAAAATATTGAAGCCAGTGTGAGCAGATGCTGTTTATCAACTATAATTTAGATGCCACCTCCTAAATCACAAACGATTGTTAAACAAATGAGAAAACCTCCCAGGACATCATTCCAATTTGAAATCCACTTTTGGTAAGAAGACATACAGATTCCCCTTGTTTTAAGTTTCTATTTAATGATAGTTTAATAAAGTTTGAGAAACTCTGAAGAGGATGGTTTAGTTTCATTAGAAAACAACTCTTTAAATGCAAATCTTAAGCAACACTGCTGCAGTTATGTCTACATTTTCTTACCTCAATGGACAAAAAATTCTTGCAAGGTGTGCAAGAAGCACAGACTTGCAGCAAATCTTAGATTTTTCATATATTATACAAGGATATTTAACTGAATTGTGAATATAAATCAGTTGAATGTTTAGTATTTAAATGTTTTCCTCAATAATACTTTTTTTCTGATGTGAAACAGAAGTCAAAGACTGAAGATAAGACTGAAGGTGTTTGAGAAAGAAATATTTACCATCCAACTAAGGAGAATGTGCCTGCGGCTCGTTTTACTGTTAAAATCACCACCTGTGAATCAAAAACAACTCATGAATAAAGCAAGAAAATAGTGCTGATGCTAACATCGACAATCCTTACTGTGTAAAATGTTTGTTGTAGTTGCACTGTAATCATGAAGGTAAAACAAATTACAGGGGGTGACCAGAAGTCCTTTTTGCTCAAACATGACTTTTGTACATTTGCATGACAGCACATTTGCAGTAACAGGAAATGTAATAAAAGTGAGCTCAAGCAACAGAAATGTAAAACATGAAGTAACACCAGACCCTCTCCGGTGTTCATGAATGTCACCGCCACATGCATTTGACCCAACACAGTACATAACAGGTTGCTGTTAAATGACAGCTGTATAGAATGAAATGCAGATAAGCTGCTGCTTTTACAAGGCTAGAACCTGACACGCAACATGTTTTGTGCAAAGCCATAGCCAACTTGAGACTGATTTCAGAGCAATACTCAAAAGAGAAATAGTAGAAAAAGGTAAATGATTAAAGGAATCACATGAGTCAGGCCTGTTTCACAGACCATGAAGGGGCCAACAGTACAAGCCATCAGCTGCTATTACAGCCTTTAGAACAGTGTCATGCACCTTTAACCTTGTTACAGTCACAGCAAAGTTTGTCAGATAACCTGTGTCTACAAATTCACTGCTGAGTTTGTGCTATTCTCTTTGTTTTACTGCCAATCAAGCAAACAAACATTTGAAAAAGTATTGAAGCATTGATGAAAAATATGGGAGTGGATTTCAAGAAGGTTTTGGCAGTAGCAAAAGATTGGAGTATTTCCCTGTTAATTCTTCACCAGTAGTACATAAAAGTCAAATACATGGGATTATTAATTATTATTTTCCCAGTATGGAGTTCCAGGATTGAAAAAACTGCTAAAACGTTTGTTTTTTTTATAGTTTTGTTATAGGGGTTCCTCCTCGTGTGACAAATTGTCTATTTTTTTTTTGTTATTATTATCATTATTATTTTGTACTACAAACTGTAAAGAAAATTTCCCCTTGAGGGAAAATAAAGCTCTAATCCGAACTGAACCTAGTTAGCTTTGATCATATAGAGTATTGTCCGAAGTTAATGTTTGATTGCATTTCAAAATGTCCGCCTTACTTAGCCTTATGAAATTAATTAGGATTTGACTGTCGACATCGACGCAAAGACGTGAGAAAATGAGCAGCAATGGCATAAGTTTATCTGGTTTAGAGACGCATGGGAAACATAGAAAATGTATGTATGTACAAAACGTGCATAAAAATGAATATGTTGTCTGCCATTTTCATGTGGTGTGTAAAACTCAAATGAATAGCGGGTTATATCAGTGTGGTGAAGTCAGAGAATCAGCAGGACACTTGTTTACCATTTGGAGCCCTTAGCTAAACAGCAACACTGCAGCATTCTTCTGCTATCTTTTGACCAAAGAAATGTTACATAACCTGAAGCCTGTAGCTGCGGCCATGCAAACATAAACCTGTTGTCAAATAACTACGTGCAAACTGCAGCGTCGTCAAGAAACACTACGTAATGTACCATTCATAATGCAAAAGCATGTACCTAGTTAGCATGTTCACTGTTCAATTACACAGGGATAGTTTGACACAGGGGGCCGTGCTAGTGTCAGACATTCAAGTATCGCTAAATCAATGCATGAAGAATAAATAATAACGCACAGTTAGTAATGATCGATTCTAGCAAAGCCCTGAAGCAAACGCTCACAGGCTAATTAGCCACACAGCTAAAACAGAGTGCACAGCAACGTACGCTACTTACGCATCGATAGTCCTCTGAATGTGTGTTAAAAAATACGCAGCGTGAGTCGTTAGTCGCTGACATTGTATTTATACTCCCAATTTTGACTCAAATGTGATTTTTTTAGGGGGGGAATAAATTCGCCTCAATGTGTTTATGTTTTACTGTAGCTTTTCTTGTACTTCCTGCTTCTACGGTACCCACTCAGGGACAAAATACTAATCACATTTGGATGTGGAAGCGTTGAAGAGCCAGGGGTAGACTTCAGTTATTCTAAACAGTAGGTTCTCTATTATGCACAGAGTTTGTAACAGTTCTGTTAAAATGAAATTATTTTATATTATCTTTATGTTTTTTATATTGTATTATACACTTTAAGTGCGTTTAGCAGAAATTGTGTATTTTTACAATGAAATATTTATACAACATGGCAGATCAATGAAGCAACAGCAGTGTTTGGGTTTGTAAAACAGATAGTGAAAGCAAACTGATTCTACCTCAAGGTTAATGATAAGATTATCACAATGCACGTTTTCCGACACTAGCGACCTCATATAAAGTCAGATACAGGACAGCATTGTGACCTCTGGATTTTAGAGAGACATTAGTCTGGAAAGGGAAAATATAAAAACGAATTTATTAATTAAATATGTTGACATATTTAATGTCACTGACACTATCGAAATTGATTCCAGCCTTCAACACCTGACAAAAAGTAGCAAAATAGTACAAAATATATCTTATAATACAGCTGTAGCCTACATTATTTGACATTAGGCTACATCAAATATCAATTTATTTCCCTTGTCCTATTTTTCTTCTCATTAAGGAAGATGTCACATTAAACACATACAACTGAAAAGTCTCTCTTTGTGTTCTCTTCAAAACATATTAAAATATACATATTTACAGGCAAACTTAATTGATTCCTATATGCATATACTTCCTATAAGCAGATACTTATTGTCACAGGCATTGTACTGTATATCTGGTCTTTTCTACAGTCTAGACATTAAAAGCAAGCAAACTGTACCACAGTCATTCCAATTGCCTTGCCTTCTCTTTGGAAGTTCAAGGGTTTCAAGGTGTTGTCAAAGGCAACATTCCTAAACCTAAAGGTAATTCTCTCCACACACACACGCACACACTTAACTTCATTCAACCTAAGTAAACAATGGTGTTTTCAATAAACTTTTTGAGGCGCTCCGCCAGCACAATGGAAATAAATACTAAAATAGGAATAGAACTCTCGAGCAGCATCCACTTGACGGGGATTGAGATTGGCTTTTATCAGCAAGTGTTTACCTTCTGTCTCTGCACATGAGATCATTGCATCACCTGTTTTCAAAGCTGAGGTGGATGAATCCAGAGACACATTTCCAAGCAGAAATGCAGACTATAGTGTTTCTGTCTGATGCTTTTCTGTTTCATCTGACATTTTGTCAGTTTATTCTGTAAAAGCAGCAGGTCCTATCCAAAATCTCTGACTTGCACATATCAGCTTTTCAGCAACAGATGTTATTAAACTTCCATGGTCCTGAAGAAAGAATGTAACATATTTTTTTTTTTTTTTTTTTTTTTTACTTCCATCGAGAATGTTGTTTTTCCTGTTTTTTTGTTGTTTTGTGTGTTTGTGGCATTGCACAAAAAGTAGTACATTTGCCAGAGAAGAACCTATTACATTTGTGGTGCAGATCCCGTTAATGAGGAGATAAAAAGTTGTTTTTTTTCTCATTTGAATCTTCATGTCATTTTTAGATTTTATGTTATTATGTCTACAATAAAGATATGTAAAGGTTTATAAAACGTGATTTTTTTTTGGTTCTACAACTACTTTGGTCAACTGTTTTATGACTTGACGTAATTAAAATGATCTGTCCAAATGTTTTGTATTCATGAAAAAATCCATACACAACAAATTAGTACATTTAAATAAAAGTTTTATTTCATCGGTACAAAAATTTTGCAGAAGGTGCATACAAAAGTATTTGCATATGTTGACAGATGGGACATAATTCCACTGTGACAACAAATTCATGACAATAACAACCATGCATCTCATGGAAACGATAATCCTCTATGCAGATGAATTATCTGTTGATTCCAGTTCATTGACCATGTGGGATACTGGGAGATCATAGGCAGCTGCAGCAGCGTGAGCATTGTGCCTCCTTCCATGCAAAGCACAATTTAAAGAAACAGAAGCATTAAGTTTGAAGGAGGACTGGTATCACACACACACAGAGACAAAATGCATCTGAACCAACTAACATCATCAGCATCACTGAGAGGAGGCTGAGTCTTTTGTTAGTATCCCCCTCAGAGGGGGTGGTTCACATGACATGGTCCTGCAGTTCAAACAGTCCTCCAACGTTGAAATAACATCTGGCTCTCAAACATACAGTGAGGTAATAAATTATACATTAAATAAAGGTTTAAATACGTTTCATCTGCGTATCACAGGAACTGAATGCATGGTGTGTACAACAACACTCTGGAGTGCAAAACATAGAGAGGGTGGGTGTTGAGTGTGACACACATGCTTTCTTCAAGATCAACGCATCTACAGTCAATAAAATACAGAGCAGACCAACACCATGTGGGCCCATGGAGAAAATAAACTGCCACCATTCAATGTTTGTCCAGTAGTCACAGCTACAGCAGCATTAAGGCCTATTGATAAGTCAGTAAAGTTCAGTTTCGCTGCGCAGAGAGCTTTAATGGCCCCATCCCCCGATGCCAATCTCCTGTTTGTAGCGCTTGGTGAGAGAAACGGCCTGATGCGTGAGCTTGGACAGCACATCCTGTAGTCCGGTCAGGTGGTACTGGAACATCTTCTGCAAATCTCCGTCCTCTTCATCGTCTTCATCGAATGACGACGATGACGACGCGGAGGAGGAGGAGGATGAGGAGGAAGAAGACGAGGAGGAGGTGGACGCGGACGAGTTCATGCGGGTGATCTTCATGCTCTCCTTGCGCCTCTCGTCGGCGGAGGCGCAGCGGACCCCCCACTCCATGTCACTGCGGATGGACTTGAGCAGCTGGTAGTAGCTGTACATGTCCCCCTCTTCCTCATCCGATCTCATGGAGCTCATCATCTCACTGTCCTCGTCCAGCGGGACGTCCCGCAGCAGGCTGGGCACCATGACGGTCTGGTCCATGTTGTTCACGGCGCCGAGGAAGCGATTCATGGCGGTGAAGAGGGAGTTTTTCTGGTTGTGCGTTTCTGCCAGCTGCATCATCATCTTGGCGATTTTTCTTTCAGTTCTACAGATAAGAAATAGAACTTCCTTGTTTAATCTCCTTCAAGTCTGCGCTGATCGGCTTAAAGAGGCGACTGCTTGTCTTTAAATGAAGCAGTGGGTATTTGCTGTCCAGTATCAGGCGAGCTGCACTGGTAGTTGAGTGATTCTTAGGCTTTCCTGTGTTGCCTGTTAATGCCCTTTTAGTTCCTGACTTGTCGGGTGCGCCTTTTATAATCCTGATGCTGTGGATCGAGTTTTTTAGGCGGGTCCCACGAAGACCGGTTTGTCAGGTTTTCCCACTGCAACTGTAACCGGATCCAAATGACCTAAAATGGCACCCTGTTCAAGAGAGAGAGAGAGAGAGGGGGGGGGGGGGGGGGGGGGGTACATTTTAGAAGAGGAGTGGCTTAACTTGACAGTTTGTATTGTCCCAATAACAATACATTAAAACATCCTGGTCAATATTAAGTCTAAAAACCCAGAACGCTTTATTGTGCACCACCTGTTTCAGCGCTGTCTCATCCCAAACTTCTCATCTAATTACTCTAATTACAACTGTGATCTGTCTTCCGGTAAAGCAAGTGACTGCCATAACACACACACATCCCACATTCTGTTCCAATGAGACAGTCAGACACAGAGAGAGAGATACGAAACGCGATGAACCACAAAGACGAGCGCAAACCCGGGTTATGAATATTCATTGAAGAAGTCATCAGCCCACCGCTCCAGCTCCATGTGAAGCCAATCAGACGCGTGTCAGAGGCGGGACAAAGCAATGTGGCACCAATGGCATAAAACTCATTTGCAGAAATCAGAGGAAACATGTGGTCGAGCCAGTTCTGGCACCAAGTGACTGAGGAAACTGTGAGGGAACAACTTTTGTCATCAAATAAAATGAATTGATTGAACCACAGAATAACTTCAGAAAAAGATTCAGATTACTGTCACAAAGCTGTAAAGTTACTTTTAAATACAAACATCTGTTCCTTGTATTCAAACAAACATTATCAAGTGATTTCACGAAACGCTGATTAAGCCTATCAGCTCCACCAACTCAGTATTTCTCAGCATGGTGGTGTTTAGATCTTGTTTCACACGGAGACGTTCCCACGCTAAACACAGGACGTGATTAGACAGACAGAGGCAACATCAGCATTGGGCTAGTCCACCAAAACGACTGCAAACAGGTTGTAGCATGATTGATAACACAAAAAAACACTGACAAAAAGTTACACTGAATTATTCTGCTCAAAAAACCTGTTCATTCCAGAGTTAAACACTTCTTGCCCTCAACCCTCTGCTCCCTCAGTCAGGTCTGATAGTATTGCTTGTCATTTAGATGAAAGACGCAGCTTACGAATAATGTTCCATCATTTCTGTTCATAAAAACTAAACAAAAGCAGAGTTTTAACATCGATCCTCATACGCCTGGGCTGGGTCAGGACCTGCTCAAGTTCTGTTTGACAGAAAAACAGTAAACAATACCTGAGGATTGGATTCTCGCAAACCACTTCTTTAAACCACACTACTATTGCTGTTAGATATAAGAAGAGCCAAAAGTCCAAAAAATGAAATGTTGGAGTAGAAGAACAGTAATGTGTTTGCCATCAGTGACGTTGCATTACTGCCTTCTTCAGGATTCTGGAGTAACCTTTCATCTTCATCCGGAATCTTTCTTTTATCCTTATATCTTTCATCCTTTTAGTGGTGGTGGTGTTTTATAGCTGTTGGCATTCATGTTGTTGTAAGAGGAGGCAAAGAGATAAAGACAGTAAAGTAACACTATGGATGCCAACTGCTATAAAACACCAAGAACAAACAAATATGAAGAGTAGCTTAAGCAGTATGTTGCTGTTGTTGGAGCTAGTTTTAACTACTTGATCCGGTGGATCCAAGTTTCGCCAGTCACGTGGTAATTCTCAGTGGCTGCGAGGCGATTAGCGGTATAGAAAAGTAGAAAACACAATTACATTGATAAAATGGGAAATAAAAATGTCACAGAACCACAAGTCCATTCTTTACCGAGTACCACATGCGCTCCAGAAGTCTCACAGAAATATTACTGGCCCAGTTACTGCCCCTCTGAGGTAACTTTATTCTTAAGCGTTTGCTGTACTGTCAAGCTTTTCAGATTACATTTAAAACCAAACTGTTGCACCAGCCAGTTTTCAGCAGTGATGGAATAAAGTAGATTTCCCCCGCTCCCCTGTCTTTTGCTGCTGGTAAACTGGGGGACTCCCACACAGCGTCTCCATCAGAAATAGCCTTGGCACTTCATGTACACATGCTGCTGTACATGCGCTGGTGCAGTGCTCAGTTTGAAATGTGAGCTTTGGTAAACACTTCTGGTAAGACTGAAACTCTATGAACATGTTTTCCACTGTGTTATTGTCAACAAAGTCAAATCAGCCATATCTTCTGTGCTGGAGACAAACAGGTCTGACTGACTGACGTGACTGTTTCTCAGAACATATCCACATATGGCATTAAAAGACGTTTTTATGCAATCAAGCATCAGAGAGGCAGATATAGGGAGGAAAGGTGATGTGAGTGACTTTGAAAGTGGTGTCGTTGTTGGTGCAACTTTATTGGGTGTCTTATGTTTTCAGTGTGCGTTAAGGCAGCTGTGTGTGTGAAGGTATGGCAGCTTTACATGTTTGGGTCTAGTGTAAAGACACGCTATAATGTGAAATGTGTTCAGAGTGAAATGGAACACGAGGAACCTAGAATCCTTTATTGAACTGTTTTCATTTGTACAGTAAAGTAAAGAGTGTATAACTAATAATAGTGCCCAGTGAGTGTATGCTCATAGAAATGGGCCTGAGCGATACTCGATTGCCAGGAAGCGACATCTATGGGCAGTTGGGTACACATTGTTCCAGATACTCATCGATGAATCA
Source organism: Solea solea (assembly GCF_958295425.1). NCBI lineage: Eukaryota > Metazoa > Chordata > Actinopteri > Pleuronectiformes > Soleidae > Solea > Solea solea. Next base: position 19,146,976 of record NC_081135.1, read on the forward strand.
CCGTTAAAAAATACTTGTTGTGCAAGAATTGCGATAATGTGGCAAAACAAGCCTTGTGAGTTTCTCTCTCTCTCTCTCTCTCTCTCTCTCTCTCTACCCCTCTCTCTTTCACTCTCTCTCGCTCTCGCTGTATCCTTTGTTATGTTGGAGAAATATTCAAAATAAAAGTAAAAATTGTACTACAATGACATTTCTAAAATTCTCTGTAACAGGTAAAATTATGTCAGTGATATTTGTAACATAATCTACAACTCACTTTTGAGATAGAATTGGCCTCTTTCAGTGTTATCTAGACTAACTAATATATTAACATGTAATTTGAGGTCTTGTTTTGGGCGATTAAATCTTAAATTAATGCATTTTTAGTTAGTCATTCTTTTTTTTAAAGTGCTGTATAATCCTATAAAACAACATTTCATTATTATTGCTGATGCATAAACACATAAGCAGATGTTTACTATTGCAGCCCCCTAAGAAGGAGCTGATTAGGTTATATAATATTGGAAAGGTTAAACATTCATTTATACTATATTTTATGTCCATATTTGATTTGTTGAATCCTCCAAACGAACTTGTAACTGGAGCGATAAAATAAATGTAGTGAGACATATCATTTTATACTATAAGTGCCAGAATAGTGATATAAGGGAGCATAAAATTTAAATATTCAAGTATGAGCACATCAAAATTATTCTTAATTGCAGTATGTCAGTAAATGTACTCCCTGATCGTCCTACTCTATCCACATGCTCTCAACCTTAAATATGCCTTGGAAAGCAAAGCTTCACCAACACAAATTATATACCCTCTGGGAAGATTAGCAGACTTAAGATCCATTTAGGGGGAAAAAGCAGGTCAGTAACGTGAATATGCACCACCAGTGAGCAGAGATCAGATAGGAACGGGAACTGGCTTTGCTTTCTCAACCGGGCTGTCAGTCAAGGCCCCACCTTGACTTCCTCCATTCTCCCGTGAAAAGGCCTTTTTCCGACACACAGTGCCTGCATGCAACAATGGAACCTGGTTCAGTTCTAAAGGGGCTGCTCGATTGTGTGTCATGTCAGAAGCGAAGCATCGGCTGATTGCGGCGGGTGTCATCATCATCCCACGAGGCTTCAAAGAGTGAGAGTGAGGAGGAAGTGGAGGAAAAGCTGGTGGTGCGGAGGGAGGGAGGGAGGGAGACGGGAACAGGGTTGCTGCACTATAGGAGCAGGCAGCTTGAGTGGAAAATCTAGTACATGTCAGTGCAACTGCATGCTACGGAAAAGTGTGAAGCAGGTGTGTCTGAGTTCAGCAGGGAAGCTGGAGGACGAAGCAGCAGCAGCGAGAACAACAGCGACAACAGCTAATATCACAAACAAACGGGTGGAGTGGGACAGGCCTGCTTTATTACTTTATAAGGTAATAAATGAGGTATCCAAACAGGGAGGCTCTGTGTGTTGCTTAAGTGCTCCCTCTGCAAGATTTTCCAAATCAAATTTATAATAAGGTCATATTAAAGCAGTATTTCCCATCATGTATTTAATATGATCTCCAATCTGATTAAACTGCCATTTAAAAGCTGCTTCTTTTCATGCTGTTAGCGACTGATTGTCTTGAGCTGGTCATCTTCTCTTAAACAAATGATTCTTGCTGTATGTATATCTGGGAAAATGTTAGATGATTGGATCCATATTTATGCGGGGGAGTTTGTGACACCAAACATTCTCATATAGCCTTAAAAAATCATATCGACATGCCACGCACGGCTCAAACCTTGTGGTTCAAACCCAGTTTTCTCAGTTTTAGGAAAACAAAATGTGTGGTTTGACTGTTAATGGTGGGCTAAGGCTTTTCAAAGTGTTTAGGGCAACCACGGTGAAGAAAGAAAAACTGCTGAAAGATTTCCCATAGGAAATTAATGGAGAGCGCAGATCAAAGGCAGAGGAAATTCCTTTGCCCTAGCGACCCATGTATTGATCAAATTATGTGCACCAGTCAGCGGCCACATTCAAAATGTCTCCTGTTTGTTTTTCAACTCCTTCCTTTTTTAATTTCTTTGTATAGCATACACAGACGTTGCCATTAATGGAGCAGCAACCATTCAGCCTAAGGAACATGTATAGGCAGAGTAGATGTAGTAGAAGAGCCAATGAGAGTGCCTGCTCTCTCTGAACTGCACTGTGATTGGTCAAATCTTTGATAGGACAGATTTCAGCTCAAGGCTGTAATCAGAGCCCAGAGGAGGTGGCGAGTGTCGTTCTCTTTCTCTCTCTGATTACTTGATTGCAAGCCCGGTTGGAACAAGGGCCTTTCCGCATGGAGTTTGCATGTTCTCCCTGTGTGTGCGTGTCGGTTTTCTCCGGGTTCTACGGCTTCCTGCCACAGTCCAAAAACATGCAATATAGGGATTAGGTAAATTGGTCACTGTAAATTGATCATAAGGTGTGAGTCTGAGAGTGAACGGTTGTTTGTCCCTGTGGCCCTGCGATGGACTGGTGATCTGTCCAGGGTGTGACCGTGCCTATTACCCTATGTCAGCTGAGATTGGCACAGTACCACCGTGACCCTCCTGTGGAGGATAAAGCGGTAGAAAGTGGATGGATGGATGAAAGATTATTGATTAAAGAATTATTGATCAATTTTTTTTTTTCAAGCTTTAATCAACTTGAGTTTGGGGTCAAATTACCTCTGTGTGTCTCCATGTGACACTCAAAGGAAAAGGGATATTGATGATGGATAGATGGATGGATAATAAGTGTACAGCTGTGGCCTTGGACTGATGCCCACTCTGCACAGTTGGTACATCCAGGTTATTATAATAAATTAAATTTACTGAAATGTATTTATGTAAAAATGCAATCTGGTTGCTACCAGCTTTTGCGTAATCCTTTGGCTGCTCTTTAACGTGTATGTGCGCTCCTCAGCCAGGACTTGTGTGTGTGTCTGTGTCTCTGTGTGCGTGTGCGTGTGTGTGTGTAATAGCACTCCCCCGGTGGCATTTCCATCCCGCCTATAACCCATTAAGTATCCGGGAGGGAGGAGGGAAAAGGAGGAGGCGGCAGCCGGCAGGGCGCGGAAGCCACCGGCGGCACACACGCTCCATTAGCGGACACACTGCCGCGCTGCTCCGCTGGTAATTTGCGTAACGAGAGAGCCTGTTTAACGCGTTCTCCCCGAGTAACAGCGCCTCTGCACCGGCTCCGCTCCGCTTGTCCGTGCGGCCTGATTTTATATGCAGTTCACGGCGGCAGAGTGAGAGAGAATGTCTGCGTGTGTGCGTGTGTGTGCGCACACACACACACTTATTTGTATCTTTGTGAGGTCCAAAGAAACCCGTCCAAACCTATCTTTGTGAGGACATTTTGTCTGGGGCCCACAACCTCACAACAAAGGGCTTTTTCAGGGTTAAGCGTTAGAATTCGGTTTAGCTTTAGGTTAAGGGTTAGGTTCAGGCTCTAACTTGTGATTGTTAAGGGTAAGGTAAGGGGGGAAATGCGTTATGTCTAAGATGTGTCCTCACTAAGGTATACAAACAAGTTTGCGTGTGTGTGTCTGTCTGCGTGTGTGTGTGTGTGTGTGTGTGTGAGAGAGAGAGAGACTTGTATTTGTTGCCTCTTAAGGACCATTTCTGGTAAACACACTGACCTTCTCATGGAGACCGAAACCTGGTCCTAATGAGGCAGAACTTCAATTCTGAAGGTAATTGTGATTCTATATATTATATTAAGGTTGTTTAGCCAAATGTGTGTCCTCAGAAGAAGAGCTGGGCAAACCTGCGTGTGTGAGTGTCACGCTCCATTTCCCACACATGCAGCCTTTCCCTTTCCTCGTTTCTTTTCGCCACAGCTCCCGTTTTGCACTGATACTCAAGCGCCATCATGTGGACATGCGGATTGTGCTGCTCAGTGTGGGATCAAGTTCAAAAAATGAAACTTTTGCAAACAGCACTGGGGAAAAAAAATCCCGGCATAAAACATGAATAATGAATTCACTCAGTTGTCATTTTTGTTGTGTACACATATTTAAAAAGTAATTTAAACCTGAAAAAACAAAAAACAAACCAAAACTGTCAGAACCTCAGCTTTATGACTGATTTATAACAAAGGTGGCTGCAGTGTTTTTGAATTGCACTCATTACAGGTAAACTAGTCAGTCACACCAGTTGAAACAGGTAACTGAACTGGTGTTAATGTTGGGGCTGATCAAACCATGGAGTCGTGGAGAATAACTTAAGGTTAAACAATAAGATAGATAGATACTTTATTCATCTCACAGAGAAATTCACAGGACATTGTGTCATTTAAACCAATAAGGTTTAAATGACACAATGGAAGCTAAAATGAAGAAGAAACACACATTATAACCACTGGTGAGTGTATTATAGAGGTGCAACACCCTCACTTGTAACTACGGATAAACAAGTACTGGTTACTGGATCAACAGGGTCACACCAAATGGGCGGTCAGCAGTTTGCCAAACTTTTTTTCTTCTCCTTATTCTTTCCTGCTTGATTCCCACAGGTAACCACACATCTTGATTCATTCAGACCATATAGTTTATTTTAAGTACTCTTTGGAACGGGACAATAATGGCCACACAGATTATCACCAGCAAAAACAAACCAGTATATTGATAATTATCATGATAAATTTGAAATAATTATCTCCTGATTTTTGCTCCCGAATGAGAAAACCAGCTAACTGTGGTTTAAGACTTATTTATGCGCAGAAAATAACTTTGTTTTGTACAATGCATTAACATTATATCAATATACTTCAAGTGCCACTTAAACTATTATTGTCCTGAAGGAAAAACTGAAAAACATTAAATACAGTATTGTAAATAAGAACATACTCCCATAAATAGGTAAATACTGAGCTTTTGTTATACTGCTATTGAAGAACGTTATATTGCTTTAAATAGTGATTTTGAAACCTTGCCAATCCCTATCTTAACTTGGCTCAGAAATATGATGTACAGAGCAGCCTAAATCGTCACATTTCACTCTGATTCATTTGGGCAGTCCGTGGCTAAGAGGAAAGGAATTGGGCTTGTTGCAGGTTCAATTCCTGGGAAGGGTCAAAGGCTGGGGTGCCCATGAGCAAAGATAAATACTGCCCACTGCTCCTGTGCCCAGCTTATGTGTTCACTACTGGTGTGTAACGAGGACGGGATAAATGCAAGGGTCAAATTCACCATCACTAATTGGTGTGTGTGCAAAAAGGACTGATTCTGATTCATAAATAAATAATACTCAGCTTGTACATTCGCTGAGTGACGATACCAGAGGTCTTTAAAGAGCGAGCAGAGCAGATGTAGAGTTTCTCCTCTTCACACATTGTTTGAAAATAGTGTGAAAAGAAATTATGGAGGAAAGCCTGAAAACAGTTCATCTCAAGTCTTCTGTTCTGTTTTTTTTTTCAGAAGTCAGTAAAGTAATGATATAAAAACCCTTTATCAGTGCTTTACCTGTTAACTTGTGAGTAAAAGTACTGCTTTTCATTTGCTAGCTGAATTGTCTTTATCCCGGAAATGTCTCACCTTGATGGAAAAACACTGAAAAGCTCTGCCACTTGATTTATATTTGAAAACTCATTTTGCAAACACTTTGTTTTTATCATGTTTGGCAAGGTGGTTAGTAACACATTTTATCTGAACAGTCTGAAAAGATATATTTTATCACTTTGTCCAGACTTTAGTGGTCTCGGAGGAACCTATTGATCAACCACAGACAGAACAAACAACACTCTCAACCTACTTTGGTAATTTCTTATATAGCAGGGTCAATACACACAGAAAAACAACCATTCACACCTACAGTCAATTTCAAATCTCAAATAAATTACAAACGCCACACAGAAAAGCTTTGCTCGAAGTGGGATTCAAACCCTCAACATGAGAATGAACAAACACCAAACACAACTGTTATTTGTATATTTATTGATAATAAGACCACTGATGGTGACTTAGTCGATAGTAGACAGGATGGTGCAATTCTTTTGAGTGTCTAATGACCCCGTGTATGTGCTAGATGCTATTACAATTGAGTATTTACAGGACAATATCAGCTGGAGGAAGGAAAATAAGCTTCAGTGTTGGAAAACATACATTCAATAAATAAATTTACATTTTCAGGTGTTAAAGCAACATTTTTTTTTAGAAAAAAAGAAGCCACAACCAAATACTGAGCTCAAGACAAGATTCTCTCCCACACACTTATCAACCATCATCCGATCAAAAGTGGATTTGCAAAAATCAAATTGTGTTTAGGGAGTGAGAGAGAGGGGCTGACATATTTTAATCATTTGTGATACAAATATAGAAAATCAATAACACATTTTTTTATTTTAATGTTAATATTGTAACAGAGGACACAAATAATTATTAGGACTGGGCAATAATTCAATATATAATATATCACAATATCATTTTAGTAATGTGTTGTTTTGGTAACTGGATTACAGTCTATCATGCTTCTTATTTGTTGATACTGTTGTTATTGTCAAGTTTATATATTTTTTTCTTGTTTTGCTCAGTTTTTTTTTTTGGTATCTTTTAGTGCATGTACTCGAATATTTTGAGTATAATCGGGCATATTTACATGTTGATGTTGCCTATTCAAATACATGTGGAATGTCCCTCAAATAAAAACTAAAACAAACAAATCGATACAATCTTGATGCATTACACAGTCATAATGTAAGTTTTGCCTCAGTGTGTAACGTTTCTCAGTTTAACAACCGTTATTATCTTTCACTGAGAAGCAAAAATCTTAGTGTTTAATTATCTGAGGTTTATTATGATAATTATTGATATGAACCATTTAAAAAAAAAAGAAAAGAAAAAAACCTGGGACATATCACCCGGCCCTAATTTAAAAGTATGACAAACAGAGAGAGGTAAAAATTACTTTTTGTTAAATGTGAAATACTCTCTGTACATGGTCTGGGTTAATCGGATCTTTCCTCAACATCAAGGTGTGTTCACACCTGAAGTTAGCCCCACCCACTTGTGATGAAATCACTCAGGATGGACGTTTACACCAGGTCTGAACAGGGTCACACTCACACACAGTCAGCGAGAGAGAAAACAACAACGATAATAACAATAATAATAAGTAGAACATAATGCCAACCAAATCATAATAAATGTGGGGCTAAATTCAAATCATTACGTGCTACGCCCAACAAAACATTGGCCACAATTACTTTCCTCAGTGCAAGTTTCCTATGAACTATCAAACAAATACAGATTAAACAGCAAAACTCTCGACACGACATTTTACACATTAGCATATTTGAATGAGAAACATTTCATTATACAAATTACATTTCCAGTACATATCTACAGATGGTGCTAAAGATGGAGGCATGTGGTTGATGCACTACATAGAATACTGTCAATACCAGATGAACACTGTTGGAGCCTCACATACTGTATCTCTCCACTTTGCTTTTTCAGCCACGCGCGCTTCACACGTGTTTAGATGACAACTCGCTGAAAAGCTGCCGTAAGGAGCGCAGCCATTCATTCAAATTTAAATGGTTTGTGGAGTTTCAAGAGGCCCTGCCACACCAGCATTTACAACGGATTCATTTTTAATCTGAGCACTTTCACTTGACACCTAGGGAGCCATAAATAAAGGGACACTTTAGTTCTTTTTATGGAAGAAGCGAGAGTGTATGGTTGTTTGTCTCTTTTGGCCCTGTGATGGACTGGTGACCTGTGACCCCGCCTTTCGCCCTATGTCAGTTGAGATTGGCACGGCGACCCTCATGTGGAGGATAAAGTGGTAGAAGATGGATGGACATTTTAACTTGTCAAAGAAAGCAGGAAAAGCACAAGTGAAATTCAAATGGCTGCATTCCATTTAGCTGACAGTTTCAAGGTTTCCTGGTACGGTGCCAGCCATAAATGTCATTTACACCTGTTTCTATTTATGCTGACAAGTTATAATAGCCACCATGGAAAAAGTTTGAAGGACTCTCTGCACTATCACTTAAAGCAACTTTTGCTGAGAAACAGCACCCTCTGCAGGACCAAGCGGTTGTTAAATCTGCTGAGCTCCAGGTCCAAGCAGTTTTAATGTACGGAAAACAACATCAACCTCTGTCCCAGAGCTCTCACTGAACTCAAAACCCCACAAATCTCTGTTTAAAATTCTCCATATTTTGGACGTTTCCTTGCTGAATATATGTGATGAAAGGTAATTTTTGATGAGTTTTAATTCCTTTAAATTAATGTGTAGTTTAACATTACTCTTGAACCTTCTGGGCCTGATTCTTGTTGTTTGGGTCGCTGACTATCATGAAGTTATGATCGTCTTGCAGAGTAAACAATAAACAAGCTCCAAAGTTCCATACATCGTGCAAGAACAGAGGTTAAGGTGCAGAGTGGGGATGAACGAGGATCCTTTCTCCCTATTTTGAAAATGCTTTTGTTATTTTAAGTTACTTTTAGGTGTGTCGGGGCCTTTTGTCCACAAGCGGCATGTCATTTATTTGTTTGCGAGATTAATATACTTCCCTTTCCTTGGTAAAAAGAAATGATTTGTCACGGAATACCATGTACAGTGTAAAAACAAGCTGTGAATTCAAGTAAAACTGAACGGTTCACATTTGACAATCTAATGTGCTGCATTTGAGCTCCCAAATCAACAGTTTTAACAAATACTGATACTTAAATCTTAAATCTATATCTATAATCTGTCTATAAGTTAAATTAAATATTCATGTCAAAAACATATTGTACATTGTCTACAGATAAACAAAAAGAAGCTCCCCCTATTCTTTCTGTTGTCAGTTTTCTCCCTCTTCATAGAAACTTCAAACATCACCCTCAGTACAGTCAGTTCACAACATTTCACAACCATAGGAATATACAATGGTGAGTAATAGCAAAGTCAAATGCAAAACTAAACATAGCTATTTAAGTATTACTTTCAAGCTTTAGTCATGACATTCTGTACAAAGATGTGCAGTGGTCTTCTGATGACATGCTGCAGCCGGTCACATGTCTGAGACCAACACCGCCGTCAGCTCAGACAACTCCGGTCTACACGACAGCTGCAGGCCGTGCTGATCCAAGACATGTGCTAGTGAGCAACTTCTACATCAAGCAGCAGTGTGACGTGTGGTATAGAAAGCTTAGATGCAACAGCAGTGAGTAAAGGAATGGTGCTTTACAATAAGATACATTAAGATATTACACTGAGATCACAGGCAGAGAGACGGAGGGAGGTCAATTCCACTTCAGATGTGGGACAGTGTTTTGGGGGAATTTACTCATATCATGTGTCAAGACTCTTTGTTGGTTCTTCTCTTCATCTCCCTAAAAAACACAAACAAAGATGAGAACATTATACACTGAACGTGCCCTCCAGGCAGAGGACAACCCTCTCTACCACTGAGACACTGCTGTGACCTCATATTGAAGTAATGTGACAAATATAAGCGCAGTACTTGTGTTTCTTTTTGGTCTGCAGGGCTCTAAAACAAACTCTAGAGCAGGGGTCACCAACCTGTTTGAGACTGAGTGTAGTGACTTGTTCTTAAAATAAAAAACAACAAAACGAACCTAAGCCACTTGAGGGGGCTGCTGTACTGGTACTTGTAGTAGTTGACGCGTTGTCTTCCGGGTCCAATGAATGAATTACACACAAGATCGTCGTATGCAATCACCAACATTTATTTGTCTAACAAACGGACAGCGGAGGCGACGATGACGGTCAAAAAACTTTGTGCTTCCCCAGTCAGCAGCACACCTGCCGAGTAATTACCTCTTGCTCTTATTTAACACCTTCCTGCCCAGTGCAGAGCGCCACCTACTGTGGCCTTCAATTAGGTATGGCTCTAACACACCGGCCCCTAATTGTAAATGACAACAGACATTACAATTACCTTCACATTAAATTACAGAGCCATAACACCAGTAATACACACAAATTGTACCAAACAATGCCCAATATTTGTACACATAACCTGGTTTCACTGAGAGGTCACCATAAATGTCAACATTAACAACTTGCAGCTTCCTGCAATAGGCATAGCTTAGTGACGGGTCTTTCCAAGATGTTTGTCTTCGTCTGGAGACGCACAGAGCGTACCAGACCCTTCTTGTCGGGAAAGGTTTCCACAACTCTGCCAAGAAGCCAAGATCCACGTGGAGCAGCAGAATCCATCACAACAACAATATCTCCAGGAACAAAATTTCTCCTTTTTTTATTCCATTTTTGGCGTTCTTGAAGCAGAGGAAGGTACTCCTGTACCCATCTTTTCCAGAACAGATCCGCGATGTATTGGACTTGCCGCCATCTCCTCTTCACATACACATCATCCTTACTAAATAATCCAGGTGATAAGACTGGTTTCCCTTTCATCAGGAGAATGTGATTAGGAGTGAGTGGTTCAAGATCAGTGGGATCATCAGAGAGCTTAGTGAGGGGGCGACCATTCAATATAGCCTCAACCTCACACAAGACGGTGTGGAGCCCATCATCATCCAGAGTTTGCTGATTTAACACAGAGGTGAGAACTTTCCTTACCATACGAATGACCCGTTCCCAGACACCACCATGGTGTGATGCTGCAGGGGGGTTAAATCTCCACTGGATGCCATCTTGCAATAGCACTCTCTGTATCTGCTTGTGATTTAGAGATGCAAGTGCTCCTCTCAGTTCTTTTTCAGCTCCCACAAAGTTTGTACCATTATCTGAGCGCATAGAAGATACCTGTCCTCTTCGGCTGATGAACCTTCGTAACGTATTAATACATGCATCAGTATCCAATGATGAAGCTACTTCCAAATGAACAGCTCTGCTTGCAAAACAGGTAAAGATGACACCATAACGTTTACACACACCTCGACCTCTCTTCACCTCTAAAGGCCCAAAGTAATCTACTCCCACATTTGTGAAGGGAGGGAGATCGGGAAGGAGCCTTTCCTTTGGTAGGTCCGCCATTTTTTGCTCACCCAACTTCCCTTTGTATCGTCTGCAGAAGCTGCATTGTGATATGATTTTTCTCACAGCTGAAGTGGCGCTTGTTATCCAGAACCTTTTTCGCAACTTTGACAGCGTATGATTTCTTCCACCGTGGCCAACTTGTTGGTGCATGTGTCTTAATATGAGTGTGGAGATGTGTTGATCTTTTGACAAGATGAGTGGATGCTTTACCTCTTCTGGTAAAGCTGCCTTACTCAATCGGCCTCCAACTCTCACAAGTCCATCATCCAGACATGGGTCTAGTTTGTAAATAGAACTGTCTCGTGACACACATTTTCCAGCTGATAGGGCAGCAATCTCCTCTTTGAACCTTTTCTGCTGACTGTAACGAATGATGGAAACTTCAGCATCCAAAAGATTCTCAGCTGACAAAGTTCGACTCATTGCTTTCTTGGCCCTCTCCATCTCCAGTGACACATGTGATCCAGCTGCATCCCTTCTGTTGATCTCAAGAGCATACAATTCCTTTCTCCTTTGCTTTAACTGCAGAAGAATCCTCTTCCATTTGAGAAACCATGCAACTGCCACCTTAAGTTTCCTCCAATCAGAGAAGTATAATAGGAGCTGGTCTGTAGCATTAGGGAAATCCTGAGTAATGATTGTGTTTACTGTGACATCCCTTTTGACCTCTACATCATCGGCTGCAATTGTGGCCTCTGTGATGTCTGAAGGCCAATCCTTTTCTGGGTCAAAAAGAAACCTTGGGCCTTCAATCCAGCTACCACCATTCAACAGATCTCCAACCTTCATACCTCTAGAGGCGTAGTCAGCAGGGTTGTCTTTGGTGTTGACGTACCTCCACTGAGACACATGAGTTGCATCTCTGATGGTTGACACCCGATTCGCCACAAATGTGTGGAAACGTCTGTCCTCATTTTTTATATACTTGAGCACTGAAGTACTATCTGTCCAGAAAGTTGACTGATCCAGTGGCAGCTCCAATTCTGCTCTCAACATCTGATCCACTCGAACGGCGAGGACAGCAGCTGTAAGCTCCAGACGAGGAATGGTTATCTGTTTCAATGGGGTGACTCTTGCCTTTCCCAGCAAGAAGGAGACATGGACCTGGCCCTTGCTGTTTTCAATTCTGAGGTAGGTGACGGTGCCAAATCCATCTTCACTGGCATCAGAAAAGTTGTGCAGCTCTGCTTTAATGGGGTGTCCAAAGTGTTTTGGCTTAATGCATCTCTTCACTTTGAATGAAGTCAACCTTTTCAGATCCTCCAGCCATCCTGTCCACTGATGGCTAATGTCTGCAGGTATGTTGTCATCCCACCCACAACGTCTGCGACAGAGCTCTTGCAGCATAACCTTTGCTGGCAGTGTCACTGGTGCAAGAAACCCCAAGGGATCATAAACTGAATAGATTATAGACAACAATCCTCTTCTGCTCTGTGCTTGCTCTTTCACCATCATTTTGAATTTGAACGTGTCTGACTCCACACACCACTGTAGTCCAAGGGCTCTCTCGACTGGAAGCTCATCTCTATCCAGATCCAGTTCTTTCCAGTCTTTAGCTCTATGCTCCTCTTCAATGGTTTGCAGCACTGTCCGGCTGTTACTGATCCACTTTGTCAAAGTAAAGCCTCCCTTTAGGCAGAGGTCCCTAAGAGCTTTAACCATCACAACGGCCTCCTCCTCTGAGGGCAAGCTCTTCAAACAGTCGTCAACATAAAAATTTTGCCTGACTGTTTTTACCACCTCTGATGGGAAGTGAGCATTATTGTCTTCTGCTGTCCTCCTGAGTGCATAACTGGCACAACTTGGGGATGAGACTGCGCCAAACAAATGAACTGTCATCCGATATTCCACAATCTCTTGGCTCACTTTACCATCAGGCCACCATAGGAAGCGAAGAAAGTCCTTGTCCTCTTCAGCCACTTTAACCTGGTAGAACATAGACTGAATGTCTCCCATGAACGCTACTGGCTCCTGTCTGAATCTGGCAAGGACTCCTAGCAGTGAACTGGTCAGGTTTGGGCCTTGAAAAAGCTGGCTGTTGAGTGAGGCACCTTTAAACTCAGCTGAACAGTCAAACACAACACGTAAGGTACCTTTTCTGGGATGACGCACACCATGATGGGGAATATACCAAACTTTTCCATTTTCTCCATCCAGTTGATGTTGAGGCACTTTCTCTGCGTAGCCTTTCCTTATAACATCAGTGAAGAAACTGGTGTATTCCTTATGAAACAGTTCATCTTTTCTGAACTTACACTTCAATCCTAGCAGCCTTTGCTTGACCATGCTAAGATTATTGGGAAGAGTGAACTGCTCTTTCCTGAAGGGCAAGTTCATACTGTAATGACCATCCTGAAGCTGTGCTGACTCATCCATAATCCTTAAGAATCTGATGTCTTCCCTTGACATCGCCTTTTCCTCTGTACTTCTTTCATTGAAGTCATGATTGTACTGGTTGTTCAACATCACCTCCAGCTTACACACAGAAATCCTATTGACAGCTGCCACTGAAAATCCTGTTTTAAGTTTACTGTTCTCTCCGTCTCGAAGGGGACCATTTACTACCCAACCAAGTACAGTTCTTACTGCATAAGGGCCATTCCCTTGGCTGTTGACAACTTCCCAGGGTTCCAATACCTTTGGGACGTTGGTACCAATCAACATGTCAACATTGGCGTGTATGCAGGGGATCTGAACTTCAGAGAGGTAAGACCACTGTGACAGCTCTTCCTGTGAGATAATGTTGTTGGGGGTCGCAGGCATTTTTCTTTGAGTGAGAACTTCTGGTAGACTGTAAAAGTCGTTACTGTCAAGACCAGCCACCTCCAAACCATTCAAAACGTAAGTGGAAACAACCTTTTCTTGTCCCATGGTGCGTAAAAGAAAACTGGTTCTTCTACCGTCGATGTTCAACCTTCGCATAAGATGCTCTGAACAGAATGTGGCTGTACTGCCGGGATCCAGGAACGCATAGGTTTGTATTATTTGGTCTCCCCTAATGGATTTAACCTGGATTGGCAGAATGGACAACATGCAACCCTCCTTTCCGGCCCCTGTATGACCACAAGTTTCTGAAGAGGGTGGTTTAACATGTCCTGTTTCTTTAGAGTGTTCACTTTCTGTTCTGGTTCTCAGCCTTTCAAAAATATGAAGCACCGTAGGATGATTCTGACCACACTCTTTGCAAGTTAAACGCCTGTCGCAATCCTTGCTCATGTGTCCACTACATAGGCAGCCAAAACACATCCTTTTTTCCTTCAGAAAGATAATTTTGTCCCGATGCTTCTTCCTTTTCAGCTTTGGACACTCCTCCAATGTGTGAGACTGGGCGCAACAGACACATGCATTTTTAGACCTTTCCATTGAGTCCTGCCTCTGTGGGATTGAACATGAACCTTTGGTTGTGTCAACAGTAACTGTAGTGGCAAAGCTATCACCTCTGACTCTGCTGAACTTGGACTGAGACCTGAACTTGTTAACACTCTTGAATGCAGGTAAACCACTTGTCGTGTCCTGAATGTCCCCAAAGAGTGGATCCGAGATGATCTTAACTTGACGTTCGATGAATGAAACAAGATCTTTAAAGCAAGCTCTGCGATTGTACCTCTCCAAGATGTCATGTGCTTTTGTCCTCCATTTTTCTCTGAATTTAAATGGCAATTTTGTCATGATTGCTCTCATGTTGGTTGGCACGTCTAGTTCTTGCATATAGTGAAGCTCCTCCATCACGTTGCAACAACCACGCAAAAACAGAGAAAAGGCTTGTAGCGATTTCACATCCTCTGATTTCACTGTAGGCCAAGCCAGAGCCTTCCTTATATAAGCTGCAGCAATCCTGTATTCATTTCCAAAATGTTCATGTAGAAGCTCTTTAGCCAGTTGATAGCCTCTGCCAGGAATCATGTGCTGACAGCTCCTCACCAATTCTCTGGGTTGACCTATTGTAAACTGCTCCAAAAAATAAAGACAATCAGTTTCTTTAGCTTTTGATTCCACTCCATGCTCAAAAGCTCTGATGAAGTTTCTGTACTGGAGAGGATCACCGTCGAATACTGGAATGTCTCGAGATGGTAAGGACAGAAAGCATTGTTGTTGAACAAGAGCTGCTGTTATTTCATTCTGCTTATGCATTATGGTGCATAGATCTCCATGCATTTGTACAGAATGTGGATGCGGTTGCTCAACTGATGCAGGCTGCTCCTTATTTATGGGTAAATAAAGAGTTTGATGCTGTGCGTCTTCATATTGTGTTCTTCCATATGTTTCTGTTGTTTTCCTGTGTGTCTCCTGTCCTGATCCAAAGATGCACTGCTGCCCTTTTTCCACAGTGTGTGTGTTCCATGCTCTTGAATCCTTATGACATACTGGGAAATTGGTTTGTGGCATTGCATTCCATGTCCAGGGTTCATATGAATTTGCTGCGGGGTTGAGCCATTTGGAAGTTGTTTTTTGTTCCATTTCCCTTTGTAGATATGAATTCATTCCATTTGATGATGCGTGGGATTTGCTTGAACATTCTGAAGCAGTTCGTAAAACTGCTAATTTTGCTGTGGATGCTGCAATGTCAGCATCAAGCTCCAGTTGCTCTCTTTTCCTTCTCAGCTCTGCTTCTTGCTTCTCCAGAGCATGTTTTTCCTTTAACACTGCAGCTCGAGCAAGAAGTGCGGCCTTTTCTGCCTCTGCTTTAATGCGGGCAGATGCTGTTGTTTGACCACTTTTGCTGCTTTTAACACTGCATGTGCTTATTCGCTGAGAACGTTTACTGGCAACATTTGATATACTGTCATCAGGATGAACATCATCAACCACATTAACAACATTTTCAATGTTTCTCAACCATTGTTTAACATCATCAATGAAACCATTTTCAATCAACATTTTTGCAGTAAACCATGTATTTTGTTTCCCACTTTCTTCAGTGGGCATTAAAGGCACCAAAGAATGATGAGCATTTTTTGCTTCTTCACACAAACCAATAAGTTTTTCCAGTGCACCTTTTACCTCTGCAACACTGTTTTTATGCATATACTCTTCAGTTACCTTTCTCATATTTTTTACCTTGCTTAATCGATCTTTTCTTACATTTTGAAACTTTTCCAACTTTTCAACAAAAGCCTTATGTGTTAGTTTAACAACTCTTTTACCTATACCCAACTGTGCTTCATTTGAAATTCCCACTTCAATAGAAGGAGCGATAGCAGCCGATTCTGCGACCGGCTCATCAGATTGATCGTTCATAATGTCCTCCTTTTGTTGTAATGTTCCACAATGAAAATCCAAGCGATGAGAAAAGTTCAGTCTTAAGACGCGATCCTCATTGTTTTTAGCAACCAATGCATTGGGATTATGCTCGCAAAATAGTGTGCACACTTTGATTTATTTATTTTATTATGGCCATGAAACCGGTAGCGCTACTCCTCCATACCTTGATGCCTGCGGTGGGCGCCGTAAGATGGTCCGGCGGCAGCACTACCTCGTCAGATGAATCAGCTGATGATCGGCGTCACTCCGGGAAACACGGCCGCTGTTGACGTCTTCCATGCGGCTCGGCTGGTTCGGAAACCCGGCGTTGACTCCAGCGTTGGCTCTGCCTCCGTGCGGTATCCTTTCCGCGACTAACTACGACTCTAACCGAAGCGCAGTTTTTTGACTTATTGTAGTGACTTGTTCTTAAAATAAAAAACAACAAAACGAACCTAAGCCACTTGAGGGGGCTGCTGTACTGGTACTTGTAGTAGTTGACGCGTTGTCTTCCGGGTCCAATGAATGAATTACACACAAGATCGTCGTATGCAATCACCAACATTTATTTGTCTAACAAACGGACAGCGGAGGCGACGATGACGGTCAAAAAACTTTGTGCTTCCCCAGTCAGCAGCACACCTGCCGAGTAATTACCTCTTGCTCTTATTTAACACCTTCCTGCCCAGTGCAGAGCGCCACCTACTGTGGCCTTCAATTAGGTATGGCTCTAACACTGAGAGCTGAGGTGTGTTTACATACTAGAAATGTTCATTGACATACACTGCCCCTTTAAAATAAACTAGCAATTAAATGTTACCATTCAAATTTAGAAAATGATGCACTCAAATTGCGTACACTTTAATTTGAGTGCTTACTCCTAATGATTATCACAATTTTCCTCAACAATGTCGATGATATTTTCTGAGTGATTTCATACAACATGCAGTCAACCTATGAAAACAAAACATGCACATGTTTTGTCTTAATATCAGCAGTATGTTTCACTTTTTCAAATTCATACAATAATGCATTTGTTTTCAGTTGATTAGTCAGCAGCATAAACATTTCTTTCTCTTTCTCACTTTACATCTGTCTCAGTCAAGTCAAATATCCCGTCACGCATTAAAAACATCCAGAAAGTTTCACCGACTGATCCCAATAATCAACCGTCATTAACAAGCCAGGTCAACTTCAGCCCTAAGCAGCAGCTTTATATTGTTTTTTAATTCACAAAGAGCTTATTGACCTGCTGACTGTGACTCAATTCACATACAGCTGCGCTGCATCACGTTGTCATTGCTATTTTTACAACAGTGTTGGTGACCACAGCTCGAGAAGTTGTCTCTTACAATCAGTCAAAAAAAACGGGGTTGGGCCTGACCATGACCTCATCCACTACACGCCCAACAACACCTGCAACCATGCATCTTTTGGTGAATACCAGCTGTCAATCACACAGTATCCCAACCCCAATACACTTGGCACGGCTCGACTCGGCACGTTTTCTTGCTTTTCCATTAACAGTACCTGCTACCTGGTAGTTTATTTTTAGTACCTACTCCTGAGGCGATACTATATGTAGCGTCGGCAAACAAAAAATAAGTGAACGATTCTGTGAACAAATCTTTTTTAATTGACTGAGTCTAATGATTCAATACACAGAAAAAACAACTTCTTTACAAGTCACTGGTCACTAGTTTGTGTGTGAGTTAAGTAAAATAGGAGGTGCTATAGTAATGGAAAAATCAACCTGTATAGAGAAGAGCCGTGCCATGCCGTGACTGTATAGTGGAAATTGTAAGGACTATTAATAGGACTATAATTTACAAAATGGTGTGGTGTGATCTAAAGTGTGTGGTTGCTTTCACCTTGTAAGTTTCTCACCTGCCACGTCACATCAGCTAAACCATCTCATACTGATTGGCTGTGATGATCCTGGACAGACAGCAGGCCAGCAACATACCAATCAGCTGAGAGATAACAGGGGGAAAAAAACGTCGGCATAGTTTAAGTGTGAGGTTAAAATAGTAAATAAGTAATAGTGAAGCCAATTTTGCCCTCTTACTTTAATGATCTAGTATTCAGCATAATATAGAGAGCTGTCAGTGAAAAGGTCTCAGTAATTATTAAATGATTAATTTACATGAAAACACATGCTCGTTTTCAGAGCATCCCCTGCAAACAGACATGAATGTTTTTTCAACTTTTACCTGTGAGAAGGCAATCCCAAACGTCACTCCTGCAATGATGGCCATGTTGGTTTCCATAAATGAAGTGACCAGCTCATAGCAGCCCTGAAACAAAGGTGGCAGGTTAGTTTGTAGAGGGAACACGGACATGTTACATGTGCAAATTAGGGGCAAGATGGAGATCTGGGAGAGTATCTGTGACATTTGTTAGTTCATGGATGAGGGAGAGGGTGTGGGAAAAAAAGTATATGAGGATGAGTCAGATGCATGATGACGTACATTCACTGGCCACTTTATTAGGTACACCTGTTCAACTGCTTGTTAACCCTTCTGTTAACATCCTGTCACTGACAGGATTTGGCACGCGTACTGCTCATTAAGTTACGGTAGCCCTCAGGACTTCTGCGTAAAGACAATCCAATCACAGACAAGACTCAGCAGCACGTCACATATGTGTGTGACGTCAGCTTCTCAGTACTGTAATTCCTAATCGGTTGAAATGACTGCCGGATATCAAAAATGAAAGTTATCTTGAAAAAAACGGACAGAAGTAGTCCCTCATTGAACATTTTTTGACAATTCTACAGCCATAAAATCTATATAAATCCAGCGGCCTCAATATCATAATAGTTAACATAGTCTTACGATTTTGAAAGGGAAACCCAGGTAGTAGGACAAAAGTAGCAGTTAGCCACCAGGGGGCTGGTTGTAAAAAGAATGGGAAAATGGGAAAATGAGCCCCACTTCTCAAGTGATTCATGTCCTCAGTTAACATTGTTCTGGTCTAAATCATTATTAGTTTCAGGTCTTTTTATAATTTCAACATTTTTTGATTATAAAATGTCACAATTTTGTAAATGATGTTACAATTTAGCTGTAAACCGACCATAGAGCATGGCAGGTAAGCGTAGACCCCAGTGTGGTTGAAAACTGGTTCTATTGAACAGGTGTCTTTCCACTTGCATAAACATGGCACCAGTCAAACTCCAAATCTCAAGGGTTCATTTTGCAACTGGAAGACTGAAAGTAAATATTTGTGTATAGTCTATGCTTGGTAACACAAATATCAAATCATCACATGGCCAGCAACTCAATGTTTTTAGTGAGGTTGAGATGACCTCCTGAAGTTCAAACCATGCAGAAAGTGACTTAGAACATGGGATGGTTGTTGGTCTAGGTTTTTCAGAAACTGCTTTTTTATTGGGATATTCACTCAAATTTGGTTAAAAAGGTTGGAAAGACAACAAATTACAAGACACATTACAGCTTGAAACCGATGTGCGACATCGAGAGACATGTCTGCCACTTTATAACATGTCCCGTGTCACTAATATAGTGGCTAGTGAGTGTATGCATCCATGGGCTATTTGCACTATTCAAGTATGAAAGAATAGGAAAAACACAATAACATACTGACCTGTTGGTAGACCTTGCTCGGGGCTATAGTTGTATTACGGAGGTCTTCTGTGTTGCAGTCAGAGGGGTTAGAGCAGCAGCTGGCTGGGATGCCGTTGGATGGGTAATACACACTGGAAAGCCAGCTGGTGTAGTTATACACTCCACAGCAACGCAGCTGAAATCAGACAATGCATGACAAAGGCTTGTTTTATTCAATGTCTCCGTTAATGCCCATGATAACTAATTAAAATGATTGACTAATTCACTTTACTTGGATGCCTGGGTAGAATAGTAGTAGTAGTAGTAGTGGTGTAAGAACACATCCTATAATTAGGTACCGAGCACTGACTGGTGCAAAGCCCTATTGTATTCGGTGTGATTATTCCTCCTCATTTTGTTTTATTTTTATTACTTTCACTTACTTTTTGGGTGTATTTTGAGGGTTTTGCCATGCACTTTGCATGGACATCAGGACCTGCAAAAATTGCGATCAGACACTGGTCCCAGGTCTCTCTCTCTCTCTAAAGAGCACTACCTAGTGGTCAAAGGTATGTGGTTTGACCGAGTGTGTGTAGGGAATACTTTCCTTGGGATTTTGACAAAGCGCTACCTGGTAGTTGATATATAACCATCTTGGAAGTCTAAGTCCGTCAAGGATGACAACATGTGGTGCCACTCACTGTGCTACCTACTGGCAACAGGAAGTAAGCTTTCACTACACCTATATGTGGCTCTGTAACGCTGCCACAGAAATACACCAAAAACAGAGAAGAGTATACCATGTGCATAATTCAAGAGCAAGAAAGAGGTGAGGTTATGACATCACTGCTTCATAAAGTAGCAGATTAGTTGTATAAACGAAAACACAAGGGTGTCAGATTTTCCCAATCTGGGACTTGTTTTCCAAAAATAGCGTTTCTGTGCTCCTAAATGCCAGTTTTGTGTGGATAGAAAGTCGATATGCAAAAAGAAAACTTTGGTGGATTCTCCTGAACTCGCTTTTATGTGTCCAGACCCTCAGTCAGGTACAACAGAAGAAACACTACAGCCAATCTGTTTGCACTTTTTAGAAAACATTTTTTTTTTATTGTTTGCTTTACTACTGTTTGCCTGTACCTCAGATCCCCATCCACTGGCCTGCCTGCTCAGCCATGTCCAAGCCCCTTGTCTCTGTCCGTTGTGCTTTGAAATCTGAACCCTGCCACGCTCTGCTCACCTGCCTGGCCCGCTCTCTGGAGACCCAGACTTCAGGACCTGATTCAGCCAGTAACCATCTCCTGATCAATACACCTTTTAGACATTTTGAAAAAAATCTTTTACATATTCTACATGTCTATTCTCTTGAGTCTTGTGTCTGGTTGAGAAAATTCTGACAATTTTATTTGACAGTTCAATCTGACAGTTTCATTTCTTAAATACAAAATAAATAAAATTGCTCAGGTCTATTTATATATATATGTGTGTGTGTGTGTGTGTGTGTGTGTGTGTGTGTGTGGAATGCAAACAAATGACTCAAAAACACACAAGTGCTCCTGTCATGATGTAACATGTACTGGATGTGTTTTTAACACTTTTTGGTCAACAGTGCTAGGGTAATACAGGCTGGTTTCACACTGTGTGTCTCCTGCTCACCTGTTGCTGAACTGTAGTTTTGTTTTCCATAACGTTTACCTTAAAAACAGTATTTAGAGTATTTAAAATACTCTAAATACTTATCTTCCAATGAAGCTGCACATCTGTAGGTGCTGTACATATTCCACAATTACAAAAAAAGGAATTTTGCCTTGGGGTTGAGACACTGGGAGATTCTATGTGTTTAAGTAACATCAATGATATTGTTATTAGTTTGTCGACTTAATGCAGGCACCTCAGGACTTTGCGGTTGTTCAGACGGAAAGAACACTCAGAACACTCAGAACACTCAGAACACTGGACATTGAAATGTTTCTCCAAGATAATTTATATAAATATAATATGCTTCGTGGATAAAAGATGAAGCACTTGATTGCATACAGGCTGGCTACATGGTGACACAAGAAAGGGGATGAGATTGTTAAGAAATGCTGGATCCGAAGGGGGTGCAACTATGAAAAAAAATGTTGTAAATTCAGAGCCAGAGAAATTGTATTTATTTGAAGTGAATGCACTATGCCTCTGTATAATAGTGATTTTTATTGCATATACCTTTTCTTTACTCTTGCATTAAACTTTGATCTTTTTATATTATTCTATTGTGTGCACTAGCCTGATTTCTGCTTTGGTTTAAAACTGTGCTAAAGCACATTGCAATGCATCAGTGTAAGAACTGTGCTATACAAATAAATTGCCTCGTGAATAACACAACAAACATTCACATGTGCAAAATTCAAAGGTTACTGTTACAAACCCAGGGTCATGCTTTTCCTTTCCTTTTGTGTGTGTTACTCTCTGCATGTGTGCGATGGGTTGCAGGTGTTCATGCTTGGTTGAAGGACATGTGTGAGCGTGTGTAGCTGGATCCTGGGAGCTGATTGGTCCTAAACAGGAAGTTCCAGTATAAGAGGCCTGATCATAGCAGCTGCAGTGGACTTCCCTTTGACCACAGCCATATTTACCAGCAGACATCTCATGCTTGTTTTAATTAACATTTAAAATGGTTTGTTCCTGGAGGCGAGCCTCCTCGTTCATGTTGCGATCAGATAACACACCCAGGTTCTACCTTGTTGATGTCAGGGGCTCACCTTGTGCTGCAGGTTATCAACAGCACGGCTCGCCTCATCCTCAGCGTTGTATCTCAGGACCGCGTCGGTGTACGTCCTGTGAAAGGTTCCCTTTATCTGGAGCAAGCAAACGTACATGTCATCACACATTGGAATGCTTTGGTGCTTTTGTGCTCAGACTCGTCAGGTCGCTTCATGGTGGCATGCATGCTGACCTCATGACGAAACACAAATCCAGAGATCCCAGCCACTAACTCAGCGAGGAAGACGAGCGACAGAAACATGGCATACTACAGAGGGAGAGGAAGAGAGACAGGAAGGAAGCAGATTTACATAGTTTGAATGAAAACCCTCTGCCTCAGGTGTGTAGCAGTTGCATAAACTTGCACACACACTCACTCCAACGAACACACGTTCACACGATAGAGGTTATTCTTGCTATCATGTGACCTGAGGCTAATTGTTGAGCATCTACAACTCGCTCTCCTTTCTCACTGCAACATGATACCTCACGTATCCTCCTGCACGTCCTCTCACCAGTTTCAGCATCCATGGGCTTCCTCTGCAGGTGGCGAAGCATCCAAAGAGGCCAAAAACGACGATGACGGTCCCAGTGCCAATGAGGACATACGGGGCGTTGGTGGAGTTGTCGGCTATCAGAGAGATGTACGGGCCCAGCATCAACTTCCCCCATACTCCCACTGCCAGCAGGATAGCTCCTGTTATCTAGAGGGCGAGGAAGGAAAATAAGGATGTAACAGAGAGACAGAGAGAGCACAGGAAACAGGAAAGCAGGGAACAGGCACGTTATCTTCTATGGTATTACAATAGCTGTGTTTTAGCAGCACGCCAAGGGGGAGGAGGAGAAACAGGATCAAGGTGGTACAAGAGAGCAATTAGACTGAGAAGGAGGAAAGTGGCGACAGGAGACACACATTTATCTGGAGTACAGGATAGAGATCTCCTGCTTTATGAATATGCCTGCGCTCACACACACAAAAAAGAAAGAGACACAAAGAAAAGGGGACAAATCAAAGAAGCTCTTTGATCCGAGGCGAGACGCTTCCTCCTGTTGCGGCTCTCTTTGCATTTCAAATGAAGGCTCTGGATAAAAGAGCGTGCTGTACGAGGCAGCTGAAGCAGCGTGTGTCTCAGCTGGGTATGTCTTACTGGCATCGGAAAGAGAGCGGGGAGCGGAACGGCTGCTGATGATCTGACTCCAGCCAGGGCCAAGTCATCATCCTAACCTGCTTCCCCCCCCCACGAGGAGGCTGCTCGCCATCCTGCTGCCAGGCTCTCTGAGTGGAGAGGAAGCAGACAGCACAAAATGTCTCCTTGAAACCCGACGAGGAGAAAACACTCAGCTCTACGCAGAAAATGAGTCACTGTGACTGAGAGGGGAGTGGGGAAAAGTTCCCCCTTAGCATTTAGACAAAAATGTCCTCAAGCCAAATGTCACGTTATGTAAAAATGACGAAAACACAAGCAGCGTAACAACAAAAAGATTCCTTTGCAAAAGGTTAGACTGCTGTTTTTCCTCTCTGAGTGTAGTTTAAACCAGCCTCTGCAGGTTAATGACTGTGTTAACAACATTTACACTTTGCCCCATTGGCAGAGTATGTGCATAATAATTGGGCAATGGTTTTACAAATCACCAGCCTCCAGCCTGCCTGTTCTTTTACTGCTGTATTGTCCTAATTGTGTTTGCACAGCCTAAATAGAGCCATTCTCACATCTTTGGATTATCGGCTGAGGCTGCTGATACAAACTCGGGATAACAGCTCCTCTGATCACGCAAGCACAGACGGACACACTCGAGTCAAACGCGACAGATGAAGCGAGGCCTTCTCTCCGGCTCGGAAAAGCTCTGTTATCACTGAATCGTATTTTCTTTGCAGCATCGGCAGTGGTTGCAGGCAGCAGTGTAACCATATTTTCACCAAAGGGAACTGTATACAGAATTGCAGTCGAAAAGACAACAGGAGCGCCCCCTCTCTCTGATCTGTGCTGTAACTGGTCAAGGTGTCTCATCAGAGACAGCCCACATTTTCCCGAAGCTGTAAACAGATGCTGCGTTTCCATCATGGTACAGAACAGTACCTTTACTTGGTGGGCGGGGTGTGGGCTGTGCCTGATGGTTCGCCAGCTCAGTCTGTGGCTGTTTGTCTCAACAAGACGTCAAAGTTTGTATGAGAACTCTGACTTTAAAGTACTATTTTACTCTAGTTGCCCAAGGGAATGGTGCAAAAAGATGAAACAGTAAGGGCTGGTTATTTTGGTTCTATTCTATAAGGAAACGCAAAAAAATACTGACTGTACTGGACCAAACCAAACCGTTCCACTTGATGGAAACACGGCTAGAGTCTAGGTGGACGTGCAGAAGTCTTTCAAATCACATGATCAACATAATACCAAAGTTATTATGGAATTATTGTACAATAACACAATATATATCATGTGCACTGATATAAAGCGTATAAAAACATACACACATGCACTACAACACAATGTGTTGTACCAGAAGCACTATGTATGTATGTATTTACGTACAGTACTTTTGGAAAAAGTTCTCCCAATTTCCCCAAACCCAAGCTGATAATTCACATAATTAAACATTTTAGATTTTAAAAGCAGTAACTCTTACTTTATTTGAATTTTTGCCATGTAAACAAACAAAAGCTTAAGTCATTAACTGATTAATAGTGTTGGCTCTGCACAGTTTCCCCACAATATTGCCTCTGCATTTATCACTGTGTCTAAGACTTAAACATGTTGCCTACTGTTATGTAAGCAACGTTTGTATAATAGTGGGTATGATCGATGGTCTGTGGGCAGTGATATGTGAGATGATAAATCACAATATTGCATACTATTTGATGGAGTTGAACCACATATTAGAATGGATTGTCTATTTAAAATCACTTTATCAATGTTTTAGCAATTGTTCATTTCTAACATCATTGATTCATGCAATATAAAGATGTACAATGTAAACAATGACATGTACGTTTTTTATACTGATAGACCATGACATGGAGATGATTAAATGATTTAAAACTGTTAATATTATTCAACAATGTAGATGTAAGCAACTGGAACTGTTTGAGTTTTGTTGAAGACTTTTCACCTTTTCACCTCAAATGTCAGAAAATCATGTAAAAGACTTCCACTGTCTTCATTTGTCCAATCCACAGCCAAACCCCTCGCAGAAAGATTCAGAATTATTGAATATCGAAGCTTTTCCATTTCATTTTGCTACCACTAATGACACAAGGTCTCACATCTCCATGTCTAACAAGCCTGAAGCAGAAAATTAACAAAAATCTTTTCTGTTAATTTACTAATTGATGTACCAACTCTTATTTTCAGCCCCCACTAATCTGAACCTCAGGACTACAGCTTGATGACTTGATTCATCACATCTATTGTTTCTATTACCAGTGATTCCACCAGCCTGAGATGACAACGGTCCTCTTACTGTTTATGGTCTGCACCACCAGCAACAAAATGCCCCCCTAAAAGCTGCTACCACGTACAAAAAAATGATCATCTTGTCAACTGTCAGTGCTTAAGTGTCCATTTTAAAGCCAACAGGGAAATTAAAGTCCTAGAAGCAGGGGCAAGTCATCTAGACTTCCAGCCTGTTGCTGAATTCCAAACAGCTCCCCCTCTGATCTGCACGTTTTGTTTGAAATTCAATGCCTGGCCAGCTACCCTGGTTACAGCACTGAGTTTAAAACAGGTCACTCCTCCCCCTCCTCCTCCTCCTCCTCCTCCTCCTCCTCCTCCTCCTCACCAGCCTAATAAAGAAACAGAAGGTGTGATGACAAAATATGCTGGCAAGGACACCACGCAGACTCTGCCACCTGCTCTGCGTTTTACCGTCCTGTGTGTTAAGTGCAGCAACACGGGTTATTCACACTTGAGACATTATTCGCCATGACAGGCTGATGACAGTGAAACTTGGAACTTAGTGCCAGCGACTTCTCCTTGCTTCACCCTCAGGGTTGGACAGAGCCACCAAACTGCGAGACACTGCATTTCAGACATCTGAAACCTGATGCTGTAGACGTACGGGAGGAATGGACCGCCATTCAATCCTGACTAAATATAAAAGTTATAAAGTATCGGTGACACTGGCACATGTCAGGGGGGACACACAGCACAGCTCTACTTTTTAAGTCTCTTGACTTATGCTAAGTTAATTTGGGTTTGTTCTATTCACTGCCAATCATCATGACTAAAGCAAAGAAAGCACTATTCAGGCCCCGAACACATAATAGACAGACACCCTCCATGTGATAATCCACAGTGGCTATTTCTGGCTTCTGTCAGAGACCAAAGACACAGGAGCCTATAACTCACGACTGTGGTCACAACGTATGGGCAATAACGTACGAAATTCAGTTAAAAGGTGTTGTGGTTAGTTTGCATTCATTGTGTTAGATTCATATTAACAAAAAAGTGAAAGCAAAAGCATAGTCAAACCACTGCCACTCACACAGGAAATAGGTGATTCTCTCACACTCAGGTCCTCGCTGCTCAAGGCAATTTCAATATATTGAATCCCAAAATTGGAGACAGTCTCAACCAAATGTATTACCAAATGTAAGCTGAGCGATCGGCTGGAAAAAATACTGAGGACACTTATTCCAAAGAGCTTTGATTACACTGTGAAAATGAAGCAGAATCTCTTCTTCTGGAGACCTTTTAGGTACATCTGTGACAAACAAACAACAAATAAGCAAAATAAATAAATAAAAAGTATTGTTTTAATTATTATAAAATTACCTTTATGGTTTTATGTTGGTTTGTGCATTACTGTTATGTCAGTGTGTGTCTAGTGCATTTGCCCTTTCATTAAACTAAAGTGGTGAGGGACATACAGTACTGCTGGGTTGGGGTTAAACAATCTACAAATGCAAAGATAAGGAGACCGAACATGATGTCGTCTTCATACTAATACACATATGTGTGTCACACCCCGTAGGTTGAAACATTGCATTGATACCATTTTTGGAATCTTGCAAATTCCAGCTGATAAAAGAATATTAGAAACACTGCTAAGGCAACCAACATTATCATTTATTAGCTGGTTTGTCACTTCTGAAATGTACTTCTTACATTAAAAAAAAGGTCCCTCTGTATTTAAGTGAAGAGCTTAAATAAGGGCTGAAAGATTTTAAATAATTATTTTGACTGGAATTGCTATTGCGATACAATTCACGATATCAGAGGGAATGGTACTTATTACATAATTATTCTCATTTTCATTTCAGAATAACATATTTAAAATGATAACTGTGTGATATTTTTGCACATGTGTGAGATACATGTGAAGATGTTTTCTTCAATCTGTAGAATATGATGGAAATTTTACACACATTTAGGCTTTAAGACATATTGCGCGTCCTGCGATATGAAAATTGCAGATCCAATTCTGATCAATTCGATTAATTATTCAGCCCAAGCTAAAATACAATAATCAATCAGACATTTAACCAGCAAAACCATCTCAGATTGCACACATAATGTAGTAGTGTCCAAACAACAAGTCTCAAATGGACCTGTTCCTCTGTCCATCCATTCATGGCAAAACACTCTTGCCTAAAGAACCTATAGAAAGCTTTCTGTAAGGCTACGAAAAACGAATTATTTATACACTTATTTTTCTGCCAATAAACACAGTTCGAGTATAATGTTTTTGAAATGGCTGGTTGTAGCAGAACATCAGAACAAATGTCTCATTAACAGTTAAGTTAAAAGTTAAAAGACTATAATGGCCTGATATTGGTATTAGTAGACAGTCAAGGTATTGAGCCATCCCTAATTGTTACTGCTATAGTAAACTGTGACGGGTAGGTCATTCTGAAATAATCTGTGTCATAAAACAATAATTAAAAAAAAATGTTTAAGATGATCAGTGATATTTATCTTATTTTCAATGTCATTTTAAACTGATGTCTACATTAAAGCTGTAGTGTGTGACTTTTTAACATAAACAAATGTCAGTTAGATTCAAACACATTGTGAAATTAGTTCTCACAGTGCGGATTTAATCTACCAGCTCTGCACAACTCTCTCTGTCTTCCTGAGCAGAGCGGTATGAGAATCTTGTGTTGCCTGGTAACACAGATGGAGGTAACCGTAACGTTGCGGTAGTAAAGTGGGACTGCTGCAAACAGGTTGGAGTATGACTGCAAACGTGACATAAAAAGATTCAGAGGTGAATTCTAAGTATCAAAGCAACAGGGGCCATATGCAGTTTGACAGCATATAATGGATACGCTTCTTTCCCATGATGCTGTATACACACAAATGCTCCCTTAGTCAAGTCCGACCCACACCTACATGCCACGTTACTGCTAAACGGTGGGCAGGCCCGACACTAATGCTGTGTTTCCATCATGGTACGATTCAGTTTGGTACAGTATGGTATGGTTTAGAATGGTAAAGCTATGGGTCAGGCTTGCATTTCGACTAAGAAAGAACAGTACCTTTACTTAGTTGGACGGGTGCGTGCTGCGCCCGATGCCTGTGTAGCGTGACGTCATACTGGTGTGACGAAAACAAATGACAACATCCAATGCAACACAACAAACAACAATGGTGGACATCCAGCAGCTCTTTCTTCTTCAAACTTTATATGAGAATAGACTGCAAACTGCACTGTACCTTATTACTTTTTATAAAGAATGGAACGGTTGGGGCTGGTTATTTTGGTACTATAAAAATATGTAATGTAATGTGCACTCAATGGAAACATGGCCTTAGTGCTGGGGTTAGCAAAGCGAAGTCTCTCATGCTAATGAGTCGCTAATCAAGACGTCCTACCAAGGCTTAGTGCACATGCGCACAAAGAAAAAATTCAATTTTATGGGGGTTTAGATGACATGCCCATAATTCTATCTTTCTCTCAAATGTCTTGTTTTTTGATATTATCAGTATTAGCATACTAGTGTAAGCATGGCGTTAGCTTTGTGGACCATTTGTGTATTCACACTAAACGAGGCAGGTGTGAATACAGAGAAGAAACTGTTACCACACCAGACAACACCAGGCAACGCTGGACACAATCGGGCCGAGCGGCGCAAATATTGTGTCTGTGCATTGCCTTTGTATGTAAATGTTGTCACACAATAAATCCGCATCACGTCCGGTGTGAACATAGCATCATACTAGGTAAATTATTAATTTAATTTATTAAAAATAATCAAATGCTGTTGTGAGTATTGGGCATTGTTGGGTGAACTTAGACTGACAAGAACAAGAAAAGCAGGGCTCCATGTGTTGGGTTTAAGATGAACGCGTAAAACATGGTTTGATTGACAAACGGAATTACACAAGTCACCCCACCACCTAAAAGATAAAAAATGTCTCAACTTCTGACAAATGCAACATGAGCAAAGCAATGCAATTGGTACACAATGTAGGTCGGTAACACTTGACGCCACTCCATTCAAAATGAATGAGAAATGTTTCAACTGACGCCTGTTACAGAGCCTGTTATCAGACGAACACATAAGACCAGACGAATAACACCATCGTCAGAAGTTATGCACTGCAGCTTTAAACAGCTGCGTGGAATCCTATCAAATCGTATGGAATATCTTCCTAATCGTATCGCGAGCCCGTATCGAAGTCTCCTCTAAGGGAGGGACGTGTGATACATATTTAAATGTGGCGTTAAATAATCTCCGAATGTCTCATTGCACAAAGCAGGCCATTAACGCTGCTTTTAACAGGCGAACTTAAATCGCTGCGGCGGTATTAACATCCTCCTCCTCCTCCTCCTCATCTACCACCACAGCGCTGTACTGACAACAACCATGATGCACCACTGACGCCCAGCAGCCAACGCATGTGTATAACCGTAATACACGAGTTCCGTCATAGAAAACCATCCACATACAAACATATACACAAACAAAAGACTGAAAACGACGACCGCCCTGATTGCGGAGCGAATAATGGTGAAACATGATGATTCCGTCGAAGATGCTGTCTCTGTCCAGCCCTTCTTCTTCTTCTTCTTCTTCTTCATCACGCTCAGCACAGCCAAATACACGGATCCGCTACGAGGTGTTTTTTTAAATGATACAGGAAAATTGGCTACGTACCCAGAAGACGAAGGAGTACACGATGAGGAGCGTTTTAAGGCAGGTGATGACCGGTTTGGTCTCCATTGTGGACGGTGCCGTGTGTGTGTGCGTGAGAGAGCTCACAACAGCAGCGAAGGGGAAAAAACCGAAGCGTCTGTGGAAGCTGTCGCGTTGCAGCCACGCGCTGATGCAGCCACACGGCGTCACTGTAGCAGAGCACCAGCCCCTGTTATCCTCAAGTTAACGACTCTATTTCATATCAAATTAAATACACAACAATAATACTGTACTGCAGGGCCGGTCCTAGCCACTTTAATGCCCTTGGAGGGGGATGGAGATTTGGTGCCCCCATCTTCACCACACCCAAAATAAATTAAATAAATATAAATGTACCAACATATATAGCTTTTCTTGAATTCTAATTATTTCATAAACCTGCAAAGCCATTTTCCAAGAAAAAAAAATGTAAACTTAAAACAATCTATCTCCACATACATACAGTACATATGTAGTGGACTTCATGCATTAAGTGTCAGTTGGGGGATGGTCAGTTACATAGTTACATAATGTTAGTGATTCAAACATTTACGTTGTCTTTTAGTAGTTGTTTTAGTAGTTAGCCCTAAGGGATTCAACATGGCCGAAAATGAAAATTTCAGCATTGTGAGGGGACAACAAACTTTTAGAATCAGAATCAGAATAAGAATCACCTTTATTGTCATTATACAGTGTAACGAGATTAAAGGACAGCTCTAGTAGTGCAAGAAGTGAAGAGATAAAAATGAAAAAAAGAAGAAACAACAAAACAGTGCACCAATACCTTCGATAAAAATTAGAAAGGATATGTAAAAAAAAAAGTATTTCAAAGTATTTACAGTGGGAGCCAGTAAGGGAAATATGCAGTATATGATAGAATATTTTAGAATATGTTGCTAAATACAGCTTACCGGAAATAGCTGTGCTGGCTTATTGAAAACCAGGAAGTGACCGTACATATGTATAGTCACTGTCTAAGCAGACAGTGGAAATGGGCAGATGACAAAATGTATGTAACACAGATCCTAGTGGACCTCTGCAGACATGGAAATGGATAACTGACACCTTGCAAGTCCAGTATGTAAGAACTAGTGGCATCTAATGGTCAAACTGCAGGTTGCAACAAACAGAGGGCTCCCCTTCCAGAATGACAGGCCTGCAGAGGCCTTCACATACCAGAAAGGATGTACACACACATTCGCAACTCTTTCCATGATTATGCTCTCTCTGTCTCTCTCTCTCTCTCTCTCCCTGCCGTTTGCACCTTCTCCTTTGTTCATTTTTCTATGTAAGCCATGAGATAACAGAAGATAATAGAAATTCCTCTCACCACAGCTAAAACACTATCAACAGAGGACAATGGACAGGTTGTAATCACCTCTTTTATTAGTTGACAGAGAGACACAAGGACACATTATACATTAGATAACACAATATGTTATTCTATGGGTCTCACTGTGCTGCAAAATTATTTATAAACTATAATAATAATTGACATTGATAGTGATACAATTCTGAAATGCTCAAGTGAGGGATTTGGACATCATCTTCAAAACAATTATAATAAAAAAGGTCTTTTACAACTCAGTGCTTCTCAGGAAATCTTAAAAGTAACATGTAGAATAGTAAAGATGCTCAATAGCCAACATTAAGTTTATTTTGAACACACCTGTATGTGCAGTTAGGATGGTGCAACAGGCAAATGTACACGTATCCTATGTTACTTCAGTCTTTACCAAAAATACAGGTACATGTACATTGAGAGTCCAATTTTAAACAGTCTTAAACAGATGCTGTGCATGGCCATAAGTGCAGCCAAATACTAATATGAATTTGATCATGTTACTTTTGTGATAGATCACCAGAAATGTCTCTAAATTGTTTTTGTAACATAAATACTGATCACACTGACAATAATAAATAATTATGCGAATGTGGAGTATTTTTGTGTGGTGTACCTTGCACACTAAAAAAAATAGCTTGACAAAAATAATCCAAACTCAAGATGTACTTATTATTATTAGCTTTTTCCTTTATTACAGTGTTCTTGACTTCAAGTAATCTGACTTAAAGGTGCAATATGCGACAAGAGGCAAGCCCATTAGAACACTCACACATGTTTTTTGAAAGCTCAGAGTTCAGGATATCGTGTAAACGGCTTTCCATTTCATCATTTTTAATTCCACTTGAACACAGCACTAAACACAGCAGGTAACAAGCCATACAGTAATGTCAGAAAGTAGTCCACAGTGTCCAGCTGAAGGCAACCCTCTGGTTCTGCTCGTGGTTTGTAAGTAACTTGATGCATTCAAAATAGCACAAATCTGTATTTATGGTTTGTTTTCTTTCGCGCAATACTCTTGTTTTGGTCTGGCTCTCAGTTTTGCATTTTTGTACCTTTAATTCTTAGCATTAACAAATCCACCTAATTTTTTTAATTCTTCCTCAGCTCATTTAAGTCTGTGCAGCTGGACTGCATGGACAGTTGTATAAAAGGTGCAACAAAAGGAAATTAAGTGAAAGGAGATCAGGTTATGTTTTCTCATGGGCACCAGTTCTCTCGTGTGAACTAGAGTTTACAAGCCCTCCTTTAAAGGCTCTGTTCTCCTCTGGGTCTAAATGGTTTTCTTGTCTATACTGACCCAAACTCAGCCATCCAGGCTTCGTACTTTTCCAGGTCAGTAGCAGAGACTGACTTGGAGATCTTCTTGAGTGCGAGTGTGAAGTCCTCCATTGTCACAGGCATCTGCAGCTCGTCTTTAGAGAGAGCTTGGATCTCCTCCAAGCCCAGGCCATGGATCCGATGACGCATTGCCATCATGGATGCATCCCTGACATACATGTAAGGACGGGAGAAGAAAGGGGCAGAGGACAAATGGCTGTTACTTGGCACACATACTGTACATGAGTATGCATCACTTTAATGTTTCATGTGGGCGGCCCTGGCACTTGGCACTATTACTATTGCAGCATCTTCCATGGCTGTCTATAAAGCAAGAGCTGCTAAAATTGCTAAAGTGATGATGTCCACTGTGTCTCCCACTGTTGGGTGTAGTTTGTCTGACAAAAAACAGCAGAAAGAACAACCTTGTCCAAGAGCTCTGTTTGAGCTGTGTAATGATAAATACATAAATAGAATCTGATTGGCTCACGGCTGAGTTGCTCATGTTACTGCAAAGTGAAGCAGTGGACCCAAAATACAGCTCAGCCATGTTTGACTCATTCAAAGTGTGTCTGCTGTAGACTATGTGCATTACAGTATTTCTATTGTTCTGAATTCCACATTTATTGTTTTACCCTGAAAAGGGGGATAAAGTAGAGGCTGTGATTAAACCCCACATGTTACAGGTGATGTGTGGATGATAGTCACACAAATTCAAGGTTACTGAGATGAGCAAAGACAAATTGGGCAGCACAAAATAGCTGTCATTGCCAACATAGCTATAGTAGAAAGAATGCCTACACCAAGGACACCAAGGAACCGTGTCGTGCCGTGCCGAGGTCGAGTAGAGTCAGTGGAAATATGCCATGTCTATGAGAGTCTTAAAAAGTACTCCATAAATAAAATATTATTATGTGTATACAACCTGGTAGAGAAGTAAGGATGTCTGAGGGTAGTAGGGGTTGAGCTCGCAGGGCTGGTTGGTTCTTCATTCAGCCACAGCTGGAGGTTTTAGGGTTGTGTTGGGATTAAGTTGTGGGGGGGCTCTAAGCAGGAAGCAAATTATGCTCTCCTGTTTTCATTCGCTGCTTCTGTCTAAGCACATCATGCCTCAAAGACTGGCTCCATTAGCTACGTGTGTAATGTGTGGTAAATTGTTTTGGTGGCATTTTAAAGTTGCCCTCCTCTGAAGGTAATATGAAGTGTACAGACAGTAACAAACACACACCTGCAGACGTTGGTGATATCTGCTCCAGAGTAGCCCTCCGTTTTCTCAGCGATGACGTCCAGATCCACATCAGCAGCGACCTCCACTTCCTTCAGGTTGATCTTTAGGAGCTCTGCCCGGCCCACAGCTGCAGACACACAACACAACAGTTGATTGATAGTTGTTAACTATTAATACACTCCTTGAGTAAATAAAACACTATTGATCATCATCCATTGTCTCAATCAATATTCTCTATGCTCTTATCTTAGATGGGGTGATTTGAGCAGTGTGTTAAGCTGCTTTCAGTCACACAGTGAACTCGAGAGATTCCCCACAGACTTTCCAGGGGGGCTGCATGTGTTAAAACGCAAATGTCTGCAGAAGTCTCCTGCCAGCCACATGGCATCATTTCTGCAGAATGTCTGTGTGAGCTCAGGCGAGAACACAGCAGGAGAAACCCCAGAGCATCAACAGCAAGTGAATGGGTTTTTTAACATTTTCCTGAGGAGTTAATGGTCTCGGGTCTTTTCAGGTTTTCAATATAACATTCTGTCAGTTTTGTAAATTCTGTTCCAGTTTTGGGGAAAATTGATGATAAAACACGGCACATGTGAGTGGACACTGTTGTGATTGACAGCTAGGTGACATCTGTGAACTTGCAGATTCAAAAAACTGACATGGCACCGGACAAATTATGAATCTCAATGCTTCACAATGAGAGTCAATTTTGTAACCAGAAGACTATGTCCATTTTTACATACAATTTATTACTTTGTTGTGTTCTGTGGGTGGTGAAGTTACCTGTGGGCAGGGGGATGTAGATCCTCTTTTCAAGCCGTCGTCGTAATGCCTCATCAATGTCCCAGGGGAAGTTGGTGGCCGCAAGAACCATCACCATCTTAGAGGGGTCATCATTCTCCGCTGCTCCCCCCACACCTTATTACACAATTCATATAACATACAATTATTTGTGGATTTTTTTTGCAGAATCTGTGGAAACTCCTTCATAACTTCTCCTACTCACCATCCATCTGTACTAGAAGTTCTGATTTGACCCTACGGCTGGCTTCATGTTCATCTGATGTTCCTCTTCTGCCACATATGGAGTCAATCTCATCTACAAAGATGGTTGTTGGTGCATAAAACCTGGCCTAAATGGAAATAAACAGGAAGGTTGTCTCACAAATATCTGAATAAAAGAATATAGCTTTTATCCAAAGTTCTTAACACTTTGCCTCATTTCAACAACTCACAAAACCTATGACAGTGGGTTTTTTAAGCAAGGCTTTGACCTGGGACAGAGCTGGGGAACCACCAACCCTGTGATTAGTGAATGACCCACTCTGCTTCCCATACGCAACTGATTTATAATATTAATTAGTATTCTTATTTTTTATTGTTTATGCTTAAAACTGTGATATGGTTTTAATG
Source organism: Solea solea (assembly GCF_958295425.1). Lineage (NCBI taxonomy): Eukaryota > Metazoa > Chordata > Actinopteri > Pleuronectiformes > Soleidae > Solea > Solea solea. The sequence goes on from NC_081135.1 coordinate 19,182,892, forward strand.
GATTTAATGGTGTTATGAGCGCACAAGGTGTTTTGTCCCTTAACACTCCAACACGTTTTGTTTTATACTGACCTTAAGTGTGTTTAACGGGTTTTCATTGATTAATGGTGTTATGAGACAAAGCACAGACATACATAGTTCTGTGCTTTCTGTGCCACCATTGCACGGTATCAACTTCACTTCTCTTACAGAACATAAAACTGAGAATACAGTTCAGTTTTGTTGTGTGGGGAAGTAAATTGTAGGAGAAAATGTTGCATAAACACATTAATACTTACCATTTCGAACAGCAGTCGAACAAGTTTTTCAGACTCGCCCCTGTATTTGGACGTAAGGGTGGAGGAGGACACGTTGAAGAAAGTGGTTCCACATTCTGTGGCCACAGCTTTGGCTAACAGGGTCTTTCCTGTTCCTGGAGGGCCGACCATTAACACACCCTGAAACAAACACACTAGTGTTAAAACCAGTGCCTCGACAAAACACACGCAAACACAGGAAAGGAGCAGTGGCGACAACTTTTCAAAGTCCGAAACTGTGACTATGACAACCCGGTAACAGAAAACTGCATATTCACTTCAGTATTCCTGCAAACAACAGTATGTAAGATAAGCAAGGAGCAAGGTTGATAAACATACAAAAGAAAATTGAGATTGTGAATATAACACAATCTGAGAAATTAATTTTTTCAAATGTGACAGAAAACCAACAGAAACCAAGCTGATCAGATCAGACTTAACAGTGGCAGTTATTCAATTTCTTGCATTTCACAAATATACCACTGTTGTTATTTTTAGTTTCCACTGCATAATTTAACCAAAGAAACGTCTTTATTTATTGTGTTTACTGCTTGTGTACCTGTGTATTCATCCATAACCAACAGAAATAGAGACAGTGTACACAACTGAAACACATTTTTCATTATCTTTGGTAGCTAAAACCTCAAAATAATGACATATACGACAACACACAGCCTTGACAGATTTGTGAAAGCTTAAGAGAGAGCTGCAACACTGATTTGCAGTTGTTTTGTTCCTGTATTTTCACCCATTACATTTAAATGTCAGTGATAAAGAACAGAACAGGACAGAGCTGCCACCCCTGATGCAAATCTCTCCAGTTAACATGAGTCAGATATCACTGCTGCTCTGATGTACAACAATTTGGCATCTGGTTTGTGTGCGTTGCCATGGAGATTACATGTTCGGCACTATGTAATCCCCACTGCCGTCATACACTACAGTGGCTTATTCTCCCAGCAGGACGGGGCAGACACATTTTCAACACCAAAAAAAACATGAAAAAGGGAATTTGTCAGAATTTCAGAGTGTGTATGATGTGATGTACTAGAATGATGTTTGTAATAACCAATCAACATAGACTTCTTGACTAAATAATGAAACCAGTGCACCTGTGTCCTAGTTTTACTGCACTTTCACTTACCTCAAAAAATGTATCTGAAAAACTGCACTCAAATGAGTAAAAGCGTAAACAGGTCAGTGATGCATGCAAGTATCTGACAAATGGATAGCACTGTGCTGTGGCAAAATGATGAGCCCTCACATGGCAGGCCTGAGGGGAAGAGACTTCACATGACATCAGACTCAGAGCAGAACAGGAAAAAACTGTTTTACTGTCTATCTAATCCTGTAGATACTGAGAGGAGGCATGGTCGAGCAGGCCCATTTACAAAGGATGTTAGTCGTGATGACATATGAAAGAATTCAAGTTGTGTACATATTTCAGCAAAATAACTACTGTATTAGAGTCACATGTGGAATAGTACTGTGTGTGAGACACTATATCACTTCATATCTTAGAATGGAGAAAGTTTTGTGCTGTTGTATGCATGACACAACCATCCTTGCCCTAGAAAACAAAAACATAGCACAACAGAAAGGATTCTATTAGAAATATTGTGGAGCTTCATGTGTAGATCTCTGGGCCAACACTTCCATTTTCAGTTTGCTGTGCACAACGGTCTAACCCACAACTAACAAGTGTTTGGCTATCCTCTAAAGTAGCTCAATTAAAAAGCCAAAAAGCCAATGCATTTCTGTTAGTGTGTTCTACCACCGTTGTGCTCAACACAGACTGTTTAACTCCGAGAAACTAAAGCCTGCTGAAACCTTATTGGTCAACCTAGACACAGAAATTAGATGAGATACAACCTTAAAAACCATGTCCTTTTGCCAACAGATTTTATATTTTCACATTGCAGAATCTCAATATAGTGTTTCATGTGAAACTGCAAGCATTACTGTCTAGGGCTGCAAAAATTTCCAAAATTCCTGAAATAAGGTTCCCAATCCCATGGAAAGTTCCTGGAAATTTACCAAGAATTCCCCACCCATTTGCAACCTTATTACTGTCTCTTATTAATATCACTTATTAATATCATTTGGACCTAGAGTTGGTAGTAATCGGAACTGAAAACTGTAGGCTTCAGGAGTGTTGTGTGCATGGTTAAGACTACAAAGATGGCTGATATAAGTCAACAACTACATGGATTCAGGTTGTATTCAGATTGTACTAAGTTTGATTCCAAAATAATTTGAGAGGCTCACTGCTTTAATGCATTCATCTATTGGTCTGTGTGATTTCTGTGTGATTTCTGTGTGTCTGCGAGAGCGATTGTACCTTCCAGGGTCGACGAATACCCTTAAAAAAGTCAGGCATCCACATGGGTAAAACTACAGCTTCTCTAAGCAGCTTCTTTGCATCCTCCAGATCAGCGATGTCCCCCCTACAGTTCACAACGATAGTTCAGTCAGCAGTGCCAAAGAAAACCGCCCGTGCAGCAGACAGTGTAAAGCAGCAGCCAAGAATGAATGTGTATGCTGACATACCAGTGCACATTAGGGTTGCGGGACACAATATCTCTCTCCAGCATGTCCACCAGGTCACTGTCATAACCTGTGCCATCAAATTTCTTCTGATCAACATCTCCTGGTGAGTCCCCAGCTCCTTTCTTTCCCTGAAAAGATTGATAAAACCAAACAATTTTTTATATTTTTAGGGGACAGGTTGATGTAAAAATCAACCACCAATCATCAACTTCAGTCTGACCTTATCGTCTTTGGCCTTTGTGCCTCGTGCATCTCTGTGTCCCGGCCGATCAGGTTTAGGGTTTGCCTGACCACGGCCTCCTGGTACCGCACCTCGATTCTGGAGACCTGGAGAGTCCCTTCTCTGCTGTTTCATTGCACTAGTGGGACGTTTCCCTGCAACAGGGTTCCTACCGTGAAACAAATACAGCTTTTTATACATGGGTGGGACACACCTACAGTAAGATGATCTGCACTGGGGGGAGGTGTGGCATCTTAAAGCTGCTGTCAGGTGTCTTTTGGCAAACTTCCTCTCCAATGCAGCCAAGTGGCAACTGGTAGTGACACCACCCATAAGAATCTGAACTGTTTTGAAGCCTTGACATTGTTTAGAGCGCTGTATTGAGGTTTTGCAGCTGGAAGTTTACAGATGTTTTCCTGGAACCAGACCCTTTTTGGATGATACCAGCTGTCAATCACACTGGTATCCACTCATATGTGCTGTGCTTAATTGTCTATTATCCAAAATTGAAATCATACGCCAATGACAAAGACCTAAAACTAGCAATTGAGACTATGAACTCCTCAGGAAAATGTGAACAGACATTATACATCAAGTAAGAATTAGGTTCCTTTTTCCATTATTTTTGCAGAGCAGAGTCTCCCCCTGGTGACTATTGAAAAAAAAAAAAAAAAACGTACTTCCTGGTCAGCTTCAACTGGCAAACCAGAAAACTATGTCCACAGGTCTATGGTTGTAGCTGTTAGTATTCCTCTCCATCTTACATCATCTTGTGAAAGCATCTAGTAGAGTGGGGCATTTGTTCACGGTCAAACCGCCCAACCTAACAAGCTGAGGGGATTTTTAGAGTTCTTGCTCGTGAATAAATAATGTGTTGTGGGATACTTGAAAAAATTATCCTAGACTTACTTTCAGACTATCAATAATAATCTCTTCTGCCAGAAACTAAGGAAGACAAGGTGACTGTGTAAACAGATTTAGGTCCCCACAACATAAAGAATACCAGGTACACACACACACCTGTGTTCTGCAGGGATGGGTGGAGGCCAGACGACTGGATCCTCTGGTCTCTCGTCATACTGAAGCGCAAAAGGTGCAGGTGCATCCGCTGGCTTCCCTAACTTTAGGCTCTCCAGTGTTCCCATGATGCCTTTCACCTGCTCATATTCCTCGTTGAGTTCCTGCCTAACCTAAACACAAACAGAGTAATAATAATAATGATAAGAGTATTAAATTAGCAGTACTGCCTCACAGAGCATCCCACAATGAAAACAGCTGCTGATGTGTGTAGTAAAAGAAATCTGGGCTCATGGTAAAGCTTTTAAACAGGTTTTGTGTTTTTAAGATAATAATCATTCACTCATCCATTGTCTACTGCTTTACCCTCCACATGAGGGTCACCACCTGTGACCCTGGAGCCAATTCCAGCTGACATAGGGCAAAAAGCGAAGTACACCCTGGACAGGTTGCCAGTTCATCACAGGGCAAACATATAAATACAACCATTCGCTCTCACACTCACACCTACGGGCAATTTAGAGTGTCAATTCTCCTCTGCATGTTTTTGGACAGTGGGAGAACATACAAACTCTACACAGAAAGGCCCTCGGTCAAACAGGGATTTGAACTGGGGACTTCTTGCTGTGAGGCAACAGTGCTATAGCCATTACACTGCTGTGTGTCCCAAGATAATAAAACAAAAAAAGGAAAGATGGGACTAATTTCCACTTGCTAATAGTATCATGCTGAAATGACATAAGAAGAATTTACAATATTTGCCTCTGAGCAGAAAGTAGAAAATAGAAACAATCAAGTTAAGTTACAGATAGTTCAGTGACATTTGTAGGAGAGAAGCGGTCAGGGATTCAAGGAACTCACTTGTTGCCATTTAACTTTGAGTGCGGGGTCTCTGAGGGACTGATGGTGCTTGTCGATTTGTTGAAGGACGCCCTGGTAGTATACTATGGAGGAGTCATAGTTTCCCAGTAGAGCATACTCACGACCTCTCTCGGCATTGTCACATATCTCTGCTAAATCCATGATGAACATTAGCTAAATGTTGAGGGAAAAAACAAACAGGTGAGTTGGCAACATGTGATTCTAAACATAGATGATATATTGTATGTTTACATGGACAGCAATAGTCGGATGCTAACAGTCTGAATAAGACACTGCCATTGTCAGACTATGTTCTGGAATGCAGCTGCAACTAATTGTGATTCTCGGTTGACTAATTACTTGTAGTTGCTTGGTCCATAAAATGTCAGAAAATTGTGAACAATGTCCATTTTCTAAACGTCAAATATAAAATGTAATAAAACCATAAAACAAAGCATGTGTTATGTCATTGAGGGGGAAACAAACAAGAACATTTTCACATTTAGGAAACTGAATGTGGAAAATTTGTTTCTATTTTTCCAAAAGGATGTCTCCTTTTTCAAACAAATTTGATCAATCAACGATCAATCCCAATTAATATTATTATTATTGTTATTATACTACTACTACTAACAATAATAATAATAATAATAATTACTATTATTATTATGAACTGTCCAGGGTGTACCCCGCCTATCGCCCGATGTAGCTGAGATTGGCACAGCACCCCCCGCGACCCTCTGGTTGAGGATAAAGCGGTAGATGATGACTGACTGACTATTATTATTATTTACTACTACTAATAATAATAATCATTATTATTATTATCATTATTATTATTATTATTAGTAGTAGTAGTACTAGTATTGGTAGTATTATATTTTACATTATATCTATTCTGTATATATTCTTTTTACATTGTATATATTTTTCCTTTATGATTGCCTTATATAATATTTTTCAAAAATAGTATATACGTTTATGTGCAATACAATAAATGCAAATGTTGCAATTCAAATGTGGAGTTTGACATTACACTAAAACTCTACATTCTTAACAACTTAAGTCCAAAGTACATAAACAGGCGTTGCTTTCCTAGTACGTGTTATATCTAGGTCAAAACCACATTGTAAACCCTGTTTATAACAAGATGATGCTGCTCCACCAAACAAATACACAGAACCTGCTACACCCGGCAAAGCATGGCGCTGCTTAAGCTATCTCATTTTCATGTGAGTGTGATTTGAATTATTGTTTTTATTATCGCAGAGTAGACACCACACCAGACTGTTAAATCAGGCCACTATTCAAATGAGCCTCCTCTCTGCCTTGTCTGTTACCCTAACGTTAGCTTTGCTAGCTTACTGTTGCTAGGCCACATACACACGCACAGAAAACAAAACGAACCCTGTCGTTTTAATAAATAACGTAAACGTCACTTAATACTCTAAACAGGATTGGATACATATACGGCTAAACAAAAACAACAATAACCGACCAGATAGACAAGTGGTAATCATAAACTAAATGTCGAAGCGAAACTAAATGGTCATACCTGTGTGAAAAGCACTTGGTTTTATTTAATTATCTGAGTTCGAGGTCCGCTGATGAGGAGTGTTACCATGGCCGCAGAAAGACGCCGTGTGTGTGAGAGGAATACTGACGTTCGCCTGCTGTGCTGCGTTCACTGACCTGTTGCAAGCTGGTAATCAATCACCGTAAAGGAAAAATGGTAATTGATCAAGATAGTCGCTGTGAAAGAGAAAGCAACTTTTACAAAGTATGCCATGGTCTTTCTTTCAGCAGCACAGTACGTGTTACAAATGGAATATACGCGCCACGTTTTACTTCACATTTAATCTAGTAGAAGAGACATCATGAAGGACAAATTACTAGTTTACATGGTTTCGTAAACATACCATCTAAACGGTGGCTATGCGTGAATGAACCACTGGATGGCAGTACAAGTCGAAACTAAAACAACACATGAAGCGCTCAGACAGAAATTTTGAATTTGACAGCTGATCGAGAACAAATGATCATATAGGAAGCTTTATAAATGGACATTTTAAAGTGAGGATGCCTTTTCAACATAAAAGTAGGATGGAGGTGCTGTTTTATTAAACATTATACAGCAATACTACACTAATAGAATAGCAAGCATTGTAAGTATTAAATGCATTTGTTATTATGTAGTAGATTTGTGTTGAGTGAATTATAAATTGAAAGTGACACATTGAAAGTAAAAATTCAGCAATTTCCAGTAGACTACTGCTATTATTACTACAAAAGTCTATCATTATTAACACCACTTATGAGGGTCACACAGGGAGATGTAACAATATAATAATAATAATAACAATAATGATAATAAATCACTGAGCTTTTGACAACCATGACCTGGAAGCACAAGGATTAAATGAAATATGTGCATGTTACCAGAAAATTCCGTTACCAGAAAATTCAGTTGGGAATGCTGAGTCATACTAAGTAAGTAGTTGTGCTTTTGCCTTTTATTTGCACTTGATTTACCCTCCCTGCCTTTGATCTGCCATCTCAGTTCATTGCCTATTGGACAAAAATTGCAGAAAATAAAAATAAATGTGATTACACACTTACAAAAATTGCTATGGGTAGTGTATTAATAAATCATCTTAAATGCTACACACTGGACCTTCAAGTCCTCATATTGAGTCAGAACACAGATCTGAAACACCCAATGACTTCAAACAGAAAGAATATCCTAATGTTGCAGAATTCAAACTAGTGGTTAGACAAGTACAGTGTGCTGTTTGAGTGAGTATTGGTGAATGATGCAGCTGCAGAAAACTACCACATTTACCTCTCATTATTCCAAACAAAGAAGAATAGAATAGAATTTAGAATAGATACTTTAGAATAGAATTTAGAATAGAAAACACCACAGAATGAAAAAATGCATGGATACATCAAATTTTTAATGATTTGCTGCTTTACATTTTGACAGACCTCCATGCTGTTGTTTGCATTATTGAACACATGCAAACTGTATCAGCATTTTTTGTACCATATTTCTATTGGGAGTACACATTCAAGAACAGCATCAAAACTCATGCTGCAATCAAACTTTTATTAAGAACATAACTTTAAAACAAGAAAATGATTGCACAGTTTTCTTCACAGTTTAATTTGACCTTTCTAGTCCCTTTAAACACCCTGAAATAATTTTTCCTTCCTTATTTAATTGCCCTCAACTCACTTGCTACATGTACTCTGCAATGCTCTATTTTGCCAGAGAGTGAGTTTAAGTGCAGTCTGAGCTACAAACATTTGTCGTAACTCCAGGTCGATTTTTGCATTTCACTGAAATGTTGATTTAACATAGTGCAAACTTTGATAAACACTATTATCCATACTGTCACAGTTTCAGGCTGCAGGGAAAGTGTAAATCCATTCTGTTATTTCTATCTTTTGATCATGACAGGTCTTTGGGCAGTCAGCGTCAGGGTTTGGAAGCGCAGTTGAACTCCACTCAGCATCGTTATAGCTCCTGAGGGCACAGTGACCTTCAGCCACACTGTGTTTAAAAACCCCATTTCCTGAAAAGGTAGGAGACTTTATAGAAATGCCTTAAAACTCAAATCTGGACAAAGGACAAAGAAAAGACTGGTTTCCCTGACAAACTCATACATTCAAAAAAGTTGGGGCCAAGCCAAGTTTACCACTGGGTCACATATTCATTTCTTTTAATTACACTTTTTAATTGTATGGTAATTGAAAATATCAGGTCTTGCAACTTTATAAGTGGTACTATACTTCCAATTCTTGCTACATACACGGTCATCATTTTCTGATTCTCCTCTTCATTACTATGTCCATCACAGTAGCATGGCAATGTGACAGTTATTTCGCTAAACATGCCGCTTCCTCCCCATCACATGTGGAAATAATAATGGAGACAGACGCCGCCTTCACCTGATTTGTATGCTGGTTACCACGGCAACCACGGTAGCAAATCACACACTTGAATGTTACAAGAACACACAGGTGTGTGCAGTGCTGACTCTGACATTGTTTGGATAAGAAATGCAAAGGTGCTGTTTTACTAGTCTTTTCACATTATGAAGTACTGTAATGACGGCAAAGACTAAGCCTTTGGTGGTTGACCTATTAATTGTGGAACTTTCCACAACAGCGTTAACCTTTTCAGTCTTGCAAGCTCTCCCATTTTTTTTCAAGTGTAGTGCAAACATGTTCTGTACTTCAGAACGAGGTTGGTCAGTGAAAACACTGGAAATCTTGTCTTTGTACTTTTTGTCTATTGAATAAAGGTTCAAATGATTCAACAAATTGCAGATTTCAGTTTTTAATGCAATTTGAGAAAGTGTCCCAGTTTTTCTGGAAATGGGGTTTGTACACAGAGTACATTACGTAGATGGAGGTGACCTCAGCACTGACAGGTTGCTGCTTCCTGCTCTCCCTGGTTCCACAGCTGCGTCACACTGCTCTCACTCAGTTGCTTCAGTCTCAGAGGTTTGCGACTCTTCAGCCTATAAGCTATGGTCAGAAAGATAGCATCAACGTGGTCCTTCTCAGCAGGGTCTTTGGCTGAAGTCTCAAACAATGGGAAATTGTAGCTGTCTGCAATGCACTGGGCAGTTGCCGTGGGGACCTCCCGGTGGTCCCTCAGGTCACACTTGTTTCCTACCATGATGCGAGGCACCAGGGGCCCCACACAGTGTCGACTGCACTCCTCAATCCACTCAGGGATGCTCTCGAAGGAGGAGAGACTGGTCACGTCATACACAAAGATGATGGCGTGGACACCGCGGTAGTAGTGCTCCACCATACTCCTCCTGAAACGTTCCTGACCTGCTGTGTCCCAGATCTGCAACTGGCACAACAAAAACAAACAGTGGTAAAAACTTTTTTATCTGAAAATGGTGGAGTTATTGCATGTTTTTCTTACTGTCACCAATCCCAAGAAAACACTACAGCCTATCGGTGCTTCTTGCATCACAGTGGATATTGAACTTCAATAATAATTTGCGGTATTACATATATATATAAAAAAATATATGTTGTCATTCAGACCAAATTGCAATACCGAAAGAATAAATCTCATCAGCATCGGTGTCAGCGAGCCAATAAAGATGCAGCATGCTGTTTGACCGAGATATAACAGTCCTTGTGATTGGCTAATAGACAGGGCTTAACAAGTGTGTGTGTTTGTGTTTTCAGAGGCCGGTGCTTCTTTAATGAAGGAAGGTATTTTCAGAAGATCTAAAGAGGAGACAAATGTTCATCTTTAAGAAGACAATCAGACCAGTTGTACCTAATAGATTTTATATGATATGAAACGTTTTTTGTTAAATGTACAGCAGCATTTATTGATTTCTTTTTTTTTATTATTGGTGAGATTCCTCACCTCACCATCTTTAAACATACAAAAGTAATGGAAAAGATAAATAAGATATCCTAGAAGAGAGTTAAAAAGACATGTACACACATATAACAATAGAAAGGATTGGCCTACTTGAATTATACTGTTGTAACTGTATTGCCTTATTTGGACATCACAGTGCAAATCATTACAGGTTTTTGATGTGAAATATTAAACCCGTTTTTTAAATGTTATTGCTAATACTTTTTTATCCTGTGGACTTAAAAGTATCTTCAACAAATTGAAGCCATCAGTTTTTTAATGTTGTTTATTCTTAATGAAAGGGTGTGTGACTGGTTCATAAGATCAGTGGCAGTAGTGTGTATGTATATGTATGTAGGCATGTATTATTTTGTTGCTGAAGGTGTTGCTGTTGTTCATGACGACAGTATTATTTGTTATGTTGTTGTTTGTGGTGGATGGTAGAACGTGGAGCCTTCCAGTGTTTTGTTTCCACTCACCTTGATGCTCTCTCCATCCAGCTCCAGCGTTCTCTCTCTGAAATCGACCCCGATCGTTGCTTCTGGGTTTTTCAGGAAAGTGCCACCGCAGAATCTGTAAGTCAAACACGTCTTTCCCACGTTGGAGTCGCCGATAACAATGATCTTAAATATTCGTGTTTTTGCGGTGTCATAATCATGCTGTGAAGAGAGCTCTAAAGAGTCGTTTCCACAGAAAACGGTGTCAAATTCCTCCCCGGGTCTGTTTTCTATTGCCATTGCTCTTCATCTCGCGACCGGCGCTGAGATACCGCGAGAATTTGAGAGAACACAAATGGCTGTCTGGGCTGCGTTTGACTGCACTGAAATCACTCAACTGTGCATCATGTAAACTCACCCTCCGTGACAAAAATACACTGAATTCACACATTTCATAATAAACTTTACCATGTGTTTGTTTCCTTGTTTATTCGAATGTAATGCAATTGAATATGGTAACAGTAAAGGAAGCCTGAAAACTATTGTTAAACAGACAATGGATTGTAATCTTTTTTAGAATAAAATACAACTTTATTGTCCATCTGAAGTAGGAACATTGTCTTTGGACTATAAATTATATTCTATTCCAGAATATTCTAGTTTAGTATAGCTCTGTTCATTTTTCTGTAATGTTACAAATGTTCAGTATTTGCTTCTTATACTGTAAATTATTATGAATGCTTATTTTTACTAAATAAAAATGTATTCACTCGTAAAAATTAATAAATGTAATCATTGATAAAAAACCTAGCTACAAATACATTCTGTAATCCACATAAAGTGTTCATGATGAGATTATTATTTTTCTACTCATACTTATATACTTATATATAGTATAAACATTTGTTGAAAAATAATATTAAAAATGAATATGAGATCCAATGTTTGTTGTTATGGCTCCTAAACAGTTTGGGAGATGATGTATGTAGGTTTATGTGTATGTATATCAGCAAATATACGTAGGCCTACATGTTTTATATTCAAAATAAAGATGCATATCTATTTAAATGATGAAATAAAGACAGTGGCCGTTACATTTAATTTTCCTTTCCTCTGTATTGGGTTCACCAATGTTCAAACCTTCTCTTTCATTTACAATATCACATTAAATTGTTTTTTTTCAATTTTATTTTCAAACTCCAGAAAAAGAAATCAACAACACCATAATGCACACATGTTCTGCATAAAGACAGTCTATTTGACAGCAAAACAGCTTTAATATCCAGACCATGTGTTATCATAGCCAGCCAATCACCTCCCCCCAAACACACACAAAATATGTTACTCTGGCTTTCCATTATGGAGACACAACAGTGAAAGCTACACTCAGTTACCAGTTTATTAAGTACAATCAGCTAAAACTCATTATACTGATCACACCTTCACACAGTGGTTGTAATGTTAATTGCACTGTTTTAAAAAGGAACCAACTCTTTAATACAACACCAACTTGGTGTTGTATTACAAGTTGTGTTTCTAATATTTTGTCAACAACGTTCATATCAATGATGTTGAACATTAAAAGCACTTCACTGTGAGTTAGATGAAGATTATAATCTGGTAACTGAGTGTATGTAGCGGCTGATTAGGGGAAATGGCTTTGTAAAAGCTGTTTACATGCAGACAAAATGTCCTCCAAGTAAGAGGATTTGTCAGGACAACACAACACTCAAAACACCTTGTGAATTGATTTGTGATTGCAACATAAATCTTATATTAAAATCATCGATACAAAAATGCTCATGCACATTCACAATAAAATACTTTATAATAAATTCAATATGTTTAGAATTTGTCACCAAAGTCACTCATTTTCACCATCTAAAAAAAAGTCAATTATGGCATAGAGGCTTAAACCTGAGTGAACATACAATGGCTTCTACATTTCATACAGTAGTTTTCCATCCATCAAAAGCAGGTGTGCTCCTGTATTTAAGCTAAACACAAATACATCTCTCTGTATGTTTTATATCATTTTAAAGCACAAACTGATTTAACATCAACATGTTAATTTATTTACCATAGGACGTATTATTTAGCATGTGCACATAGTTACACATGTAAAGTTTTTGTAGCTCAGGAAGAGCTTTGTCAAGTGACGTCACCTGTGTATTTCAGCTCAGGTTTGCACACTAGAAGTGTGTAAAAAGATGTAATAAATATGTGGGCGCTATCCAATTACATCACACTGTGGCAGTGGTTCCCAATTTTTATGTCATTAAATGCAAACAAAAACACAAGCCACTGATAATGGACTCAGGAACAAAACGTATCTTTTCTTTCCTGTAAGCTCCCATTTCCTCGACATTAGGGATGCAATACAATACTCTGTATTGGTAAAATACTGGTCAAAATCACTGGATTACACTCACTGAATCAATCCCTGGAAATAGCTATAGCACAAATGTGGTGTGAACAGCTTCATAGTTTAGTAGGTCTAAAATGACTGTATCAGACTGATATCGGTATGGGTAGATATTTGATGGTATCGCCAACCCTATTAAATGTTGGGTACATATTGTACTGTATATAGTGTACAGATACAATCAGTCAAAACAGAGCAATATCACCAGAATCTCTGGGGGCAGACAGTTTAGTCAGTGTTTCAAGCTAAATGACATTTTAATAGTGATGGAAGGTTTTGAGTCAATCAAGATCAACAATAACAGCAAATAGTTACATTATTACAACCTCTTGTCTGTTGTTGTCATAAACTCTTGATTCTGCACTGCCCTCTAGTGAATGTATTGCTTGATAGCAAGAGAGCAGTGAGGGTGAGGGCTACAGAGTTACGATGCATCGCTCTACAAGCATAAAAGCACCATAAATGAGCCTTAAGTGAGTCTTGATAGCTTTGATTTACATGATTTAGATTTTTTTTTTTACTGGTGGCAGTAAAAGCACTTACAAATAAGTAACAGTGGCTCAATTCCACACATGATTGCAATGCAACTCAGTGATTCATTATCTTATTTGTTAAACAGAGCTAAATTAAACATTACATTTTGATTTTATGAGCTTAGAGACAAAAGTAAACACACAAACCTGGAAACAAAACCTCTCCTCCCTCAATGTCTGTCCTAATCCTGTCTCATATTAATTTTAGGTGTAATACCTGCAATACCCCTCATTCAACCAGTGCAATTGTGCTGAACCTCCATTCTACATAGGAACTCGTTTCCAAACAGTTGCATCTCTATTATATGTTTTCCCGTAAAGTAGGGTGGTAATGGTACGCATATTTTTTATCATTCTGTTTGGCGGGAGACATTATGGTCCACTTTTACGTTGTTGTCCAAAATGACAAAGACAGAGGGAAAAAAAACCTCATTGCCATTCTGTACCAACTGGTTAAGTGTGTCTTTTCTTCCCTCCACATGTAAATCTTCCACTTCTAAGTATTTTGTGTATCCACTCCCAGTTACCGGTTCAAATACTGTATTGAATTTAATTCTGGATCTGTGATCTCCACTGGCAAAGAGAACCCTGTAAACATTCTATGAATTACAAATAATTGAAAAGGTCCCTTTGTCACGGTTTGAAAGTTTACTACCAGTTCTCATCTGAGAAAGAGCTAGAGCTGCCAGAATCAGAGTCTGCGTCTGTTAACCCATCAAAGTCCCAATCGGCACTGGAGCCACTGTCATCGTCCTCCTCTGTGGAGAAGCTGTGAGGTGAGCCCAGGCATGCTGGGTACACACGCGTTGAAACACACACAGGTCCCAGCGTGGACACATACACAGCCATGACATTCTTCCATGTGTCTCTGGCTGGGTCATATTCATGGATGAGGACCCTGTTTTTGTTGTGCTGCAGTAAAGTCTGGGTAAGGAGGAGCAGCTTGTTGTTGTGCTGGATCACCTGATAATTTAAAGCTCGACTGTCAATAGGTATATCACCCAGCCTCTTCCATTCCCCCCTGGCTGGACTATAGGCTTTTATCACCGGGGTGTCGCACACACAGATAATCTGGTCCTGAAACACGCAGGCCTTGTGAAGCTTGTCTCTTCTCAGTGACCCACAGTGACGCCAGCGGTTCCTCTTGGGATCGTAGCAGAGCATTCTCCTTTTATTTACCACATACAGGTGATCATTTAATGTCACCACCTGCATTTTACCCAGAGAGTGAGGCAGAGGTGCCACAAATGTCCACTGGTTCCTCTGAACACTATAACACTCCACCTCCTTCAGTCTGACATCCGTCACAGGATTTCTCCCGCCCAAAAGGTACACATGGCCGTTGAGGAAGCACATCCCTGAGTGTATCCTCCCCAGAGGCCTCTCTGCCAACTCCTGCCAGCTGTTAAGCACTGGATTATACAGCCAGAAGTGTTTTGAAAGGTGGGAGGCAAGGTACAGGTTGTTTTCAGGTGAGGCACAGGCGATTAAGGACTCCATGGTGGAGCGTTTGTAATCCTGACTGCTGAGGTCCTCTAAAGGAGGAGCCACGAAATACAGGTCCTCTGAGTAGGGGTCACAACACAGGATGTGGTCGTTTGGCAGGCCGAAGAAGAGAATCATTTCTTTTGCACTTACACCAATTCTGTTTTTTGGTATGCCCTGAGCTTCGGGCACTCTACAGCTGTCATCTGCAGACCTGTTGAAAAATGATGCAAGGAATTTCTCAATGAGTGGCCTTTCCATGAGACCCTCCAGGTAACACCTGTCCTTATCGGTAAACAAGTTCCAGCGTACACACTTGAGCGCCTGCAATGCATCCTCCCTTTTCTGTGGAACATTGGCTTCTACCCACTGCAGAGCAGCTGAACATACGGTCCTCTCACAGTCCACGTCCAGAGTGTCCAGACACAGCAACTCCTTCAGCTGCACCAGTTCCAGATCACATAGCTCCCCTCCATCACACACCTGATTAAAGTTCCTGGCTATGAAAGCCTGTGCGTCCTCCTTCAGCTCCGGGTTGTCGTAGGTGTCTGCAAACTTCAGTATCCCCACACAGTTGGAGAGATCCAGCCGCCTCGTCATGAAATTAGAGCAGGCTTTCCTGATGTACTCGAGCTGCAGCATGTTGGCGGCCGCGTACAGCCTCTGCACGTTGCCCTCCGTGACCGTCACCATGCCCGTGTAGCAGTACTCAATGATGACGGACATGGACTCAGAATCCACGCCGCGGATGACCACTCGCTCCTGCACGCTCTCGTTAAGGCCGCCGGTGAACATGCTCTTGAAGTAAGGGCTGGCGGCGGCCAGGACGGTGCGGCTGCACAGGAACACTTGGTCGGTGTCACCTCCCGCTGACCCGCCGCTGTCAGCCAGCGACTCCTCCTCGCACTCCACCCCGATGGTAACATCAACGAGCAGCCGGCAGTCGTACAGTGACTTCAACTCCGCGATCAAACCCCGAGCGTGATTCACGTCCTCCAGGACCTCCGGGCCGCTGAAGCCATTCAGAGCCGAAGCCATCGCTGCGGAATCTTCTGCTTTGCGTCGAATGGAAGCGTCAAATAACAAATAACATACTCACAATGGTCTGCGCCGACGAGACACGTTGTTTTTGTGAGTAATAGTCAAACATATGATGTGGAGGGAGAGGTTACCAGCTTCCTAACGGCTGAGCGGTGTGAACGTCAACATTCCCCGACGTTCCCATTCCCATCTCCCGACGACCAAATTGTCGCGTTTAAAACAGAAACAATCCATAAATTATACGCGACACTTGGCTGTAACCACAATGCCAGGTTCCTTAGATTAAATTATGACTCAGTATTGTTGTCTGTTTGAGACTTGTGAATGACAAGTAATGAAAAACAGTGTTATTGTAGGCACGGTTGGACTGAGCCACCACATCCGAGACATTGACAAAATAAAAGACTCATTCCAGGATGTCGTGCATGGATATTCGTTATTTCCCCGTCATTTTAAATCCAGCAAACTCTAAATGGGATTTGATGACATTCTCTGCGTTCATCATATTCTAATAGCTGGAATGGACTCTTAAAATGCAAAATAAAGTATGTGTAATGTCTTGTTTTGAAGGCAATGTTGTCCTGACTTCCGCTAAGGGTCACCGCTCATCCACCCAACCTTGCTAAGCAAATCCTGGCCCCTGATTGGTTTGCGTAAGTAGGTCAAATTATGTTTGGTTGTGAGTGTCACCCATGGTGTCACCCTGGAGTTGAAAGTAGTAGTAGTAGTAGTAACAAAAATAATTAATATCATTGATTTATCCTCATGGGGAAAAGAACAAGGTAATAATGAATATAAAAACTAACATATATGCACACAGTACGATATAATATAATATAATATATAATATAATATAATATATAATATAATGCAATACAATACAATACAATACAATACAATACAATATAATATGATATGATATATAATATAATATACACACTATCGAAAATATATTAATCTAACATTTAAAATATTATAATGATATATAAATTGTATGATATATAAATATACATGACAAAAGTGATGGTAAACGAATAATTGTTACATAGTAGTAATTGTAAGACTATTACAGAAACCTGAACAGTGAATTTGGAAACAATAATATATTGTCAGTTATGTTAAATTTCATAACTTTAGAGAACTCGTTTATGAGTGTGACTGATTAAGTCATGGGAAAAGGCAGTGATGTAACAATACAAGTGCAAACTGCTTTTTCCATTGTTCTTTATATTACCATGAATGCCTATGCTACTTAGCTACTTAGCTGTCGTCACAACATGTTGTGACTACAGATGACTTGTTTTCCGTGCATACTATATGTTGATGGTAGTGTGTGTGTGTGTGTGTGTAGCTCCCAACATACCATTTAACACATTTAACAATAATAATTATATATATATATGTATATATATATATATATATATATATAATAAGAATAACTTTTTAAGAGTGACATAAATGCAATAACAGGAATTCAAGATGGAACCTGAATATTACACTTGACATCTTTATTGCAGAGACAAAAAAATACCACAGTAATATCCACATTCTATTCTTGTTATGTAATTCAGTGATATTCAGACAATTTAAGTTAGATCACTTTCAGTGTGCACTGTACTATGATATATTATACATATATCATAGAACTATGGCAGTAGATGCATTTTCACCCAGTGTATCTACTGTTGAGCTCATTGATTCTGCGTAGTGCATCTTGGTTGTGGATGGTTTTATGGACTGTGATGAGGAAAGGAAAGGCGGATGGCAGCTCCACCCTGCGGCTCAGCTTCTGGTGGCCCCAGTGGAGACAGCGCAGCTTTTCTGCCAGGTCCCTCCTGCCTGCTCGCTCCAGTCCATCCTGCAACAGCTTGGTCTTATTGGGCTTGTCCCACGACCGCTCATACCTGTAAAGCAAAGAAAAAGTCCATATTTGAATCTTTTTGATTCCCTAACCCCTTAAATACACTTTTATGTTTAGTGTTAATCCTCAAAAGAAAAACCCTGTGTGCATCATGTTGATGATTATGTGCAGTAAGTGATTTACAGAATCTGCTGACAGTAAATACATGACAGAACAACATGATAAACACATGCTGTACCAGCTCTCCAACATGGTTCTGGCTTGGACAATCTTCTCTGTGGATGTACAGTGGAAGCGGCCAATCTCTCTTCGGTTGAAGCCAAGCTCATAAGCAACTGTGGCCCACTCAAAACCAAGCTGAGTGGAAATCTCCTTGAGTGTCTTCAAGTTAATTACAGCATCCTAAAAAACAAAATAAAAATGACATGCTGACTGTTCAAGGTGGGAAAACATAAAGCTGCACCATTATTACTTTAATAAAGGTGCAACTAATGTCAATACATGCTCATTTACATTACAAATGGATTGCACATACCTCCTGGGCTTTGTTGGGCATTATCTCAAATTCCAAAAGATCAGCAGTGCTAGTCGCTCACTATGTACTTGTTTTCTAAAATTAAAAGTAATAATAATTTGATGAGAAGAGAAAATAGGTAGGTCCAAAGTTCCAAATAGCAGAGAGCTGTTACTCTCTATGTAAAATGATCATGCTGTGAGTGTTACTGGGGAGATCCAACATAAACACACTGAGCAGTTAAATATTACACAACTTTCGCTCCAGAATTCCATGTGAGAAATCTGTCAGGTTTAAACCGCCCCATTATGTACAGTAGGTATGCAGATGCAGTTTGTTTTCATCTGTACAGTACTTTGGTCAACAATGTTGTTTTTAAATGTGCTTTATGCATAAATTGGTTTAGAATGGATATGTGGCCTACAGCATGTCCACAGACAATCTGTGAAACTTCTTTTCCCTTATGTGTCTTTACAACATAGTAGAGCTACAATTTAGGGAAAATGTCTAACTGCAATTTTTATTAGGTATTGTAAGTATGATTTAATTTGCAATGTAATTTAGTGTACTTTTATGTTTATTTTACTACTGTATGTGTAATAGATTTAAAATGTGAAGAAGCATTACCACGTGACCATCGAAACAATTACTACTGTGTATCCTACTGCAAGGATGAGAACTTAAATATGAATAAGTTTCCAACCTGTATGATTTACATGATAGATATAGACAGACAGACATACATACAGACATATAGATAGACCGACAGACAGACAGACAGACAGATAGATAGAAAGCTATCTACCACTGATCATAACCATTAATCCCTATTGGAAGTTAACTACATACAGGACAGACTCATAAAACACAAAGTACTTTGAAAGGTGTTTATTCATGTTAAAAATTCACCTCTTCTTTAAATTCTTGTCATCCATGAAGAGCATCGTGGCTCTATGTGCAATATCTTTGCAGCGGTTATGTTTATGAAAAAACATCGAAAATCACAGCATTTCATGTAAACGATAACAAAAAAGAAACTGGCCAAACACTGATAAAACACACTTCCGTTAACCAATGTCATACTTGACCTTAAACTTAAGCAGATAATTAATTTCAACACATTAATCATAATCCTCATGAAAAAAAACGCTACGAGGTCCAGAGAATAAATGTAACAGACATTAATTTCACTGTGTTTTTAACAGGCACAGTAAGTACAAACTTTAAATTTAGGTTCAGTTTCATATCTCATGTCACAGTCTAACAGGGCAAACAAAATTAGTCCGAAAAAAATCAATTAAAGCATGTACAAAAGCTATGGATTGCTAAACTTTCAACTGGAGAGAAAGTTGAAGTCATTTTGTTGAATGAAAGCCTTAATAGAAAAAAGAAAAAAAACCTCAAGGATGATCCAGTTCCTATTAAACAACTGAATAACAGAATATTGCCAGGTTATATCAGTCTGATTCAGCAGATCGTTTCACACAGATCCAGCCTGCTGGACCCATACTGTTCACAGTCTCTACGTTTGTCCTTCAGCAAAGAGTAGTGCTTTACAGAAATATTAACAGTCACTCTCTGGGAACCACTAACAGCAACACTTTAAACAAGCTGGGTCCCATGCAGCATTACCCTGTTTCTTCTGTTGATTTGGGGTTTAATAGCAGCCATCTTTCCAGCTGCCATCCCTCAGGGCACTCAGGGTAGCCAGGCTCTTTGGGGGGGTCAGCAAACTACAGATGGAAACAAACCAGTCAATTAAAATCCTACATTTAATAAAGTAAAACACAAATATGTGACATTGAGTGAAAAGCAAAAGCACCTCACTCAGTGCTGTGTCCGTATTATGAACTTGGTGTGGTGTTCACAGTAGAGTGCAGCAACTAACAATGGTTTTCATGCATTCCTTTCAAATATTTGTTTGGTTGATAAACATCAGGCAACTATAACTACTGACTAAAAACCTTCAATATCACAAGCACAAGCATATCCCCAAAAAAAGCATTTAGTTTGTAAGCCAATTAAAAATATGAATCCGTTTGGACCATTACACAGTTAGTTGCTCGAAAAAAAGACTTAACGCTGTAATGCACAACTTCTGGTGATTTTTTTTTTGCTGTTGATGATATTATTATTCTGCCTCTGTTTGGTCTTTGTCAACAGAAATAATGTAACATTATTTGTATGTCAAAGGAATACTTTTAGCTTCGTATTACCAGAATAGGGGTAGTATTTTTGAAAAATTGTGAATCTGCCCTTACCTGCGGGTGGGTGGGGTGAGTTTGCTTGCACGTAGAACTCCACTAGTTCCTACAAAGGAGGCTGGGCGAGGAAGGGAGCTGCGATGGACTGTTTGGTTGGGGCTGGCTTTTAGGGGCTGTGGTGCCATACTGTTGCTGGGTTTTACAGGCTGAGACAGTGCAATGCTGCTCGGGATGGAGTGCAGACTGGTAGAGGTGGACAGAGTGGGGCCCTGCTGCACTGTGGGGCTCACGTAGGCTGTGGCCTTCAGCGGGTGTCGGGGAGTGGTGGGGAAGTTTGCCACACTCTGGACCCGCTGGCTCAAGCTGCCGGGTGAAGGAACTGGAACACAGGAAGAGTGTTATAACAGTTGGATGAAAGCCGCTTTAACATCAGTGGGAGAATTTCAATTACTGCGGTTGAAATTGCCATGCCTTCAAAAAAAAGCACTCTTTATTAACTCATGAATAAAAATGAGCCTTGAGTGGCTGATTTATTCATAGAAGTGAGGAAAAGTGTCTTACTGGAGGACTGGAGTCGTGCAAGTCCACTTGATGAGTCAAAGCTCTGGCTGTTTCGGAGGGAGGATATCGTTGGCAAGGAGGAGGGGCCGTGGGAGGGTGGGGTGATGGGGGAAGCCAGGCACGGAATACTGGGAACACTGGGCATGCTGGGAGCTCGGATCAGGTTGGGCATGCTTCGCCGTAGCTTCTCTATGCAACCAAAACAACAAACCAAATCGGGTTTTGCAGGTGTTGACTCGGAATTGCCAAACCAGAGTAGGTACTTTTTTGTAGTGGAGATGCAACCTAAACTGTGCCATGTCGTGCCGTGCCGTGCCAAGGCGAGCTGGATACGCCATTTGTCACCTTTGGGCAGAGTACGTCTAATTGTTTCCCTCTGTTTCTGACCTGCTAAGCTATGCAAACCAGCTGCTGGCTGATACTTTATATGCTTCACAAAGATATGAGAATCACATCAAACTGCTCATCAAATGCTTGGCACGAATGCAAATACTTCCAAAAATGTCATTATACACCGGATGTGAATGTCCTACTATATTTCCAGATATCCAGGCAAGTTTAAATTAGACGACAACATCAGTCACTCTTGCAAATGATGGAAAAGGGGATGTGTTTTAAATCCAGCAAACAAGAGCCCTTCTTAAAACCATCTTGGCACATACAGAAATTGGAAACATCTTAAATGTGGGTCATTCTGTAAAGAAGATTTCTGTTTGAATTGGGACATTTACTGTAAGTCTATTTCAGAGAAAAAAAATCTAAACTCTTGCAGTGACTTTGTTATTTAGGAGGATATTAAGTCACTTTACAGTTGCTGGTCATGAGACACTCACCTGTGCTGCTCCTATACACTGTATGTGTTTCTGTGGTAAGGCTGGAAGGTCCAGAATACTGGGAGAGTCCACTGAGTGAAAACTGAGGGGTGGACAAGTTGCGTCTGCAGTCTCTGATACTGGAGAAAGTGTGAGAGTGGGGTAGGCTGCCCCTCTGCATAGACTCTGTGCGGAACAGTCGAGGCTGGGGGGGAGGGAGCTGGTCGTAGCCTTCGTCCTCCTCGTCCTCCTCCTCCAGATCCAGCTCACTGCGCCTCAGTGAGTGTAAGGAGAAGCTGGAGCTGCGACGACTGACTGTGGCTGAGGTAGAGGCGTAGTCCTGTCGGAGACCTACAAGGAGACCAGTGCTTTAATCTGAGGTAACCGTGAGCCTCAATGCCATTAACCTACAGTACATAGTGAAGTCTGTCCTCAATCAATAAGACATTTCTATCTATTAAAGTTCAACTATTCACAGGTTAAACATTATTTTTAATTTTAGTCCCACACAGAGTGTTCCATTCCAGGCTCTACAGATGGATATGCATCAGAATATTATTAGATTAATGCTTTATTTTCTGCCACAGGCAGATTTCAACAGGTTGGGATTCAGCGAGTTGCACTTCGACTATATTGTGTTTCCTCTATTCTCTTTAATGCCCACAAGACAGTTTGACAGTCAACTCACTCGCTTCCTGAAGTCGTGCCATGACTTCCACATCTGTCATGTCCTGCAGTTTGTAGCTCATGGAGATGGAGTCATCGTCCAGTTCGGACACACCCACTTCACTGTCCACGGAAGACTGAGCGCTGATGGCTGCATGCCGGCGACCCGTGTCTAAAAAACACACAGGAAAACAGACATTTATGCCACCAAAGATGTGTCCCTCCCTAGATATTTTTGCGTATCTTCTACACATATGATTGGGGAGTCACACAGAGATGAATGACAGAGCAGAGAAGACAGAGAACCAGAGGAGTCTTACTGTGGAGAGTGGAGTTTGAGAGGAAGGTGGGTGCTCGGTCACTCAGGCTGCAGCTGGTCCTGAGCGGGAGATTCGGGGGTAAAAGTGACTGACCCGATGCCGGTGATCGGGCTTGAAAAGAGAGAGGCACAGAAAAGGAGGGAGAGGATTCATACATGAATAATCACTCAAACATGCATATCTAATTTTGCTGCCAAAACTATAATTATTCACAGTAGCAGCTGAGAAGTATTACACAAGCATTTTGTGAGTGCACAAATGATGCATAGTGTTAGTCTACACTCAAACCCTTACATCTACATAGGATTTTAAGAAGCCCATAAGAAGTTAGAGCGACTGTTTTGTGCTTATATCGAGTGTAATGTGTGGCTAGCATTATTGCCTCACAGTAAGAAGGTCACCGGTTTGAATCCTGATGAGACCAAGGGCCTTTCTGTGTGGAGTTTGCATGTTCTCCCTGTGTGCGTGTGGGTTTTCTCTGGGTTCTCCAGTTTCCTCCCACAGTCCAAAAACATGCAAAGGTTAATTGGACACTCTAAATTGACCATAGGTGTGAGTGAGTGAACAGCGTGTTTGACATGTGATGGACAGGTGACCTGTCCAGGATGTACCCCACTTTTCACCCTATGTCAGCTGGGATTGTCTCCAGCTTCCCGCGACCCACATGTGGAGGATAAAGAGGCAGACAATGAAAGGATGAAGTGTAGTTGAGTTACCTGGGGTCTCGGTTTGTGCAGCAGATTTTGTGTAAGGCAGGGCAGGGCAGCTGAGGGTGGACAGCCCCTCTATGCAGCTGTATGGACGGACGGAGGGGAGTCCTCGCCACCGCTTATCTACACACCAGATCACAGGGAAGGACAAGTGAGTGGATTTGCTTTGTCGTACAGCCACATACCCACATTCAGTACAGTTATTATATTTTAACACACTTTAGCCAAATGCTGATCTGCTTTTTATAGATAAGTATTGATGTTTTAAAATTACTGGGACACAGTTCAAATAGTAAGATGGGGTTTAGCTTACTGCTGTGGCTTACTGGACTAAACTACAGATTGGGATCTGAAGATAAGCAGGGATTTTACATGTAGGCTACGTTCATGTGCCAAAATCAGAATTAGATCTACTTTGGGATTTCTAATTTGATGCTTCCTGTATTATTAATTTCATGAAACACCAATTTTATAACATATAAAAAGGTTTATAATGCTTTTATTGATGATCATTTATGAGGTTTGAAGATCAGTAATATAAAACACTGCTTTATTTCCAAGGCTTTGCTTTCAAGTTGTAATATAATTTTATCATGTATTTTTACATGCCAATAATTTGCAATTCATAAATGCTCAATTAAACAAGCTTTATAATGAAGTGGAACTATTCTCTTTTTTTTTACTAACCCGTGCTGATTAGCATTGAATAGCTTCAAATTACATGTGTCTTCAGTGTGTAAACACAGAGTTTACAAACACTGATTTGTAGTCAGACTGGCACACACCTGACAGAGCCACACATTTGGCATTCCTGACACAATTAGCCTCAAACGCAGGCATTCACAGCAAGTTACACAAACAACTCCTGCTGGGACAATGATGCATTCATGACCCAGAGGAGGAGAACCAACCTTCAGTGAATACCACTTTAGAAGAGGACCTTGAACTGTACACACACTAATCAGCACTTCAAAACACAAACATGCAGAAGTGAATTACAGTGTGTGTGTGTGTGTGTGTGTGTGTGTGTGTACAAAACAGGCTTATCATGTGAGAAGACCTGATATCTGCAAAATTAAAATATGCACACACATCAAAGCAGCATATATAAGAGGCTCTTGTGTAGGCTGCTTTGAATGGAGTGCTGGACAAATCTTTCTCAAAAACCCAGTTAATGTAAGCACGGTTTCTATGGCAACCATATCCCCTTGCACTAGTGCAGCAACAGTTAAGCACCAAATATGACATCGGGTCCAGCAGCAAATGTCATTTAATAGTACACTCGTATCCGATTATGAAAGGGTTTGTCATAAGATCCTGTAATAACGTATTAGTGCTTATAAACATCTTATCCTTGTTGTGGAAACATTTTAATATTTTGGGGTTGGAAATATTGCAATATTGAAAACCTGAATGTTTCACAGGAATAACTGGACAACTCTATTCTGAAATATCTAATCATTCTAGAGTGATTTGGGGTGATTGTAAAGTGAAGAGCATCTGTATAGAGAGGAAAAATCATGATACACACAAATACTTTCTTGATCTTAAAGGGAGCAGCATAGCAGCATTTGACTAAATAAATATTTTTGTTTGAATGAAGCAGAGGTCTATTCCATCTATTTAACCTTACATTGCATGTTCCCTGCGATGTGATTATTGCACATGCAGCATAGTATGATGATGATAATGTACCAAATGAACGAATGCTACTCGTGGATGTATTGTCACGTTAGTAAACCTACATTCAGGATGATTTGCTGGAGATTTGCTGGAGATAGAGAAGAAAGTCAAAAATCAAAAGGCTTTCATCCTCAGCTATTGAAACTATTCCGTTAGTATAAAAATGACGTTTATCGTCGTGTATACGGACAGAAAAGTTGTTCAATGTTTCATTGTATTATTCTAAATATACTTTAAAACCACAAAAACAGTAGACTGCAAGACTAGTACGAATCTGTAGGGTTTTCCTGAAGGAAGCTCAATGTAAACATTTGTATTTCACCAAGATGTACGTAGGGCTGTCACCTTTGTCCTGTAGCAAATAAAAGCTATAGGTCTGATACAGCATATTACTGAAGGTGTCAGGAGTTGATAGGGAAAGATGGAAGGGTTGAATAGATGCATGGTTGGATAAACCACTTGTTAAAGATGCAAGAGTTTGTTTTCTGCCTAACACAATTGTAATTCCAATAGCATGGAATGGATTCTTGTTTTAGATCTGCAGTTACAAACCCCTTTAACTGATCTTTATTGTTCTCTGGAAACACTGATATGTGAAACACTTATCTAGAATCACTGCTTGGGAAGTCAGCTGTGGTACTTAAAAACCTATAAATATGAATAAAACGACCCGACTGAGCCACGTGAAGTGAAATGCTCCCACGGCTCGGAAACCGCAGCTGAAATCCTGTTGCACGTGGAGACATTTTGTGTCACGGCTTATAATCCCATGTCAGCAGCCGCAGAGACAGATGTGGCAGCATATGATGACAGCTGTTAATCTGACGACAGTGGCAAACGCATCGTACCTTGGTCTAGTCTGTGACAGAACGTGATCTTGGAGAGCGCTACCTCAGGCCCCAGATGGTCCAGGACCTGCCTGCACCACTGAAGCGGCTTGAGTAAACTCTCACCCTGCAGCTTAGCTTTGGGACTCACATACAGCCTGAAACACACAGAAAAACACACAGTTTAGTCTGGCTTCCTTACGCTTTTATAACACAGTTGCTTTACAACGAGATCAGGACTGAAAAAAAGCTGGAGGCTGTTGTATTTTATTTGTAGAACAATCTGCGCCCACGTAAAATACCAGTTTATAGTGTCCATATTTCTCAGACGCACAACCCAGTACTGTAAAGCTTCTTTCTAGCGAAACTAAACCTGTGGCTGTGTACAAGGATCATGAAATACAAACGCCAATACACACATAAAGTGCAACATTTCCACAAAGAGCAATTGCCACTTTATTGACAAACAGCGTGAGCAATGAAACCTAGACTGTAACATAAAAATTAAAGTGGTGACAGCTTCATTCCGTGCAGTGATTTATAGGACATTTATACAAAACTGCTATGGTGAGAGGTTTGTGATATTATCGCTTCTCGGTGTAGGAGGATACTTGTAAGGTTAAATCTATGAATACGTTCTAAAATGTCACTATAATATGTTAACTTAGCTATTGTATTGCTATATTTTATGACGACCTTTTATTTGCAATACATCAGTTTCATGTTATTATAACCTGACACCAGTTTTTTTGTGTTGCCACTGAAATAAACAAATGAATAAATAAATGAATACAATGAATAAAAGATTAATAGAGGAAAATACACCATGCATTCATACTATCTGCTGCTATTCTATACTCATAACTTCTACCTGTTTGTTGTGTTTACTTATTTTTTACTTGAGAACTTTATTGAATACTTAGTGTTTTTGTACTTTGTTATATTGCATATTTTATATTTTGCATATTTCCTGTTGTAAATCTGACACAGACACAATTTGGCTAAGGGTTGTAATTTTGTTGTGCTTTAACATTTGAGTGCATGGGCAATATGTGACTGTGTTGGAATGATATCATTAAAAATAACCTAAACTGAGCTATAAAAAGCTGTGTGTGAAAGAATATGAGACCAGACCTGACCTGATAATAGGAAAACTAGGCCATGGTGTTTACACTGACTTAGGGGGTCAGAAAGTGATGTTAAATGAAGTGAATATTCACTGACACACTCGATGGATCAGTGCTACATTTTTCCACATCATCACATCAGATACCCGGCGCTGCAGAAATATCGTTTCATACAGTACAATGTAGTCCAAGCCTGAGGCTGAACACTGCACACAAAGACGAGCTGTTTGATCACAGGCTGAAGAAGCAGGTCATTGTTTCTAATTTCATCCTGGTGCTGTTTTACTCGACACTGATACTGTACCTCTGCTGCAGACACAGCAAAGCCCAAATATATGTGTCCAAAAAGAAGCCACTCTGTCTGCAAGAATTCTTGAAGAGGAATCAATTAAGTCATCAATAACAGGATACAGTCTCACTTAGAGGTGTGGTTATTGACAGACCCCTGGCCTATGAAGTAAAATAAGAAAATGTACGACAATGCTGAACATCGCAATGACAATATGACTGGCAATTTGTGCTGGGCAATAATTAAATATCGTCAACTATTTTGATAATCGATTAATCGGTTTGAAGCTTTTTTCATTATTTAAACAAGCTTTATGATTGTTTCAGCTTCTTAAATGTGAATATGTTCTGGTTTCTTTGCTCCAGATAACAAATAAATCATTTAAACTGAGTCATTTTGGTTTGTGGACAAAACAAGACATTTTGAGAACCTCATTATTTCCAGGTTTGACAAACACTGATCACCATTTTTAATTACTCGATTAATTGCGAAAATAATAGTTAGTTGCAGCTCTAGTTGAGACATACATCTTTCTATGAATGTTTTGCCTCAGATTTGTGAAATGTTTCCCTGTTAAACTCCAAGTGCTTGCTGGTTTTGTTCCATAAAGGAAGATTTAAACCACAATTAACTGGTTTCTATAATTTTCACTCAGGAGCCGAATCTTCACTCTTTTATTATCTAATATTTATCATGATAAAGTCGACTAATTTTAAAAACTAACCAGATATACTTGTGATAAACAAACACATGCTTAAGTATAAGTAGTCTTTCTGCTGTGGGTTTCATTCTAACATAGACCCCCAGAAAGTGACAAATCAGATTTACTTTAATATGTACTGTATGTAAACATAACAATTTAAATCCAAATGTATTGCCTGTCATTACCCTCTGATTTTTGTGCCCAACAAGTAGTGGGGTATGAGGGTGTTGCCGTATGATTTATAGTGTTATAATAACAATTTATAGTGTTATAATAACAATAACAATAACATAATAACATATATCGTGCATGCTGATATCGTGATTATGGTGAATTTGGGATATTTTTTTATAAACATATATATATTGTGAAGCATCCAATAAACCTCAATGATGTTTTTTAGGGCTGCAACTTTTATAATAGATTAATCTTTTGATTATTCGGTCATTATTGGTTGTTTGATCCATTAAGTGTTATAAAATGTTGAAAAATATTGGTTGTTGTTTTCCAAACCTCAAAAGAATGATTTTCTCGTGTCTTGTTTTGTCCACAAACCAATAATAACATTTTGATCATTTCTTTGTTATGTGGAGCAAAGACACAAGAATATAAGCACACTTAAGAAGCTGATAAATCAAATTATTATTATTATTATTATTATTACCTATTTTCATTATTTAAAGAAAAGCACAAACTTACTATGATTATAAAAATAGTCTGTATAGTCTGTATATGCATATACAAATATAATGGTTGCTGTTTAATGAGAGTGGTTACCAGGTTTCAGGCTCTCCAACAGGGAGCAAGGTGTTCAAGTCCAAAACATCCAGCTCATCCAGAACAGTGGAGGCTCCTCCAGCGCCTCCAGCTCCTCCAGCAGCGGCGCCTCTGTTCTCCACGGCGGCATCAGGAGACACCATGCTCGGCTGGAAATAGGCGAACTGCTCCTCCATTGGACTCCGGGGTTCTGGGGCACAAGAGTACGACTGTGTCGGACTGGAAAGGACATATTTGCTGTGGAATGTGTCACTCGTACACGCTGTACCCCCGTGCAGACACGACAGCGACGTCTGGACATGATGAGGGCCCACGGAGCAATTGTTTACAGCGTTCGCTCTGGTGCGCAATTGTTCGTTTTGCTTCTCCAGTTTTCGCACCAGCTCCTGAAGCTTCAGCACCTCCAGCTCCGCGGTTGAGGTCTTATTGTTGCCATTGACGTCCGCCATCACCATCTGGGGGTTCAACACTTCTGCTTCCATTTGGTGACAAGCACATTGAGACGGGCAGCAGAAAGAGGCAGAGGAAGAAGAAGCACGGCCTGTCTGCAGAGGGTCCTTTTCTGTTCAGAGACGGTGTCCAGATTTACCCCCCTCACCCACACACACACACACACACAAGTATACACACACACACACACACACACAGTGATGCTGCTGCTGGCATGACTGCACAGCCTCGTTCTCATTGGTCAGCAGCTTTAAGTTCAACTCCCATCACACCACTGCTCAGGAAGTATTTCTCTTATTTTCTCTTTCTGTTCAGCTTTCATGAAAATTACATTTTAAAAATAATAAATAATAAAAAAAGAGGTTATTGTGTTATCATGGTGGAGACTATTGTGGTTTTATAAGCAGTGTAGTACTGTGTTCTTTGTAGTTCAGTGAGATTTTGTTTTGTGGTGAAGCATTTTGTCATTTTCCCGTATGTTATTGTGCAAAATAAATCAAATGAAAAAAAGAGAATATATATTCATCAAAATAAGTTAAAAACAGGAATTTAAAGTTCCAACGTGTAACATTTATTTGTTGACTATTTATTAACAGAAATTGAGTAAACTACACATAAGTGTATAATCACTTTAAAATAAAATTTGTTTGGTATTCATAGCCTTAGAATAAGCCTTTTATATGTACTTCAATGGGCTTTGCAAAATGGCAAAGGTAGCCATTTTTCTATAGCGGCCCAACACAGGGACTGAGTTTACAACAAATAAAAAAAAGAGGAAGAGATGAACTAACAGGACATAAATAGATAAGGCCGACTTAAACCAATAAGTAAAATAACAATATATTTACCATATATCATATATTTAATTTATACTTTTTATTTTATTTTATTTTATGAGGTATAAATATTCTTTAAAGTGCTGGCTTTAAAATCGAGACAATGCATGAGATGTGGAAATAACTCTGATGGGCACCAAAGAAGCAAACTCTGGTCCGCCTAAAATGTAGGTCTCAGTTTACCAAATGCAGGAAGCAGACTACAACGCAGGGCATTGTGGGTAAACACAACAAAAACATACGTGCACATAGAACGATAGCCCGGGAGTAATGGCTGATAGGATTTGATGCAGCTCCATGTTTTGCTCTTATGTGGCAGAAACAGAAGTTGCCCTGCATTAACCAAGAGATGAGTGCGTTTTCTTATGATCAGTTTCCCTCAGGGTCAGACACTTCTCTACTAAGGTTACATTTCAAGTAATCATAAAATTAACTTGCAGGGATGCACCAATATTGGTACTTTGCCACTGCGGCTAACATTTCTGATATTCAAAGTGCACAACAAAGTGTTTAAACAAGACATAATGGGTCATGCACAGGCTCCTCACTAAAAACAATATTGTGTGCATGGATGTTGGACATATACTTGGCCCTTTATGGCCCCCATCTTCAAGAAAAGTCATACATCCTTATGCATATCACCAACATTATATTTACTTTAATTTATAAAAAAGATATATTCCTTAAAATTGTCATAAATATTCCTTCACAGCAAAAATTAAGATTGACATGAACAAGAAACTGCATATTTATATGACAAAAGTAGCAACACATTTAGATAAAAAGGTTTATTGCACACAGAAAAAGCCCCCGGCCCTAAATATTCCAATCTCTTTTCAATATATCACACAAAAGTCTCTTTACAGACAGTATACTATCAGAAATACTATCTCCCACCTATGATAGAGTAAATACAACACAGATACAAAGCAGCTATAGTTGGTGCCACTCAAAAAAGTTATACTTGTAATGCAACTGGCAATTACAAAAACACCCAGATTAATATCACCCAGCTTGTTTAAACTGAAATAGAGGAGAATCAGTGCCACCCAAAACATGCTTATTAACAGTTAATCATTGTATCTTTGATCATTATTGCTGGATCTCCATGGGAAGTTTTGGGGGAAACTCAGCGTCGCCACTTATCTGCATAGGGAGGAGAAGGGGGATATTTTCTGTCAAAGTCTCTGTGTTTTCAAGGATAGAAGTACATAAATGAAGTTACTGTTTTTTTCTCTTTACCTCTGGTGACCTCAAAGCAGTTCTCACAGTGCACCATTCGTTTGTAGATCCACATGATGTCCCCAGCTTTCAGATGGCCCAGACTGCAGTTACACACCTCGCACTGTTCCAACACAAACAAACACATGAGGATAGAGGGACATGCTGAACGGTCAGCTGCACGGCTCCACATTATATCCTGATGTTGCAGAATTTGACCAAACACACTTCCACAAATGCTGCATTTGAGTTCATTTTTCGGCCATTTCCACTGTACTTTTGCTATCAAATGCAAATAGACGTGACCTTCCTCTTCCAGCATAGCCGATGACTGTGAACACCTTCTCAGGTGTTTTCAATCCATCTGATTAGCTCTCAGGTGTAGGTTATGTGGAGCTTCTCAGAGAACAACGTGTTTTAACATCACCGTCCACACAGTCATGTTGTCAAAGCTTACTTGGACACTTAGGCCACAACCTAGAAAAAACAGTAGTCTAAACAAAATAAACAAAATGGAGATCTATGCCATTGTTGTTGTCATTTGAGTCATGTTGTGAGTGACTCAGAAGACACTTTGAAATCCTATCTCAGTGACTGAGACGTTTAGATTGAATCGGATCTGTAAAAATCTGACCGGAATCACATTCAAACCACATCCGTTAGTGGTTTGAATGAGCTTTGGATTAAATCTCTCTCAGATCTTTTGTGTTTTTTAGCTGAATCAAGCTGGATACAATCTGGATTCCACGTTGGCTCGGATAAAACCAAGGACAGTATATAAAATGTGGACGTAGTCTTCTGGATTCCCTTCTGTAGCCATGTACATGTAGTGCTTCCACTAGTAAAAAAAAAAGAGCATAACTTGAATGGAAAATCCATGGAAAAAAGGCTGACTGGATTTACTGCATCAGTGGAAGTGAATGGTCTCTCACTCATTCGTTTTGTGTCTTTTGAACATGATCTCAATTTTGTAAATTATCTTCCGAAGTACAGCACATATGATGGGACACCAGTGTGATTGACAGCTAGTATTGTCCAATAGAAGCCTGGTTGCAGGTGATGCCTCTGAACTTGTGGTTGCAGAACATCAACATGGCACCGGCTTAATTGTGATTCTGGAGGCTTCAGAACGGGAGTTTGGATTCCTATGGGTGATGTCATGAACTGTTGCTACTTGGGTAAAACTGTTGCCGTTGTTAATGTTGTTAGTCATCAAATTGCCGTACTTGAGCAGATGCCTAATAAGGTAATCTAATCTAATCTGACTCATCTGATCCTATAGGTCACCAGCTCCCAATATTAAAACACTGCTGCTTCCAGATTAATGAAGTAACAGTAACACATGTACAAATAGAGCATTTCATAATGTTAAACACTGAACAAAAGCTCACTTTGAAGCAGTTAGCGTGGCAGTTGATCCTCATGTCATCCAGAACCATCTTGGCATCACTAGTGAAGGGTTTACGGCAGGAAGAGCACAGGTCTCTCTCAAGCACCGTCCTGCAATGGAGCAGAAGTTAATGAAGCCTTTTAAAACATCAAGCGTACTGTATAGAGTCATTCTTGACCCCAGTTGTAGTTTGACGTCACAAACTCTTATATATTATGTAATATGTAGGTGGAAAATGCTTGTAAATACTTAATACCTGAGATAATATTCAATTTTGTACAATCACTCATGGTTCCCAGATGTCCTACTACATTTAGTGATTACCTGACTTTTCCTCCAGCACCACTCCGAGGGTGACACTTTTGATTTGGAGTGAAATGTGTCAACAAATGTTGGATGCATGTATCCATGATATTTGGTTTATTCTTGGCCATCTATTCTCCTCAGGATTAATTGCACAAACTTCAGAGAAACTTTTCATTGAGCACTATCATGTTGTTTCTGCATGGAGGAGTTCAAAGAAAACCTTTTCTTACCGCTCAGGAGGTGCATACACACTCTTGGTGGAGGATGATCTAGAGTAGACTGAGTCTCCCATATTGTCATCTGACCTGCTGTTAGAGTTACATTTATCAGTTGGAGTTGCGATTTAATTTCATATAATGCATGCACATCAATTTGAAACCCATATAATCTCATGTAACGATGAGGTACAGAAACTGGTGATATTTCATTTATAGCTATACAAACACAACATGAAGCGCAGCTCACGTATGAGATTTATAAAAACAACAACAACCAAAATCCACGATTACAAGGTCTTACCTGGAGTAAGAGTAGGTCTTGCTGCTGTAATCCTCACTGTGTGTGCAAAAACAGAGCGAATTAAAACACTTCAAGCCAGTGCGTATAACAGTTGTATCAGAGATAATGAAAGCTTTCAAATGTGTACCTGGGCTTGGAGCTGATGGTGTAAGAGGTGGTGCGGGTGGTGGGAGAATCATCACCGTATGAGCTGCTGTACCTGTGTATTGAAAAGGCAAAACAATTAGTTCAATACAACCTGTATCTAATATATATTCATTCATATATATATATATATATATATATATATATATATATATATATATATATATATATATATATACTGTATATATTTATCTGAATTCATGTTAGGCAGTAGAAGTGAGGTTTTAAAACGTTTGACAAGGTCTTGAAAACCTATGTAATGATAAATGGTGAAATCTGCCCCCTAGTGGAGTCCAATAAATACCTCCAAAAGCTTCCTGTTTGATTTTTGCTGAATATTTTTGCAAAATAGTCAAAAGTATCTCAGCAGCCATTTACAGGCTTTAGCTGTACACATTTTCAATGCTGCTTATTACAATTATTATAACTTTTTTAATATTGTATTATTCTGGCTGTTTTCTTCACATTGTCAATTTATTTTTTTACTTTTCAAAGCTAGGTAATTTAGCCTTTTTTTGTCTAGTCCACTTTTACAGCAGAAACTTGTTTACATTAATTTTTAATGACCATCTCAGACATGTTTTACTTTGAGATTTATAAAGGCTCTTTTGTCTCCAATGCAATGACTGTGATAAACCAACTGAGTGTAAGCTGGATATTATGGTATAAATATACTAATAGACCCTGTGATTGACTGGTGGCCTGTCCAGGGTCTACCCCTCCTTTTGTCTTATGTCATGTTAGACAATGAATGGATGAATGAATGAATGAATGGATGTATTGATGTACTAAGAGACTTACTATGTAATCTTTATTTTGTTACTGTATGTTTATTGTTCTCAATCATACATTCTGATGGTGAAACCAAAGGACTTTTTCCTTTTTCCTGCTCCTGTTCGGACACTATTATGTTATTCTAAGATTTCAAAATGAGGAACAAATTAAAAGGCTGTATATAGATGAATTTCTTTGACAATATTTAATACTGTTCCAACATATCAACACGCCTGTTATTTTTTACCTTCTTGACTTATTGCTAGCTCAGAATCAATATGTTTACCTGCTGACTCTGCTGCTGTAGGATGGTGATGACAGAGTTGGGCTTTCGTCTCTAAACGGCACAAAAGAAAACTGAGATAAATAAGTTGAACAAAGATCAAGCACATTCTTCATTCTAAAAGTCACCCTGTGCTGCTGTCCACTGTGACACTTTCAGTCTTTATGACACTTGAGGTTCTGTGGCAAGGACAAATTCCAGTTTCACTCACTCTAACGTGTATCACGGCTGTTTTGTGAAAGGTTATTTACTGAGGAATCTCACCTGGTAGGAGATTTAATGCCCATAGGCAAGAGGGTGTCATACAGTCCATCTTCAGCTCTGTAAAAAAGAGTATTATTATTGGGATTATGAGAGCAATCATTATATTATAGTATTATAGTACTTTTATTTAAAAAAAAGATTAGTAAAAGGTTAATCTTTACGAAGAGGAAGTCCTTGAGGTGCGTGTAGTTTTGGTAATATCTCTGAGCAAAAAAGAGAGAGAATTATGAGAATAGAGAACACTTTCATCTTATTTCCTGGTATTTAATGTCATGGTGATTGTGCACATGCTGTTCCGGCAACTGTAACTCACCCATTAGTGCTGCTTTTTCTCCATTCACTATTGGTGACAGTTGTCTTGCTGCAGTGAAGAAAATACATGTTTATTTTAATGTATATGTATGCATATATATATGTATATATATATATATATATATATATACACACATATATATATATAATCAATAACAATCAATAAATGTGATTCAGTGGAAGAAACATGGAGCTATAAGTACATTTTCAAACTTAACATTTATAGCAAACTGTTTATTTTGCTCTTGTAATGCTATGATAAGCTTTAAGTAATGTGTTATATTTAGTGTTACCAGTGAGATCAAGGCCACTTTGCAGGTTTAAATAGAGCTTGCAAACATTACCTCTCTGTTTCGCCATCTTGTATCGCCTTGGGAATGAGTGTATCATAGAGATTGTTCTCAGCACTGCAGAGGATAAATGATGTCTTAATTAATTAACATAGTTTCATTTAGTTACGAGGTCTGACGTGTCAGAGTCATTTATGGAACTCACTTGAGATCACTGCTGCTTCGCACTGTCACAGTCTCAGTTGTAGAGGAGGATCTTTTACTGTCAAGAAAAAAAAAGTATTGATGCCCTGGCACTACAATCAACAACATATATAATTTTCTATGTTCAACATGTAAAAATATCACCTGTCTGTAGGTGAATAATCATCCTTGATGGACGAGGGGATGAGGGTGTCAAAAAGTTTGTCCTCTGCACTGCACAGATATTGACCAAAAACAGATTTAAGTGTACAGTAGGTGATGCTCATTTTGGAATTCTTCTGATATTTGGTGACACACGGGAAATATCATACTCATTGCTGGAAAGGGTTGTTTCAGTCACTTTCGTTGTTTTGTTAGGTGAGTAACTTGAGTATCTGCATGGAAAAATTCTAATCAGCCTTTCATTTAAACACAGATCCAGCCAACATTGATCAATAAAGTCTCGCTAAAGTCTCTATAAATGAATCTCCTTTTACCACCTTTTGCACTAAACTCTGGGTGGAAAATACCTCAATTACAATATCAACAGTCATTTAATGAAACATTATGTTGTAGATTGTGTACAGACCTGTGAAATGCACATTACATAAAGTCTATTTTTGCATTGGACTGTGTGCATCAATTTCATAATAGTCCACATAGACAAGAGTTTTTTACCTATTGCTTGAAGACAAGACCCGCTCACTGAAGGTATCAGTCTTGGTGGGGGATCTAATCCC
This sequence comes from Solea solea, assembly GCF_958295425.1. NCBI lineage: Eukaryota > Metazoa > Chordata > Actinopteri > Pleuronectiformes > Soleidae > Solea > Solea solea. Next base: position 19,219,927 of record NC_081135.1, read on the forward strand.
AGAAGATATGCAAAAAAAACAACTTTTATTATTATTCTGATACAAACCCAATGTGCAATGTGATAGTATGTGATAATACTGTACATGTTGATGAAAAAGAGACGTTTTTTTACCTCACACTTTGGGTGGTGGTGATGGTGGTAGTTTCAGTGGTATTTCCATCTTTGGAGAAAGTAGTGGTTGTGGTGCTGATGGAGAAGGCAAACAGAAGTTATGAAAATGCTTCACCGTACTATGTTGACTTGTTGGCTTGAAGTATTTTCTTTGTGTACCTTGTCTTTGGTTCCTCAGTGACAGATGTCCTGCTGCTGTATTGACATGATAAACACAAAGTTACACATAAGAACTAACTGCTCTGGTGGGTTTTGTGTAATACATGGAGCTTTACATAAAACAGGAAAACAAATCACTGGATATTGTGCCACAATTTGTGCTATCGTGCAAAGATACCTTCTGGTGTAGGTGGATGAGCTCCTGCTGGAAGGCAGGGTGCTGCCAGTAGTAGAGAGGTATTGTTAAATCACAGGACTGATTAAATTAACTAAAGGGATTGGTGTGACTATTAACGATATGTATCTTAATCGCTATGTCATGTATTTCCTTATCTCTTATGATTTGCTGGTGAATTTTTTTGTTTGAATGTTTACAAAAACAACCCTGAAACATGCACTTGTACACATGGAAAAGATGGTTCTATACATTTGTAGGCGAAAAAGTGAAAATACTGTTGGCACACTACACTGACCTGCTACTCGGTGTATCAAATTGTCCACTGAATCTGCAAAAACCAAAATCACAAATGATGTTCTTATCTACTTACATGATGTTTATACATATATATATTATAGTATAGATACTTGTATTAGTAAAAAAGTCACCAATAGATTTATATAAACGATACCTCTTAGAGAGAGCATGCACAGACGAAGATTTGCTTATGGTTGTGGTGGTTTTTGTTTCTTCACCATCAGAACTATGAGCAAAATACAACAAAATGTGTTAAATGAAATTATTCATGACTCTAATTATCCTCTGCACCACACCCATTCTCCACAGTAAACCATCGCTTTACATTATTTTGACATTTCTTTGATGTGCAGATCAAAAACCCCATACGCTTTACCTGGTTACAGTATCACCGGTTTTGTAGTGGCTCAGAACAGATCTGCCGAAGTTTGGGTCGCGGCTGAAGGAGGAAGAAAGGTAAGAAGTTAAGTCACTTCCACTACCAACTGTCTTCTAGTGGAATATCGGGTATAGAGTTTCTGTGTTTCAACTGTTTTGGTTTAAAACGACAAAAAACTCACTCAACATCATCATCCTCCTCGTCATTTCTTCTGATCCAACTGTTGTCTTTCAGGAGGCTCGGTGACTTCTTGCTGTCGACCAGCTGACTGGAGCTGGTGGTCTCTGCAGGCACAAGTCAAGGAAGCCATGAGTCCAGTTGTCGGAGCAGAGCAGTATGATATATCTATTGTGACTCTGCTTCCATACACTAGTGAACACATCTACATTAGGGCTGGGATGATATGCTTTTGTCACAATTCAACTGAATAACCCACAAGTCTCCAAAATCAATGCTCATGTCAGACGTCAGTTAGTCAGACATTTATCCACATTGAATGGGAGAGTAGTACATGATGTTACATGACTGTTATATTTAGCTGCTCCTGCTTATAATTAAATAAATGCAGTCAGGCCAAGTAGAAAATACAGTGTTAAATTAATTTTATTTTTATTTTTTTGGCTTTGCCTAGTCAGTGTTCACTTAACTCGTGCTTTAAGAAAAGAAAATAACCTGCTGGAGCAAAATTAATAGCACCTCTCAAAACACCTTCAAATGAACATTTGAAGAAAACAGAAAAAGGTCTTTTCAAAACCATGGATTGCAGATAACACCAATAAACACAACTTCCAAAACTTTTTGAGGTAAACAAGCTGTTAATATCATGGTTCTGGGGGAGAAAACTGAATATTTTTTATTGTCTACATATTGACTCCTTCCCCCACCCTTCAATGTACATGTACTGCATAGGAAGTTCTGGCAGAATGTGGCATTTCAGTCTATTTAATATTTTTATAATTGGATATTTTGTCAGTACTTACTGGACTGGTATGAATACCTGCTCATTTTGTAACTTCACCTGTGAGTGTAAAAGAACAAGAGAGGAATTCATTACAACATGAAACTACAGTAGATTGTCCACTAGGTGGTATTGTGGACTGAGACCTTTGATACACAGTGCAGTTCCAGTTCTGTGTTGAAGTTTAACTGGGGATCACTGTCAATGTGTAAACTGTTGTTAATCTGCAGTGTTTCTGTCTTCATTAGTTTCAGTTTCTGTCAAGTCGGGCTTGTCACTGCATTTCAACTCTGCTCAACCCGAGACCTGCTGATTGGGCCTCAAACTGGTTTGTCCAGATCTGAACCCACATGAGGACATCGTCATCGTCCCCCCCCCCCTGCCATTACACACCTTCTTCAAACACACCATTGTCAGCAAAAGAGACCTGTAACGTGCCATTAACTGCGCAATAATAAAGATCATGTCCATGTCACTATCTGCACACTCCAGAATAAATACTTTCACATCCAAGGCCTGGAGGAGGACATTTACAATGTAGTGAAAAATAAAGGTAAATGTAAATAAACTGTAAATGAAGCATTTATCCAAATTATTACAAGCTCAATTCACTATCTGACTGCTTGCATTTGCCCAAACCTTTTTTGAATTTGTGTTTGTGTGAAGTAGTAAGGTTTAAATTAAACTAACTGATGTAAGACTGGCCCGTGTGAAACACACATATATCTTAAATGAAAGACACAAAACATGAATTTTCTTGGAGGTTTCTAAAATATTGGGTTTGACAGTAATCTTGGAAAAAGTAAACTGTGAAGACCTTTTAAAAATTCAAGGTTCAAGCACTTAGTGTGTAGTACAACAAAAATGTTTTTTGGGACAATCACAGAGTTGCATTTAAAAAAGGCATTCATTAAAATCCCAAGGCATAAAATAACAAAAAAGAGTGATCATTTAAAAGACATTTCCAGTAGAATCAGAAGTTTGAAATAAAACAATTTATAGTTATAATTCAGAAATATTCTCTGTAATTTCATTTGGTTTGTCAACTGTAAAGGACAGGAAACAACAGAACATGCTCCACTGTACAGGCTAAAGTAAAAAATAAAATAAAATAATTATTATACAACCCTCAGTCCATATCAAGTCATGTAAAACAATTCAAGTTAGGACAGGAAATCCTAGTGTTATATGTGTATCCCTATTAATTTATTCGTAAGACATGCATTTCCATACTCATATTGACCATTGTTTGTTTTTGAATGTGCTTATTCAGTAGCCATCAGCACAGAACTGTGTCAAACTATCAGAGATAAAATTATCAACATTTTTCCAAGAACACTATCACATTATTGTAATCACAAGCAAAAAAGAGACGGAAAATTGGCAGGTTACGTACCTCCACTGAATTCACAGCAAACAACACAAGCACAACAGAGTTTACGTCTGGACACCTGTCTATCAACCTGCGGTATGCAATCACACCCCGTCACTCCTTGTGCTTTAACGCAGAGGGAGGAGATTTCACTGCCACCCGAAGGTGTGGCTTCACATAACAATCAAAGACTACGCTCTCTCTTTCTCTGCCTCTCCCTTACACTTGAGATTTTTTTTCCATCATCACCATTCACATCTTATTACTACTCTGCTTTCTCAAAAAGAGTATTTTGGGTGTGGTGCTGAAGGACCTGTAATTCAACTTAGGTGTTAAGGAAGCAAAGCTGCAAAAATGCAGTAGGGTTGCTTCTTGTCTTTATCTTCTCTGACTTAATTTGAGTTTATTTGAGACACCATTAAACATAATGCAAATACATTATGATAATATTAATAGTATACTAATAATATATAATAGTATACGCTATAAAAGTGTTACATTGCAGTTTAGCTGACTGTTCAATACATTGGCTGGCGAACAGTGGACTTTTACACACATGCTAATAAACGTGCTGACAGATAAGGTGGTTTCAACATCATTTTCTCTCGCAGGTTAAAGGTCTTGTTGAGGTTTCATGAATTTCATAATGTCTGAGGTGAGTACTGATGCATTGGCAGGTCTCGCCACACCAATCAACGTTGAATAAAATCAATGTTTTTTAACACCATGTATAGTAATATTGAGCGAACTCCAATGACATCCAAAGAGGGGTACTATGGGATATACACACAGTCAGTCCTACATTACATGGAATGCTTGATGTTTTGACTAAAACTTTACATGCCGTGTTGTCTGTGTATTAATGTATTGACTGTGCGTTGAGTTGCAGGGTGTGCCGTGTCTTGGATGATTAAAGGTATGACAGGTGCATAGCATGCTGGGGTGTAACGACACAAAACTGATAAGTGAACCTCTCCTAGTCATGATGACAGAATGACAGGAATGTAGACCTCCCTGTGGCAAGTGACCCATCAGGATAAGTAATAACAGGTAAGGGAATAGAGCATTTTTAGTTGAACAATCGTGACCACATGGAGACGTTCTGCATTCATTCAATTAACCTTTAAATGAGACAGAAATGTGCTCATCAAAAATAACCACAATTAACCCCAAATGCAGCATATTGGCATTGCTCTCATCCATTCATCAGCTAAAAAAACTTCAGCTGGGTGGAAAACATTTGAACAAACAAATGAAGAGCTGCTCAGGACAGCTGATCACAATCCTATGAGTCCAACAACCTTTGCATATGTTTTTACCAGCCCTTGTTCCTGGATGTGTTCATGCCAACTGTTTTTCCTCTGCCAGCTCAGCTCATGTTTGTTCCCTGACCTTTGGCATCCTCTTGAGATATACAGAGGTACTGCCCCTTCTCTCTCCATCCGTCCTGTACCAGGTCAGACAAGCAGGGGTTAAGATACAGCCTTCTATGTAAAACCCACTAAGCAAAGGAGGTATAATATATATGTCTGCAGTTTGTTATCCAGCACATTTATGGTGCTTTTACAACAGACTTCAACTAAACTCCCTTTCCCCCCCACACACTATTTCAAACTGACAACCCAACTATACAATTCTGCAGTTTAATGCGTGTAAATTCTGCTGTGAAGAGTCAGTTGTCATCAGTGATGCATGGTAGGGCTGTGATACTGCGCAGGATAATCTGCAGATGCTTCCTGGGTTGCTATGAGGAGAGACTGTAGACCGACCCCTCTCTTGTCATTGGGCTTTTGCAAAGCCTTACAGCCAATAAAGCACCACTAGGTCTTGCTCTGTCCCTCTCTCTCTCTCTCTCTCTCTCTCTCTCTCTCTCTCTCTCTCTTTCTCTCATGCACATCTTACCTACATACACATGCACCAACTTCTTAAAATAATAACTTTAGATTTCAATTTGATAACAGGTAAAGCATCAAGAAATTCTACTTATTAAACACTGTATATGCTTAAACAGGACCTGTACAAGTCACAACACATGTACAATTGATGAGTATAATAATACATTTTATGTTATTTCTATGGCATCTGCACTTTTCTCTTTGCTCACCTTTGCACTGGCTTTCAATGACACAGTATTCCTCTGCAGACTGGCTGTTTCTACCGCTTGTGCACCCTTGTCAGTTGAAAAATGAAATGTTGCCATCCTTATAATCAGCGTGATGTATGAGTGATGCACCCCAGTAGTTTAAATGTAGACAAATTTCAGAATAATTTATATGAATTACAGCCATAAAAAGATGAATGATGTGATTGATTATATTTTGATGATGTCATGGATAGAAAATATGCCCAGGCCAAATAAGCTTACAAAGACACCATTATAAGAAACAAGATACAGTCCATCAAGCCAAAGTAGAATATATATCACAGATAATATTACACAAATAAACCTTTTTAGGCTTTTTCCAGGCTTTAGGCACATGGGTAGACACTAAACTTAACAATTTCCTACTGTCACCATCATTTGCACCAGAACATTTCAGTAAATGTGTTCTTAATTCATCATAATGGAGAAATCTCTTTTCTTCCTGAACATTTTAAATTCTGACAACTTTGAGGTTGAGGGAAGGATTCCTCTTTGCAACTGAGCTAATAATAAAACTTGATGATTAAGCACAGTAATTATGTTAGCTTTGAATGTATGTTTGCAATTTTTGCTATAAAAATAACTGGAACAAACTATTCACACAATGGTGATTTAATCAAAAGGTGGCTGCAGACCTTGTATTATTTGAGAAGTAAAATAAGGCATGTTTATGGATGCATGACCAAAGGACATCATCTGATACACTGTGGTCACCGGACAAGGAAGTACAAGTACAAACAGTAAACATTGTTCCCGGCAGCTCCTCTTAATGGGTTCTAACAGAATTTAATCGTTTTTTTAAGCATCACAAGTGTGCCAATTTTAGCTCAAACTGGGAGGGGCTCTGCAATTTAAATGTCCACATTGTGCAAACTGTGCACAGTTTGCAAAACAGCAACCCTCTATTTGTTATACTGTCTTTCACTCAGACATATGTCTATAATTAACATAACTACACACCAGATGCATTGTGGCACAGTGAGAGGTCATTGTTTAGATAAATCAATGATAGCTCGGTTTGGTCGAATGAAAATATCCCGGCATGCTAGCGACGCAAGGCTGAGCCAGGCAGGCAGGGAGGGGAGGATGATGATGGAGCTAAGATGGCAGCCCTGCTGAGGGTGCTGCCTCTCCGGGGTCAAGAAATAATCAAGGAGCGAATGAAATCAAAGATACTTTAGGGCGGATTTTTGGGAAATGAGCGGCGCCGTTTATGTCATCTGTCAAGAAATTGTATTATGGCTCGATGTGATACATTGTCCCGGCGACGAGCACCGTATTGACGCTGTGGCTGCTGGATCAGAAGACCGTAGTTGCGCCACCAGATTGGCTACTATTTGCGCTCATAATCATCGTGGATGTTAATTGTGGTATTTGTGCAACTCGGAATGGGCAATTGATGTGACATGTGGCGGCTTTGATGACAAGCAGATTCCTTCTGATGGCTAGATATCGTCTAGCCGTGATATTATTTGAGTGATATATGCATTGTTCTCCAAAACGATGATGTGTGCTGCTGCTGCGGCAGCGGCCGCCGCCGCCAACGGTGCTGGTGCTGGTGGTGGAATTTTACCCTCTTCATCGCCGTCGATGGGGCTGGGTGTCCGGGTCATTTCTGGAGCAGGAGCCGATCTCTCCACTATTGGTTCGGGTATGGGTTCTTGTCCGGCACCAGGAGCCCAGTCGGACTGTCGGACTCGGTACCAGCTTTTACTCTCAGGACGAGCTCTGGCGGAAAGATATAGACGGATTTATACTACAGCGATCAACGACAAAGAGCAAGGGATAAATCAAGGAAGGTGTGTGATTTACGTGTGAAATTAATTAATACTGATAATGTAAGAAGCAGGGCTGTCATTTGTGGTGCTAACTGGGCTAAGCTAACATTAACCCTTGCTCAGCGATACGTCGCAACACCAGCAACATTCATGTAAAAGATATATTCATGGCTCATGACTCAGTCTGACCTTTATCACGCTGGCTATTGTTTTCTTTACTAATAACCCATATTTTGATGCATGGATAGTGTGCAACTTCTTAAAGAGAGCCACCTTGCTAGGTAGCATTTAGGCTTTGACTTCCCTAGCTTATCCGTGACAGCTAAGCTAACATTTGTTAACCCTCTACGCGGGGTATTTTCAGTACTGCTGCCCTCTCGACATTATTAACGTTGTTTCACTGAATGAATCAATGAAGGGAAATTAACAATTCTACAGCCTTTAATCCAAAAACAAGCTAGCTGGACAACTGTCATCATGGCAGCATATTGTCAATTTGTTATGAGTAAGTAGCTACTACTCGGCTGTACGTAAACAGTGTAATATAATGCTTTAATTTCGTTCGTTAGACATGTCAATCACGCATCATTGTTACTGTCATGTTATGTATAATTTTAGCAGCGCATATATTATGCCAAAGGCGTCACATTATGGTTAGCAAGGGGAATAAGGAAGGCACTGGCAGAAAGGAAGCTTAAATGCAATATCACGCAATGCCAACCCGCGGAAAACCAAAGAACGCAGAAAGCTAGCAAGCCACAAAATACGTGAAGAAGCATCAGCCCTTTCTCTGCTTATGTTAACATCTCGAGTTTTACTTGGATAACTTTCCTTCAAATAAGGGAGTGACGTGCACTCAAACTATACGATTTTATCACGCATCGTGATACAATACGAGTGAATTATTGTGAAGGGGAACCTGCGTATTTCTAATCAGCCTTGTAATTTGTCATTTATTTTTCTCAACATTAGCAACATTACTATACCACATTTTCTGAAAGTGATATAGGTAAATGGATTTTACTTGTGCTACAAAAATACTGACATCACTAAACAACTGTATGAATGTTACAAAAATAAACTTACTAATGGACCAATTGTAGGTAGAGTACAACACAAAAAAGCACAATAATTGGTTTAAGAGCCATTTTAAGAGTTTATAGCAGACCTTTACAAATATAACAATAATATTGCAAATTAAAATAATTTTACCCAGGATAATTGTGAGATGAAACCTCATATTGTCCCATGACTAATTTAAACACACACACTAGTGCTCTGGTAATGTCAGACATGTTTTGAGAGAGGATGTGTTGGGAGGTGGATGAACTCATTTGCAGTCAATACAGTTACGTCATTCTGGCCGGTCAGGTTGTGGACTAAGTAGCTGTCGTCGCAGCATCCTCCCTCCTGGATTTGTTTTTCTCAGCCCATCAAGTACAGTTGCTTCAAGTATGGGCCATTGAGGCATGGGCAGTGAATACAACTCCTGCTGCACTCACATTTTGTTGTCTGATGTTACAAAAAAGAGAAACATAATCCAACTGTTATTGTGGCATATACTAAAGTTTTAGCACCTTCCTTTTTATGTGGGTGAAACTCCTGGTTTGGGGTCGTGTGGAATATGTAGAGGGGGGATTTGATTCAGCCATATATTAGTATAGTATAGTATAAGTTGTTGATGCAAATTTAATGCAGCACGTCAGGAAAGTGAAACCAACAAGAAGCTGGGTTCTTCCCTAAGGCAAATACATCATACTGCTATAGGTTTAGGGATGGGCCTTGCGGTCCACCTACTTACTTGTATGCATATGCAAAACAACCTCAGAATATCTCAGAAGTTGAAGTTATCTACAAGAAACATTCAGGAAGACTCCTAAATTAAGAAAAAAAACAGACCTGAGTTGATTAAAAAACATTTGCAAGCCGTGACATCTGCCAGAAATGGAACAGAACAGTAAAGTTTGACTTAAACATGCGAAAATGATTTGCAGGTCAGTGCATCATAGCACCACAAAGCCTTATTTTTGTATAAGTCTAAAAAGCCTTTTAGATTTATGTGTATATGTGTATACTAATCAGCAAAACAACAGACAAGACAAGAACAAATTCATCTTCTTCAAATAAATCATTGTATATTGAACAGTCATCTCATGACACCAATCATTCTTTATCTAATAGAGGAATGAGTTGCATGTGGATAATATGTAGACAGCAGATGAAATTGAGCAACAATTATTAGTTAATTGATAAATTAATTAATGTGCAACTATATTAATGCATGTGTAATAATTTTAACAATTTAATGCTACTCTGTGGTAAATTGAGAACCTTTTTTTTCCTTTTTTTTACTGTTCAATGACAAACAAGACATCAGTAGAGGTCTCTAGAAAATTATAACAAGACATTTTGACAGTTTCACATTTTGTAGATGCAACAGTTGAATGAGGGACTTGAGGAATCATGTAGCAACTTTTCTGGTGACGAACCACTGGAAATTAAATTAAAGTAATATAATGATGTAAAATCATCAGAAAACATTAAGAGATTTATGCAACATCGTACTTTTTTGAGACTAATAATAATTACAATTGAATGGGTTATAGAATTATTTTTTTTCTTACATCATGACTGACTTAGTTAATTGTGATATTATAAAACTACATTTTGTTCTGTGTGATTAATTGTGGCTTTTACTTCAGCATGTAGTATGTATTGCAATACTAAGTGATCACTCATTACTTTCAGGGGGAAGAAGGCTTTGAGTAAGAAGAAACTGAAAAGGCGACAGAAAATCAAGTCAAAAGTCAAATCAAGAACAAAGGTAAGAGATGTTTTATTGTCAAATAAATACACACAGATTAACACTTGTCCATTCATGTCATGCTTCATATGCTGTTATGAATATGTTCGTTGAGGGTTTGAAAGGCCATGGTGATGTTGTACAAGAGCTGCATTTAAACTTTTACCACGTTTTCAAGATCACACTATGAAAGTTATTGCATTTCAAACCACAAATATGTGGAGTAGCAGTGCTTTAACAATTTCATAGAAACAGATGTCTGCTTTTTTCTTTTTTAAAAGGTGACAATTATTTTTATTGGCTGGGTTGGTCAGGTGTCAGGGAGCTCATCCTCACATAATGCTGGAGAGATGGATATAGGCAGAATGTGAGAAATGGGAGTGGCTCTGGCTTTTGCACGATGTCCTGTTGCTGAGCGACCTAATGTGTTCCACATCTCCACGGCAACGGTCCTCCTTCATTCAAAGCAGGGACCTAGTCTGTATCAGAGGATGCAGTTTTGTTTATTTTTTTCTTGTATACTTGTATACCAGTCGATCCTCATATTATGTCAAAATAATCCACTGCGACTGTAGTGAGTCACTGTGACTAGTGAGTTCTTGTTGTTTTTCTTCTTCTTCTTTTCTTCTTGCCCTATAATATTGTTAGTCAATGCTTGGATTTAACTTTATTACAATTTTTTGCAGCAGCTTGCAGGCAGAAGCAAGAGAAATGTGATAGTGGCAGAGGAGGACCGAGTTATTTAACAAAGAGTGACCAGCTCAGTGAGTTGGTGTCCTGGAACATTAGAAGATATTATTTGTTAGAGACAGTGAATACAGTGGTAGGCTAGACAGGCAGGCATGAAAACACGGGTAGTTACACAGGCAGTTATGCCTCTCACTCTGATATAGTCAGACGAGGGAGATTTCAAAGGGTCTCTTCTCCCTCTTTTGTCTTGAGTCTGTGCTTCTAAACCTTTGACAGTGTTGTCAGAATAAAAGACGGGGCATAAACACTTTGTCATCCTAATGAAGAGAGTTATGTAATGCCTTGTATGCAGGCAGATGAGTTATTTACCTTTTTCTAAAACTATAATTATTATAACAACATAATGGCACAAAATAATACATTCAGTAGAAAATAAATAGTGAGCTGACTTGGAGTGTTGGGCTTTTCCTACTGACTGCTCGTTGAAAATGATTTAGCATAAACAGTTAATATAATGTCACCAGGGAGGGGATGTAAACATGCAGCATTCAAGCAGTTGCAAGATGGCTTATTGATAGTCTTCACATGATTTACAAAGTCCGTTGTTGTGCTAGATATCCCGTTGTGCTGGGCTTACCCAGCACTTTTCAAAATGTGTTGATATTTCTGACTTCTTGATATCTTTTTAGCTTTGTTTCTTTAAACGAGAGCTGTTAGGCACAAAAATTTAACTAAGATTAACATTGTGCAGGTTTGATGAGAATGAATCAAAGTTGATGATGTGATTTTACAAAGTTAAATCATGTAGAATCACTCTTTTTCAGTAATAGATACACTGGGGCAAAGTAACAGTTAACACAAGCATCTCACAGCAAGAAGCTTGTTGATTGAAATCCTGGTTTGACTGGGGCCTCTTTGCCTGTTCTTCCTGTGTCTGTCATTGTTGTGTGGGCTCTCCGGCTTCCTCCCATAGCCCAAAGACTTCTTTGCTGGTCTATACATTGGGTTTATGTTGGTTAAGCTGGTCTTCTTCATTTGCGTAGTAAGCTACTTGTTCAAACTGCACATCCATAAGGGCTGCTTTAAAACATGGCGGCACAAAATGGCCACCTCTTGAAATCAAGTTTCTTGCTTGCAGTACATATAAAACATTTTTTTTTTTTTAAAGCTATGCTTTGCGTATTAGCATTGACATTAATTTTGAGTCACATAGTAGCTAAACATCACTTTCTCTGAAGGATAGACTCACATTTCAATCCTTTAGAGATGGATGACTTACCCTGTGACTGGACTGCATTGGGAGCAGTGAGTTGAAATGTGCAGATGTCTTAACTGTGGTCAGAGGCTCCATGCCAGCCTTTTCTAAAGCTTTTACATGGCCATTAAGTCATTATCGAAGTAGTGTCTCAAAGACGAGAGAAAAACCGTCAGATGAGCTATGGTAAGAAGGAAAGTCATTTCTCCTGAAATAATTACTTTAGTTCAGCCATATAGATATGTGGCAATATCTCAATATTTTAATGATATTGACAAAACCGATTATTACTAGATATCTTTTAAATATTAGATTCTTATTGTTTGTCATTAATTGTTGCTTATCAATGGACACAATGTTTAGGCGAAAACATTTATACTATGGTGTAGACACATTGAACTCTGGGTAATCATTCAGATACCCTGCTGTAAGGTAAATTGTGCAGCATACAAGCAAGAGTAAATAATAAAACAATTTCAAAGACTTGTTGTCTCCATGTTTTCTCCCTATTAGCATAACCACACATGGCTAACGTGTGTGGCAGGGAGGAGAGAGAGGTCATGTGATCACATAGGCCCGGTCATGTGACACATCCTGCTCACTGCTGCTGCAGCGAGGAGGGCTTCTGTTGCAAGCATACGTGGAATGTGACATGTGTGTGTGTTTAATCTTTTTTTGCCATGTAATTTAAATATTCAGTAATGTCAATTTGCATATATTTAAAACAATAATAATAATAATAATAATATTATCTTGGACGATATGTCTTATAATATTATGTCTAATAATTCCTTAGTTTATAATTTAACCTTCATCACATTTTACCTCTGGGATGATGCTTTGATATTTGCATCATGGTGTAATATTGGTATATAATGCTCTTTGGACATCAGGCTGATGATTTTATTGCTCAGAGAACTTGCATGCAATACATGTCATGTGCTTCAGAATGACAGGTACACAGATAACCGATGTGTTGAAACAAGCTGTGTGGCTTTGAGGCAGGAACATGCACAGCCACAGCCAAAACTACAGATATTATGGCGAAGTCTGACTGCTTGTCAAGGACAGCTGATGGATTTTATTTGACTCTCCACCAGCCCAGAGACACTGTGGGATTTCTCTTGATTTGTTGTATTGTTGTGGGACAAATGAGAATAGCTAGAGTGTAGAGCAGAGGTTACTAATCGGCATATAGTAAATAACTCTATTAGTCCAAACCAATGTTTGTGTAAGGGCGACTCCCTGATTCTCTTAAGGATTACACGTGTTGTTTAACTTGTTATTTCTGACTCACAATAATACTTACTCTTATTTTGTGAAGGACAACAGTCCATTATAATAATATAGTATTTGACCTCATAGTGGCACACCAAATAAAAGGATTTTCCTCAACTCATCAATTCAGAGACCAAAATATCATGACGAAGCAAGCACACAAATCGTTAGCAGATACCCCTCTGGTACATGTTAGCCAGAAATGCAGAGCTTCCCATCTCAGTACATTGGTGTTTACTCCACCCTTTTGTTCTGTTTATCTTCCTTGTAGAAACATTTGCTCTTACATGCTACATGGGTTTATAAGGCTTTTTTGCTCTTTAAGTGCTCTCTCCAGACAGTTTGTTCCTTTGTGAATGTGTTGCAATCACTTGTTCACAAATGCTACATTAGCAGCAAGGCAAAAGACCAATATACTGCACTGTTAGATGAGAGGGAAGCTAATATCCTTCTCCCCAGTGGATTGAGCTGAGAATGAATGACCCCTCTTCCCTAATAGATGACATCACCCACTATGATTGTGATGCCAAAAGCACAGCACTGCAAGAGAAGCACAATTGATCGATATGAGTCTGTAGAGGTTGCCTCAGGACTGTAGTTTAAAAAAAAAAAAAAGAAAAAAGTCCTTGCTTAGTGAGTGACAAGGGGAACGTTTCTCAAATTTCTCTGTGGAGTGTAGTTCATGTTTTCATAATGATTATTTAGATGTAAGTGCTTAAGCTTCTCTGTAATGGTTGTATAGTAAACTTTCCCTCTTGGCTTGTCCATCTCATTTACAGTGTACCAGTGAGGGTAGACTGGATATTACAATATCTCACACTTCAACTGCGCCATAAACTACTGACACCTTACAAAAACGTTTCATCGACCCTGAGCTTTAGTGAAGAGCAGTAGCAATGGATTCAACTCTTACATTCAGTATCTGTCCATGTTTAATGTGTTGTGCCTCATATCCATATTTTGTTTTTTTACACAAGGATATAACACTGCATATTAAGTTTACCTTTACCCATTTAACCTAAAGGTATCTTACATACTGTGTGGCCATTGTACTCTCGCATTAGTAATAGTGTACCTCATAGCTTCTGTGTTGCAATTTCTCTTTACTTATTGGCTGACATGTACACAACTTTATGGACTTTTTGTTTGTGTTGCACAAAATCATATATTTTCCTTTCTGTATGGAGTGTGCATGTTCTCCTTGTGTGTGCGTGGGTTTTCTCCGGGTTCTCCGGTTTCCTTCCATAGTCCACAGGGATTGGCACACCGCGACCCCCTAATGTGGAGGATAAAGCGGTTGAAGATGAATGAATGAATGAATGAATGACTAAATCATATATTTCAATAGTATAGTATCACAATGTCATTTCTGTCTACAAAACATACCACACTCTCTGAAATGTTGGATAATCTAATTTACAGTATAGTGGGGCAAGCTTTGTAGAGGTGATCTTCAAATGGTTTACGGTGTATAAAAGTGAGTGAGTGATTTCAAAGCAAAATTAAGAGTTATTTGATTTCACACTCTTGTCAGTGATTAAACACGAAGACAGTGTCGGAACAAACTGTATAAAGACAAATTCATGCAAATAGACAGCTAGTCCCATAGGTTTATATTTTGCCTTGTTTATACCTTTGCCTTGTGAAACCAGATGAGTAATTACCACACTTACTTTGACAATTTGGCATGTAATTTGGTCAGGGGCTATTAAGAACTGATCTTAGTAACACTTCTTTTATTGCTGTTTATAAAAACAGCAATATGACTTATTCCTGACAAAATATCCTGACAGAGATCTACCTTACTTGGCTTCCCTTTATAATACAGTGGACACAAACAATTGACATTACTGTCTAGAAATGACTCTGTGGTTTGGTTAATAGCTGATCATGACTTGTGGTACTTGTAGTGATCGAGAGCACCTCCACTTTCTGTTTTTCCACAGGCAGAGACTATAGATGGAGCCCTCTTTGTGCCAGACATCAAGCTACACAGCAACCCGTCTGCATTCAATGTCTACTGCAATGTGCGACACTGTGTGCTGGACTGGCAGCAGAGAGAGGCCTCCCTGGCACTGGCGTCCAGGAGCTCGGTGCAGAGTGGCGACTCTGACAGTGAGGAGGAAGAAGAATACCGTGAGCCAGCAGTCAAGTTGCCAAAGGTATGAACGGGGGGATGCATTGGTGGCTTACATATTGGTAGCAGCACTTGCTATCAAGGTGAGAGCCAGTCTGTGCTCTCTATCTTGGGGATGTACTGATCCTCATTATTTTCAACGTTATGATCATTTACATGATATCAAAGGTTTGAAAACCCCATCCTGTGAGGATTACAACTCTGTTTCCACCAAGTCCCTCATCTACTCTGCACCTGCTGATTCATCTTTTTTTTTTTTACGTGGAATCAGAGCAGTCACTGTTTAATTCAAGTAATGAACTTCAAAAAATTAAAAGAAAATGTCTTTTTTAATTCAGTATTCACAATGTGCAGTATACTGTATGCACAGTAGACAAAAAATTGCACTTTCATCCTTATTCATATATTAATTGATAAAGCCTTTTCTAAATTTAAATAGAGAGGAATTGGCACAAAAGATTTTGTCAGGCGAAATGCCTTTTAATATGCTAAATTAAAGAATAAATTTAAGATTTGGGTTTTGCTATGTGTGTTTGGTTATTTAATATATATATATGTATATATATTATATGGGGATTATGTTTTTACCTTTAAATGACATATACAGGCATACAGTAAGTTTAGGGTCTTGTGCTTGTTACTGCATTTAAAAAAGTAGAAAACCTTTGACCTGTTGTGATACTAATACTTTATATTTTGTTCTGCCTATTCCTGCTGGCGAGATTTTGTTTACATTTAATTGTTCCATGATGTTTTATTTTATACGTTTACTTACACTATATCATTCTATGCTTTAATTTCAGTATTTTAGAAGTTATTCACTGAGATGGGAGAGAATATTTGATCATTATTTTAATAAGCCTTTCGGAGAGAGGGAGAGAATGACAGTCTCATCCAGACATACTAGTCCACACACTCAAGTGGGTCTGTCTTTATACATAATGGTAATGGAGGATGTCGAAGTCCCATGGATAAATATAGGTTGCCTTACTGTGGCATGGTGAGACTATGCTATTTAAGAAAAACATTCCAAGCTTATTATGTCAGTTCTGTTTCATCACAGTATAGTATACTGCTTCTTTGCAGAGTGTCATAATATTTAATACTCATTTGCTCAGTGGTTATTGCAGCTTGTGTAGTTGGAAAGGCTGTGGAATGCCATGATGGTGTCCCATTATCTCATAGAAATGTGCTTCTCTGTGTGTCTATGCAGATCATTGGCATTGGCCTGTGCGGGGTATTCGAACTGATAAAAGAGACCCGGTTCTCTCACCCTTCACTGTGCCTGCGTAGCCTGCAAGCCTTGTTGGACATGCTACAGGGACAACAGCCTGAGGGCTTCCAGACCGAGCCTCCCGATGTGTTAGGTAAGGCTGAAAATGTACACATTATTAGGAGCACATTTTCAAATCAATCCAATATAATGCAATTGTTCTGCAAGAATCGTACAATGTTAAATTATATTGACACTTTCAGATGTACTGTATTTGGGTTAATGAACATTTTGAGGCCCTACTTAAATATTATTGTTTCTTTCGTTCTCAAATATCTAACCTCGTCTTTCCCCTGTTTTCTTTGTCAGAATCTCTTTTCCAATTGTTGTTGGAGACTACAGTCCGGAGCACAGGGCCCAATGACCCAACAGGACAGGCGATCACAGCCTTGTCCTGCGCTTGCCTCTTCAGTCTAGTAGTGTCCTGGGGAGACACGGGAAAAATCCTGCAGGCCGTGTCTGCCATCCTCACTAACAATGGCAGCCATGCCTGCCAAACAATACAGGTATTAAACTGTACAATTTAACTACACAACTGTATTTCTACCTCTTGTCTATTTTGGAAAGCTTCATATGAAAATTAAAATTAGACAAATATCATTCATGGGTTATTTTGTTATACTAGGATTTGCTGGTACAAGGTAACTATGAGTACTATCAGATATCTAATCTTTGTGCATATATTACAATTTTATTTGGGATATATATTCTTTATGACCAGCTTCATTTAAATGTATACTGTAGAAAAGTCAACATTTTAATACATTTTGTATATTATTCTGTATATGTATATATGTATGTATATGTATGTATATATGTATGTCTATATGTATATATGTATGTAGAGAGAGAGATTTTTTATTATTATTGACACAACATAGAACAATCAAAATTGGAAAACGTTAAAATTGTAGCCTTTGCGAGTATTTCAAATTGTGATTTTGATTTGAGAGTGATTCATTGTTCTATCTAGTCCTATTTTCTGTTATCCATTAATGTGTTTTGTTCACAAAACTAGTAATGGTTTAGAGCAGCAGAGTGCCATTTGGTTGAATGAAGTAGCCTTTGGCTCCTTCAGGCATTTCCTTTAAGCGGAGAGGCTCAGAGCAGTGTTTGGACAGCACAAATTGAGTTTGGGAAAATGTCAAGCCTCTCTGATTCTTCTGTTTGATTATGTTACCCTGGCTGCATTCTTCCCCTAATTAGTCGCTCTTCTGTTGGCATACATCTGCAGCTTGGCCTCTCTTTGTTTTGTAATTGTCTATTTCTGCTTTACTATGTTGCAAAATATTGTGAGAAACAACCAATAACTGCTCATTTCAATTTTGTTTGACAGGGATACGATTTCACATTTACTTTCATTTACATTTAATTCCTACATGTGACGGGGGTTACAAAGGGACTTTTTCCTGACTTTCTTTTTCCTTCTTCCTCATTTCTTTAGTAAATGAGTAGACTGTGTTTCAAGACAGTGGGATGCAGGCTGGAGAAAATTGTGGGTTTATATGTCATGCAAGGCTGTATGGTTGTGTTTGTGTTTAAATCAAATCACACCGCCTCTCCTCTGTCCCACATATTCTCCTTTCACCCCAACCGGCCAGACAGATGATTGCACATCTTTAGAGTCTGGTTCTTCCTGTTAAAAGGGTATCTTTGACACCCAGTGCTTTCTCGTTGTGTACAGTGAACTGTTGGGTTTCTCTTCTCTTCTTTCTATAAGATTGCAAAGTTAGGTAATGTACGTTGTAATTTGGTGCTATACACATAAAATTTGATTTGATACGATTTGACTTTTAACATTTGCAGTACCTCAGTCTTTTATCACTGTATTTTTTCTTCCTAAATCTCACCAGGTGCCCACCATCCTCAATGCCCTACAGAGAAGTGTACAGGCTGTTCTAGTGGGAAAGATTCAAATTCAAGATTGGTTTGGAAATGGCATCAAACGTGCTGCCCTGATGAACAAATGGCTCCTGAAGGAGGTGACCATTGACGAGGATGAGCACTGTCTTCTGCAGACCGATGGCTCCTTTCTGTACTTGCTCTGCAAAGATGGTCTATACAAAGTGGGCTCAGGATACAGTGGCACTGTCCGGGTATGTTACACTTACAGATGCATGCTGTTGATTAGGCATAATTAAAACTTAAAATTTGAAGCTCAACAATCTTCGCCTATTGGAGATGTAGTTGCACTTATTCTATAAGATTATATATTGATTAGAAATAGAAGTTATTTGCTGTCTGTTTTAGTTTGTGTTAGCTTAGAAGAAATACAATAGCAGAGAGCCATAATGCTGCTTTAAGACGGATAGCTGTCTGACTTTTTAAAGACGTTTGTTGCTTTGATAAGTTTCACTAAAACTCCAGTGCCCCACAGGGCCACGTGTACAACTCCACGTCCCGAATCAGGAATCGAAAGGAGAAGAGGTCATGGCTGGGTTTTGCTCAGGTAGGTAATGGAGCTTTTATCGCGATGCTGCACATAATTATTTCAGTGGAGTGGCTTTAGGAAGGGATTGAGTGTACAGTATAAAATGTGTTGTTCTTAGAAATTAATATTAAGTAACTTGTTTAATACATAATCCTATCATTTATCTATCAAGTAATGTCATGCTATCATTGCAGAGCAGTAAAAAAAATGTTTGTGTTGTCTCTTCAGGGGTTTTTGTTGTATCGGGACACAAGTAACCACAGTATGTCAGCCATTAAGATCAACCCTGAGACCTTGGAGCATGAGGGGACTGTCACCATGCCAGGTGCTGAGTAGAACCACTTTAGATTAGTAATTAAAGTGGCAATTAACAAAATACTGCTTATACTCACCATCGCTTACCGTCCTTCTGCAGGGCAACACTCAGATGGACAAAACATCATCTTCACAGACGGAGAGTACATCAACCAGATAGCAGCCTGCAAAGATGTGAGTTTAATGTTCCAGCTAATGCAAAATGTACTCTTGTGCTTTCAGTGGGGCTAGTCCTCGGGAGTTCCTCCATGTTTAGGGATAAAGGAAACCAGAAAACACCTTGGAGTCAGATTTTATGACAGAGCAGTTGTTTTCCTCTTTGAAAATCATTTTCTTAGTTATCAGTTTTATACACATTAGTGCAATCAAATCCTCTCTTTTGCATCACTTCTGTTTTTCTTTCCTATGCAACTGAGTAAGATCAATATGGTTTTGTATCTTCCATGAAAAAATCTTTGGTCAGGTAAAATGGTTGTCATAGTTGTGTCTTTTCCTTAGCTGTTTTAAGGACACTCAGCTGATGACCAGTTATGCCACATAAGGGTTGGGTGAGGGTTTGTGCTGTGCATGCATGTGGGCGTTGCAGTGAGAGCAAAGTGATCATATGTGGGTATTCTCCCAAGGGCTTAATCTCTCTCAGGCAGCAGTCAATCAGCATAAGCACTCTGTAATGTAGGAGAGGGGGGAAGGGAAGATCACAAATCTGCCATTGCAGCTAGCCTCTCTCCTAGGTAGGAGTTTTATGGCTAATCGAGGTGGTGGGTTCCTCAGAAGCCAGATCACTATTGGCGATCAACCCAGCAAGTACAGAAGCTGAGAAA
This sequence comes from Solea solea, assembly GCF_958295425.1. NCBI lineage: Eukaryota > Metazoa > Chordata > Actinopteri > Pleuronectiformes > Soleidae > Solea > Solea solea. The sequence continues at coordinate 19,240,307 of NC_081135.1, forward strand.
AGAGAAAGAGGATGATGTGTGTGAACCTTCAGAGGGGAAGGAAGGAGGTGGGAAGAGGGAGGAAAGTCAGAGCCAGAGGGTGCAGGTGTTTCTTTAATGATTTGAGTGGCACATGTGCTCTGCACTGCAGGGGTCAAAGCACAATAGATGAGCCTGTCATCATTACCGCACAGTGGAAACCAGACGATCTCCTTGCTGCCTTTCATCCCATTTTTTATAACGCCGTTGTCTCCCAATTATTTTCCCCATGACCTCCTCTCTAAACACTGTTCCTTTCCTGTAAATTGTCCTTTTCTCCCATGTCCCCTGCAGTCTGACTAACCCACATCTCTTGCTGTTGTGTCACCTGTTACATCTACATTGAGTCACAGTGTGTTAGTTGTAAACACGTCACACCCTTCATGGTGTTAACATTTGTGGATTTGCTATCGACTCATGGCTTAAGTTTTAGGTTGCTATCCTCAGGAGGTTATAAATCCATGAATTACTTTATCCTTTAAAGTTGTAGTTGTGTTAATCCAAACTGCGACCTACACTTTAGTTATGAGAGTGTGGGAGGTATGTCAGACTGAGTTGTATTGACTTGCCTCATTCCCCACTGTGAGTGCTATGGAAATAAAAAGGATATATTTGACATTTTGAGAAATATGCTCATTATATAGATTTCACTCTCGGGTCTATCCCCTAAATATGTATTTATCACACTTGTGTCTTCATAGTTAATGTGGTTTTATTTAATTGTTTTTTTCTTCTCTTCTTATCCTCGGCACTATGCCTAAAGTAAATACATTTGTACCATTCATTCATTAATGTTGACTGTGAGGAGCAGTCAACTGAAGCAGCGATATCACTTATATGTTTTCATTGAGTTGGTTTCCCACTTTGCTGTGTTCTTTATACTGTTAGTTGGACTCTGAGTGCTTTGGAACTTAACAGTGATTCTTCCTGCAGGATGGTTTTGTGGTGCGAATCTATACCATGCCATCTATATCGTGCTCTGATCCAGGCCTGCAGCAGGAACTGCAGCTGAAATTGGCAAGAAAATGTCTGCATGCCTGTGGCATTTCTCTCTTTGACCTTGAGAAGGATCTGCACATCATAAGTAAGTAATAAGAGATACTTTTATGAAGTTGTGGCAAGTTATATATTTGTGTTTGTACATGTGTTAGAAGTAACTGTAAACAGGAATAAAAATGTAATTTCAAACCTTGTTTCCTTATATATTTGGCCCTAACTAGTATGTTGTTCTTTAAGGCACCGGCTTTGATGAAGAGGCAGCATTGCTTGGAGCAGGCAGGGAGTTTGCTCTGATGAAAACTGCCTCGGGAAAGGTGAGAAGAATACTTACCTGTAACTGTGCCTAAAATGTCCTTTGAAAGTGACAAATGCAGCTGTTAAGCTCTATGAATCTTATGTCTCGTGAATAACTGAAAAGACATTTGGAGTGTGAATGTAAGAGGGGACATTTGTAAATTCATTGTATTTCTGTATGAGTGGGACATTGTCTACACTATAAACACCTCCTTTAGTGTTGACACCTGTTGGCAGTCAGCTGTAGTCTGATTTCTAAAGACCTATTTTGGAACAACGCAAAACGGTAAAGTGTGTCCTCTTGTTTTGGAAATAGTAGGTGGCATCTTGTTTTCAAACAATAAGAATGAGGGATCGGTATTTGTTGCATGTTTACTGTTTATTGTGCAGTTGACCAAACTGTTGGGGTATTATAGTATGCAGTATTTTCACCCAGTTTAGCAGTGGCTCTGGTCTATACTGTAAACACAGTCATGTTATGATAGATTCCACTCTATTATAAGTCATATTGTCATTTTTAAAAGACGGTGGCTTTTTTGTTTCCTTTGTAATCCAGCAAAGCAGGACCAATCACTCTTGAGAGGCAGTGCCTTATTGAAAGAGATATTTCACATTTTTGATGACTGTTTTAGTAAGAAGAGAATGCAAAAAATGTAGTTTGTTGGGGTGGGTGTGGTTGTGTGTGTCTGTGCTTTAGGTGTGGCGCAGTATGCGTCTTTTGTAGATAGTAGCCCAGGGTAGTTGCGTGGAGCACATATCTGTGTTTGCATAGAGGCCTAATCTGTCAGAGCACTTTATCTACAGATTACCCTAACCTAAAGAGGCTGGATGGGTAAAAATAGGAGCAGCTGACCTGTGTCTTGGCACAAAGCTCCCTCAATACTTGTGATACTACAAAGGCCCACAGTTTTAGGCCTTAAAGGCTGCTGTTCTTTCTGCATGACACATGTTGTTGTTGTTGTGTAATTGGCAAATGAATGTCAAATGATTTGAGTGATAAAATTTGCTTAACTCCCAGCAACAGTCAGTATACGTGTGTCATCACAAGTTGCCCCTGCTGTTTTAGATCTGATACCACAGTGCAGCACACCCATAAACACACAAGAGAAAATCTGTTGCTGCCGCAGATGACTCTGGTAAACAACACAGCATTGTCCAAAAATTGATTGTTGCTCAACCTTTGCTGCAGCACTTAAAAGATTTAAACATTACATTACATCCTGCTCTTCTCAATAATGGCCTTTAATTTTTTTACTTTTCTTCTTATGAGTTTTTCTTCTTTCACTACATTTTACATCCTTCCTCATCCTCCTTTTTTTTTTTTTTTTTATAAAATAGATCTACTATACAGGAAAGTACCAGAGCCTTGGTATAAAGCAGGGTGGCCCATCAGCAGGAAAATGGGTGGAACTGCCTGTTACCAAGTCTCCGAAGATCATCCAGTTCTCAGTTGGTCATGATGGTTCCCATGCACTACTTGTTGCCGAAGACGGAAGTGTGTTCTTTACAGGTTCTGCCAGCAAGGGAGAGGATGGCGAGTCTAGTAAGTCACTTTTTGACAATCTTAAAACAATTAAACAGTTGATTCTGTAAAATTTTCAGTGAGCACAGAATCAGGTTGATCTGATTTGAATCTCTGGAGTTGATCTGTTTTGTTTTCCCTTTCAGCTAAAAGCCGGCGGCAGCCCAAGCCGTACAAACCCAAGAAGATGATCAAACTAGAGACCAAAACGGCAGTGTATACAGCATGCAACAATGGCAGCAGCAGCATTGTCACCAAAGATGGAGAGCTCTACATGTTTGGCAAAGATGCTATTTATAGTGACAGTACCTGTGAGTTGAGTTGAGAAGATATATATTTTTTATGTTATTGATTGAAATAATTATCAAATAAACTTTGGTTTGAAACCACCACTCTCCTCTTCACAGGTCAGGTGACAGACCTGAAAGGTCACTTTGTAACTCAGGTTGCCATGGGAAAGGCCCATACTTGTGTCCTGACCAAGAGTGGTGAAGTTTGGACATTTGGTGTGAATAACAAAGGCCAATGTGGCCGAGACACTGGATCCATGAACCAGACGGGGAAAGGTGCTGTAACCTAAAAACATGAAGTGTCATAGACTACATATACATACAGTATTCAAATATTGAAATGCTTTATGGTGCATTCATTCTTCTGCCCTTATGCTTGTATAGCGTTTGGTGTGGAGAACATGGCCACAGCCATGGATGAAGACCTGGAGGATGAGCTGGAGGAGAAGGAAGAGAAGAGCATGATGTGCCAGCCAGGCATGCACAAGTGGAAGCTGGACCAGTGCATGGTCTGCACGGTATGCGGAGACTGCACTGGCTACGGTGCCAGCTGTGTCAGCAGTGGACGGCCAGACAGAGTACCTGGAGGGTAAGAGGACACACTGATATTGTGCTGTCTGGAGCCTGGAGTCAACTGACTATGTGGATAATCTGTAATCTTTTGTTATTTCATTTTCCCCATTGATCAGTATCTGTGGCTGTGGGTCTGGAGAGTCTGGTTGTTCAGCATGTGGCTGTTGCAAAGCCTGTGCCCGTGAGCTTGATGGTCAGGAGGCGAGACAGAGAGGCATCTTTGATGCTGTGAAGGAGATGATTCCACTGGACCTGCTGCTTGGTATGCCCACTGACAACCCCGTCTGACATATGTCCCACCCTGTTTTTTTTTACATCTCATCAGTGTCCCCGGTTGATCTGTTTACATATTGCTCGAAAGCACAACATCTGATAAGTGATCGTATGTTGCACTTATTATGCATCTTTTCATTTATGATCTTGATGTAAGATTTTTTGTTGGTCTGCTGTATGTTTAAGCTTCCATAATTCAGTCACAATGAATATATGTGTATAAGCCGTATATCCTGTCTTGTGCCAGTGTGCTGCTACTTAGGTTGCACATGTCAAACTTTGTGTCCGTTGCATTTGCTTGGAAGCAGTGCTTTTGCACACTTGTTGTCATGTTACCTTCACTTTGTTCATGTGTTGTGCAGAGCCATTGCTTCTCCATCGCATTCTCTCCATCTTTCATTGATGTGTGTCTTGTTTTGTTCTGCTCTGCTCCATCTTTCCTGCATCCTGTCTGGGCTGCCTGTTCCCCCGGGGCCTTTTGTGTTTTCAGCTGTGCCTGTCCCTCCCCCTCCAGGAGTGAACATTGAGGAACACATTCAGATCCGTCAGGAGGAGAAACGACAGAGGATCAACCGCCGGCATAGGCTGGAGGAAGGCCGAGGTATGGATCAAGGCGAGACAGAATGGTTTAGGAAAAGGCTGAACAGGCTTTGTTGGCTTTAAAGGGTTAGGATTTTTGTGGTCATTCGACATAGACAGACAAGTGTAGGGGAGTTAATGAATAGGGCAAAGTTTACCTTAGACCCACCCTGTTAAGTGCCAGATAACTTTCACATGCTCTGTGAGCTTGGGTGTTGTGCCTTGGTGACTTCCCCCTTGCTTGTGTCTTTATATTTTTTAATGTGTGTGTGTATAGTTGTGGTGTAGTATTTTCATGTGTTCTTTCCCATTTGTGAGCATTGTGCATGCATGTGAAAGTTTCTTTCTCCCCCAGGCCCCCTTGTTTTTCCTGGTCCCATTTTTATGAACCAACGTGAGCAGGTCCTAGCCAGAATAAGACCCCTTCAGGCACTAAGGCATAAACGGGACAAGCACAAAGGTACTATGGTCTTCACTAACTGAACGGGTGCAGAGACACCCACTTGACTCATCTCCCAATCTGGCTGTCCCGCCCACCTCCTCTCTCACTCTCTGAAAGCAGGACTCTTGTGTCTTCACCAGGTCTCATGGTAACATAAAGTGTAGCCTGTTAGCACCAAGTACATGCTGTGACTCACAGTGGTGGGGATATGACTGAGCCTTTAGACCAGGTTAAAGTCCAGTCTTTTCTAAAGGTGTCATTTTTTTGATTATTGATTATTTTATGTTGTGTTATGTTATGATGGCATAGACATGAACCAAGGTATAATAAAGATTTGCTTTGTTATACTAGTCCATTCTCTGGTTTAACAGTCCCAATCCTCAGAGTAGGACGCCTGCTCTGCCCACTGCTTTTGTTCAGACTTAAATATAAACCAATGTTCTTGTCTAACTGGATTTGCCATCACTCCCTTAGCTGCCCATTTGTCACTTTGTGTGTACAGTTGCAGCATTTACAAAACATTGAGCACTGTGGAGAGCAAACTTTGATGAATAACAAGCTGACAAGCCGCACACGAAGGAAGCAGAGTTGTTAGCTTCAAAAAATATTTAATAACCGTGTTTAGAAACTTCTAAAAATAAGGCACTTCTCCCTGAGACATAGAAAAATTGTTGCCAGGTGTGAACCATGATAATATGATTAATACCTGCATTAATTATTCAATTATAGTACAGCAATGACAGATGACAGAACAATGTTTTATTGTTTTATTGTTTTCCTCTCTATCTCAGCCCCCTTTGTGTTCTTTCTTTGGTAGAAAATTGTGGCTGTGCTGTTGGATTTTTTTTAACTAGGGCAGAGGACACAGAGTGGCACTTACAGAACCATAAACACATTTTTAACCATTTTATTATTATTGTTATTATTATTAGCATTATTATTATCATCATTGTTATTGTTATTAGTATTATTATTATTACAATAATATTATATTATATTGTTATACACGGGACAATATGCTTCATATAACATATACATCAACTCACACAAGAAATATAAAAATGCTCCATTTATGTCTACATCTTACCCACCTTAACTGCTGCTGCTGTGACTTTTCTCACTGCTAGGTGGCACAGGTTGGTCTGACTCTGTAGTAATATGTCATTGGTTGGGCCTGATGTTTAGTGACTAGCTTTAATGATAATGTGCCCTTTCTCCTTAACATGTACAAGTTGAACATATCAATAGAAACTCTTTGTTAAGTTTAAGTGTTTTTTTTTTTTTTTACCACTGTTATGTTTTTAAATGGGCGTGTAATGCCACAGAAATCAGCGCTGTTCTATTTTGCAGAATATATTTTCTTTCATCATAGTTGATGCTCAGTTGTATCTTCGCCATTGATCTGAGGTGATTTGAGGACCTCTCTTCATGCTACTCATGAACAAGAATGTGTCCCCTAAATATCCCTAAATCTCTTCACCTATTGTTCTTGACTGGATTTCCATAGCATCTTTGTGAGTTTTAGACATCACAATCACATCCGTGCACTCAGTAACAGGTTTGTTCATGAGCTGAACTTTCAACCCTCTCCTTTGAATCTTTGGGCCATGAGTCAGTTGGTATTTATTTTACATTTACTGTGAAGTGCAAGCACTGCAGCTGGGCTTGTTATGTCATCTGGCTGGCCTCGGTTCCAGCCACAACACAGTAAGCTGGTTCCTGGTCCAAAAAGGTATTGACAGTCACATTTACTGCAATGCAATGCATGGGTCTCTTTTCAACTTCCCCCACTCACCCACACAACGTCAACCTCTACCACAGGGCTCTGGGTAAACCAGATTTCCTTTTCCTTATTAAAAGATGGAAAACGAACAATCTGTCCATCTGTAATGCGACTGGTTGCCAAAAGCCTTTCTGTCATAGAGGTGTTGTTCCCTCCTTTTTTTTGGGCATGCTTTTCCTATTTTTCCACTTTTCCCTCCAGTTCTTTTTTCCAGGACTGTGCAGAGACATCAACCTCAGCGGTCTGAAGTTGCTACTAAACGTCAGTCTCTCCCTCTTTGCTGTATTGTGCTGACCTGAGTGTTTACTTTGTAGATGGTAGCAGTGAACGGGGAGAGAAAGATGCCAGCAAAATAACCACCTACCCTCCAGGAGCAGTGAGATTTGACTGTGAGCTGCGGGCTGTGCAGGTCAGCTGCGGGTTCCACCACTCAGGTAGGTTTACTTTTTTCTGCTGTTTCTCATTGGTTATCTCGGAAGCTTTGTCAAAAGAACATTTTTAAAACATTCACCATGGATAACCTCTGACCTTGGTGTAAAGAAAGTGGGTTACCTAAGAGCCTTGTTTATATTGCTTTACAGTGGTGTTGATGGAAAATGGAGATGTCTATACATTTGGTTACGGCCAACATGGGCAGCTCGGACATGGAGATGTCAACTCCAGGTACTGCTTCTGTTGATTCACATTCAATTTTCTAGTGACATAAATGATTCATAATATACAAAAACATATTACAAGAAGATAGAATCCAATGTTTCAGTTACCATTCACAAATGTTGTCAAAATATTTGTTTTTTGAAAATGTTTTCATCATTTCAGTATTTATTTTAAATTATGTTGCAATCTTACTGCACTTTTTGTGGAAACACAATCTAAACACCATGTTCCTACTTGCTAGGGGTTCTCCAACTCTGGTGCAGGCCCTTACATGTCCGAGTGTCCAGGTGACAGCAGGCAGTAACCACACAGCCGTTCTCCTCATGGATGGGCAGGTCTTCACATTTGGCAGCTTCTCTGTAAGAAAAATATTATTCCTGATAACATTAGTAACAAACTAGTTTTCTCAATTAATGTGCAATTTCTTGAAATACCAAAGGTAATTTTTCATACATAATTAGAGATTACCCTTGAAGTGTACTTTAGTTTCTAATTTGTAGAAAGTAGCCACAAAATGTTCTACAGGGTAAATATTTCAATATATATTTTTGTCTTCTTGTTGTCCAGAAAGGGCAGCTTGGCCGGCCCATTGTAGACATGCCCTACTGGAACGCCAAGCCCTCTCCGATGCCCAACATCGGTGCCAAATATGGACGAAAAGCTACCTGGATTGGTGCCAGTGGAGACCAGACATTCCTTCGGATCGATGAGGCTCTTATCAACTCCCATGTCCTGGCTACTTCAGAGATCTTTGCCAGCAAACACATTATTGGCCTTGTGCCCTCCTCTGTGTCTGAGCCACCTCCATTTAAATGCTTGCTTATAAACAAAATGGATGGAAGCTGCAGGACCTTCAATGACTCTGAGCAGGAGGACTTGCAGGGATTTGGCTTGTGTCTGGACCCTGTGTATGATGTCGTATGGAGGTCAGTCCAGTGATTAATTTCTCTTAATAGTTACATAGCCATACAGTGTATATGACATATACATAGTCGTATAATGTGACATAATCATTATTCCCCTCATTGTTCTACCCCCCTATATTTCTAGGTTCTTGCCTGCTTTGAGAGAGATGTGGTGCTACAATGCGGTGATTGCTGATGCCAGGATGCCCTCTGCTACAGATCTACAGGCTCGCTGTAGCATCCTCAGTCCAGAGCTTGCTTTGCCCTCAGGATCACATGCAACGACCACTCGCTCTCACGGAGCCCTACACATCCTCGGTATACCTCTGCACTAACCATTCAGTCATTAAAGTATTTTATTAATATCTCATAACACTTAAATGAGTGCTACTACACATAAGTTGATGGGTCAATGGACCTGTGTGTGTATTTAAGTCAAATTCATCATGAATCCCCTGTTCTGAGCTGGTGACAGTTTAGTCCCTGTAGCTCATGGAAGTTCTATTTTGCAGTGAAGGTCATAGCCAGACATACAGTTACACGTTTTGTCAGAGTGGTAACTGTGGCTTAGGAACTGTGATGTGAGTCACCGTTAGATGCCAATAAATATACTGGTGTGTGCATTTAGGTTGCCTGGACACTTTGGCGGCCATGCAGGAGCTAAAGATGGGCGTAGCCAGTGCAGAGGAAGAGACCCAGGCAGTGATGAAGGTCTACTCTAAAGAAGACTACAGTGTGGTGAACCGCTTCGAAAGTAAGTGGGCTACTACAGAACACATAATGAAAACTCATTTGGTTATTTTAGGTTTTGATTTGATCTTGTCTATTTAACAAATCAAACTGTTACTGCAAGTAAAAATGTTCATTAATGGGTAAATGTCCTTGTAAATGAACAGTGTACCCTGTACAGACTGTCCCTTTTTTATTGATCCCATGTGTGATCTTGTAGGTCATGGTGGTGGGTGGGGTTACTCAGCCCACTCTGTGGAGGCCATCCGCTTCTGTGCTGATGCTGACATCCTGTTGGGTGGCCTTGGCCTGTTTGGGGGTCGTGGGGAGTACACTGCCAAGATCAAGGTGAGCACTATTGTCTTACTCTGGGCCATTTGTTCATTTTCATTTTCCATTGCATATTTTTGTCTTAATTAAAGCCAGCTAAGTTAAGTATTAGTGCTGCTAATATGTACAAAACATGTCAATATTGTGAAAGTGCTTTAAGAGCGATGCAGCTTTTTTTTCCTTTTTTTTTTTAAAAAGTAGTCACTCACAACTTGATACTCCTTTTTATTTTTCTTGACAAAATATTTTTGTATAAAGCTTCCTGTAAACTAAATAAGAAACACTTAAATCCAATACAAAGGGGTTTCTCTTGTTTGTCTAGGGCAGTAATACATTATGCCATTGTTTGGAGTCATGGAAGCTATCGGAAAAATATGTATATAATTATTAAGAAAATGTAAGAAACACATAATTGTGTATGTAGTAGCTTGACCATATTAATTGAAGAGCTAGGGTAAATAAGCTGTAGGAAGCACACCACCTGAAGAAAATAAGGATAGTATACAAGATGTTCACAAATTAGTTATTGAAAATATTTTAAACATGTCTTGTTGTGCAGCTTTTTGAGCTGGGACCTGATGGGGGTGACCATGAGACAGATGGTGATCTGCTGGCTGAGACTGACGTACTGGCCTACGACTGTGCTGCCAGGTACTGTTTATGACTGTTTCAGTATTTATGAAAAGAAATTCAGAATTGATATAATTGCAACTGATATTTGAATAATGGTGTTTTATTTGAAGGGAGAAATATGCCATGATGTTTGATGAGCCTGTGCTGCTGCAGCTGGGTTGGTGGTATGTGGCGTGGGCCAGAGTGTCAGGTCCTAGCAGTGACTGTGGCTCTCATGGACAGGCTACAATTACCACAGACGATGGGTAAAATTGCATTCAAACTTAATCACTTTTAAACTTTCTTTTTTGTAATTTGAGCCCATTTAGACAATGTGAGGATTAAAATATGTTTTTTTTGTTCCTTTTCAGTGTGGTCTTTCAGTTCAAAAGCTCTAAGAAGTCGAACAATGGGACGGACGTTAATGCGGGACAAATACCCCAGCTACTTTACAGGCTAGTAAAGTTCGTCACAATTCCTTACCTGTAATATTAGATTATTTTGTGTAGAGACTTGTCAAATATATGATTTGGATTGTTCTCTCGTGTTCATAACTTCAGGCTTCCTTCTAATGATGGCAATGCATCTAAAGGAAAACAGCAGACTAGTGAACCAGTCCATATCCTTAAACGCTCCTTTGCTCGAACAGTGTCAGTGGTAAGTACTGTCGCTATGTTTTCGGTTGTGTCTGGTCTCCTCTTTGTTTCTCCCTAAGCAATGTAGCTTTCATAGACCCATGTGTGACTTGGTGTCTGCCTCTGTGTCTTCACAGGAGTGTTTTGAGTCTCTGCTCAGTATCCTACACTGGAGTTGGACTACCTTGGTTTTGGGTGTGGAGGAGCTGCGAGGGCTGAAGGGCTTTCAGTACACAGCCACCCTGCTTGACCTAGAGAGACTGCGCTTTGTTGGCACATGCTGCCTACGTTTGCTCAGGGTCTACATCTGTGAGATCTTTCCTATTGCAGGTAGAAACACAGAACTTGGAAGTATTTCATCTATTATTATCTATTGGTGTATTCTCAGCAAAAAGGGCTTTTTAATTAAGAATAAGCAAGAATGTACTTTTTTTCTATTAGTGTAGACATACATTCTAACTGAAGAATAATTAAATCATCTTAGATGCGGGTAGTGTCAGGTCGGACCTCGGGCTTCCATTTTTCCGCTCAATAAAACACGTTTCTTGCAGGTTGTAAATTATATGTTGTTTGTTGTGAATCATCACTGTTCATGTGTGGTGAAGAGTAAATCTCGCTGCCTGCTTGATGGAGAGGGGCAGACCTGACGCTGTTGCGTGCGTAACCCCCGACAATTTGGGCATGTTATTGTCATTTTTGGAACCCTTTTATATGATGCTCATAAATAGAAATATCCCACTCTGCATCTTGTGCTGCTACGGGCAGAACCACTCAGACATCACTGCCAGCAAAATGCCCACAAGCGCAGCTGTGCGTCAACGGCATTCGCACCAGTTGGGGGAAAAAAAAGTCCATAACCGATCTCTACAAAGCTGTAACACTCCTGTGGCCCAAATTCCACAAGTTGTGGATGCTGCCCACTGACCAAAGGGAAAATGTACAACAGTACGTGAAGTCCCACCTGTTAACTTTCCTCCGGTACCGGAGGACCCAGATAACGCTTGCCAGGAGACGGATGCTGCAGCAGCAGCGCCCGTCTCCCTCTGCAAAGAAAACACCGCGCTTCGATCAATGGGAAGGTGTGGGGGCGGGGGATTTCGGGCCGGGCCAGACAATTAATGCTGGTGTGTCGGGCCGGGACCGGTTTGGTCTTAAAGACCTGCAGGCCGGGTCGGGTCGGGTTGTAATTTTCAGGCCTGTTGAGAACTCTATCTTAGATTAATATCATAATGCAATCTGTCATTTACTACTTGTACATGCTTCACCCTCTAGATTGTTTTTATATATCATATCTTGTATAAAATTGAAAACTTCTAGAATTTTCTCTATCCAAAAAAACATCTTGATAATAGTGAAACCTTTGATGTGATTTGCAATTGTCTGCTGTTTGATTTCTAGCCAGCACCAAAGCTGTGGTGGAGGAGTCGAGCAAGCTGGCTGAGTGTGTGGGAAAGACACGCAGCCTCCTGAAGAAGATCCTGTCAGAAGGCATGGACAATTGCCTGACCAAGCTGGACAATGACCCCCAGGGCTACTTGTCTCAGCCTCTCACCCTGCTGGAAGCTGTGCTGCAGGAGTGTCATAACACTTTTACTGCCTGCTTTCATTCATTCTATCCAACCCCAGCTCTGCAGTGGGCCTGCCTCTGTGATCTACTGAACTGTCTTGACCAGGTAATTAGTCTGCAAAGCATCTTCTAACTCACTCTCTAACTCTCACTGTAGGCCTTGCCACTATACCCGAAAGATGTTATAAATAGGGCTGCATGTAATATTTTCCATTTTCAGCTGATCAGTTGATCTATGATGATGCAGAAAAGAACAGCCATCTTTCCTAAAACTGTAACCATATCCTTGAAACATTAATGTTTCCTAGTTTTCTTCTTGCACTTATAATCCCTTTTTATTTATAGGATAATATTATATTTTATAATATTACATTTATTTGATATACATATCTTTATCAGAAGCAGACATGTTACTCGTATCTGGAGTGACTGCTAAAAGCCTATTCATCATTGTCCCCGACAATATTTCCCTGATTGTTGGAAAAATATCAGCTGAGTTGAAGAAAATGGATTTGAAATGTATTCTCTGTTTTTCAGGACATTGCGGAAGCCAACTTTCGCACATCCAGCAGCCGTTTGCTGGCAGCTGTGATGTCAGCTCTCTGTAACACTTCAGTAAAGCTGACGTCCATCCTGCCCATTGCGTATGACGGGGAGGTGCTGCTGCGCTCACTGGTCAAACAGGTCAGCACAGAGAATGACTCGGCCCTTGCACACCGCTTCCCCCTGTTGGTGGCCCATATGGAGAAACTAAGCCATGTAAGTATTTGCATGTTGTTTTCTTTACTTCAGATATCAGTTATTATGGGTGCAGGCACTTTTATTGTACCCTAGAATAATATTTTGCCCCTGCAGACGGAGGAGAACTTGATGGGCATGACCAGTTTTCGTGAGGTGTTAGAGAAGATGCTGGTGATTGTTGTGCTGCCCGTGAGGAAGAGTTTGAGGAAAGAGGTGGAGCTGTTCTCTCCACACCTGGTCTCCAACACCTGTGGCCTGCTGGCCTCTATTGTCTCCGAGCTCACTGCCTCCGCCCTCGGCTCTGAGGTAACTCATATTCCCCCCAGGCGTGCTCACAACATAGGTCAGGACACAGGGTGTGTCCGTGGCATACATATACCAAACATAGTGTTCTTTAAAAAAAAATACACAGAATCATGTTGTGCTTTATGTTTGCTCTTGTTGAGCTGCAAGCTGTAGATCAGGTCCTTCAGTTACAAAATGCTTTCCTTATTTTTTTTCCTGTTTCCTCATGGCATCATTTTTATTTTTAAGACAATTTTGTTATTGACGTAAATTGTCACTGTGACAGCCATCTTCCTTTGAATCAGTTGGTGTCTTTATTATTATGGAAAATTTTTTTTATAAAAAGGGGTGCATTGGCTTTTCTGTATTGTTCTGCTGTCATTCATATAACCGGGGCAGATATTGGTCACTCTGCTTCTTTTACACTATTCATAAAATCATCATAATTTTTCTATTTACGCTCATACCCGTGTATTCCAAACAACATTCCTTAGCTCTGGTTGTCACAGTAACCGTCACTCGACGACAGCCTTCGACATCACTGTTTTTCTCCATAGTCTGTTGTCAGGGAAACGACTCATCCTCCCAAGAGCACCTAGATAAGTCTCTCTGCAGCTATGTCTGGCTCTCTGTTGTCAGCAGGCTGGTTATAAATAGTATTTTAATTTACACAAGCTAAACATGGCTTATTCTTATTTCTCATTCACTTAATTAATGTATTTTGTAGAAAGCATGCATTGTCTCTTTGCGCTTTTTAAATATCGAAATAAACTACATTGCTGCTCTTTGCATTAAGGTAACATTCCTTATACATAGAGTCCTAACACTGTTTTTTGTGCTTTGTCCTCACTCATGGAATGCTGCTTTAACATTTTGAAGTAATATTTATGCACAGGAAACAGAAAATGATTTAGATTAATTACTAGTATTATGTTGTCACTTTTGTAGTAAAAACATCATTAAAATGGGTTTTTCAGCTGTACGTTGTTATGAAGTAACTTTGTGTAATGTATTCTTGCTCTTAAGGTTGACGGTCTGAACTCACTCCACTCTGTGAAAGCATCTCCCAACCGCTTCACTAAAACAAGCCAGGGCCGGAGCTGGAACACAGGCAATGGCTCACCGGATGCCATCTGTATGACTGTGGACAAGCCAGGGGTTGTGCTAGTGGGCGTCTGTGTCTATGGAGGAGGGGGCATTCATGAGTATGAACTAGAAGTGTTGGCTGATGATGTAAGTGATAAGCAAATAATTTTTAGCTGTAATTTAGCTATATTGTCTCCTGGCATTGCTTAACAAATTTTAATGCTTTGTTATGTCATTGTTTTGTACCCACACCCTTCAGGCACAGACAGAGCACCCAGGGGACTCGGCACATTCTCACAGGTGGACATCTCTTGAGCTGGTCAAGGGCACCTACAGCACTGATGACTCTCCTAGTGACATTGCTGAGATTCGCCTAGACAAAGCTGTGCCACTTAAGGTGCTGTTACTGTGACTACTGTCTGCTTTAATTCATTTATTAGCTGGTTTGTTAGACACGCAGTGATTCTTTTTTTTTTAAACGGTTGCAGGAAGGGGTAAAGTATGCTGTGAGATTGCGAAATTACGGCAGCAGGACAGCTAATGGGGATGGAGGCATGACCACAGTGCAGTGCTCGGATGGTGTGTCCTTCACTTTCAGCACTTGCAGCTTGAGTAGCAATGGGACCAACCAGACCAGAGGACAGATCCCCCAGATCCTTTACTACAGGTAAAGATAAAGAGCTAGAGTTATGTAATATCTTGACTGTGGAGTGTTTGTTTTTTCTGACTCATGATTTTTGTCATCATGGAAGGAGTGAGTATGATGGCGACCTCCAGTCTCAGCTGCTCAGCAAAGCCAATGAGGAAGACAAGAACTGCAGCCGATCCCTATCTGTCGTCAGTGCTGTGGTCAGAGCTGCAAAGGACCTGCTTCACAGGGCATTTGCTGTCGATGGTAAGCACAGCCAACTTACAGAAGCATGGGTAAATTGATTGAATTTAGATTGAATACATTCAACCTAACCCTAACCCTTTATTTGTTTCCTTTGTTCTTAACAGTGGATGATATTCCTGAATTATTAAGTTCCTCCAGCTTGTTCTCCATGCTCCTGCCCCTTATTTTGGCCTACATTGGCCCGGTGGCTGCATCTGTACCTAAGGTGGGTGGTTAAAGCAGGAGTGAAAATCTTTCATGTCAATGATACTCTTTTTAATGAGGAATTGAACTCAAATGTCTCCCCTTTCTCATCCAGGCTGCTGTGGAGGTCTTTGGACTGGTCCAGGAGCTGTTACCTGCTGTCTCTGCACTCAACCAAAAATACGCCCCACCCACCTTCAATCCCAACCAATCGACAGACAGCACGACTGGCAACCAGCCTGAACAGGGCTTGTCAGCTTGTACCACCTCCAACTACTACTCTGTAATGGAGAGTGATCACCCTTACAAGCAAGCAGGTGTCACACAATACAAGGTAAGGTACCATCCTCTAATTTATTAGTAGGTAACATACATTTGAAGACGTAACCGTCAGTTAAAATCAGCCTTGCTCTCTCTCTCACCTTGCCTCAGGTATCATTTCCAGAGTGTGTTCGTTGGACCACCATTGAGTTTGATCCACAGTGTGGCACTGCACAGCCAGAGGACGTCCTCCGCCTGCTCATCCCAAGCAGAACTCTCCACCTGTCCAGCCTGGGAGGCAAACCTCTGATGCATGACACCATCAACACCTGGACTGAGCTGAAGAAGTTTTCAGGCATCACAGGCTGGCCAACCACCGTGCTTGTGCTGCCAGGCAAGAGAAGCTTAGCAGTTCAGCTTTTAATGGACACACACCTTCAAGTTTAACATATATAAAGTTAAATTGCAAAAAACAAAGAAGCTATTATATTTTTTCTTTTATCTCCATTTTCAGGAAATGAAGTTCTCTTCTCACTGGAAACGGCCTCAGATTATGTCAAAGATGAGAAAGCTTGCTTCTACGGCTTTAAGTGTGTGGCAGTGGGATATGAGTTCAACCCGGGCGCTGATGAGGTACAGTCACTCCTGTGAAGTATCATGAATAAATCTTGTGACGCTTCGCTTGTGCTTCATCCTGTGCCATTATAAAAACTACATTTCTTACAAGGCATTTATGACATTACAGGGTATCATCCAACTAGAGAAAGAGTTAGCCTTCCTGGGCAGCGTCTGTGCTGCAGCTCTGATGAAGAAAGACCTCGCCCTCCCACTTGGTATGTAAAACTGGATAAGAGAGTGTGATTGGACTAAATTTAGGGAAAAAGCAGATTAATCTTGTATGGCATCTTAAATGAACTGTACATATGCTTCTCTAATCTTTTCCCTTTAAGGCAATGAATTAGAGGAGGATCTTGAGATTCTTGAAGAAGCCTCTTTACAGGTACGTGATCTGTTAAATTTAGGGATATGATATGAAAAACTGGTTTTCGTTTTGAATAAAGACATCTCTTCAGAATTTTTCTCTGCTTCATTCTCACTTCATTTACACTCACTTCAGGTGTGTAAGTCCCACTCAGGGATCCTGGGAAAGGGTCTGGCCTTGTCTCACTCCCCTACCATCCTTGAAGCCCTGGAGGGGAATTTGCCCCTTCATCTCCAAACCAACGAGCACTCCTTCCTTGAGGACTTCATCACCTGTGTACAGAATTCAAGTGGAGGACGTTTGGCCAGGTAAGAGTCTGTGACTTGCCTGCGCAGCTCAGGCTGTTTCTTGTCACATCCAGCTTCATTGTAGATTACTTGACTTTTAAGTTTTCATTTATTGACATATAGGTATGTTTACATATTCATGGCCTTTTCTTCTTTCTTTGGCACATCCAGGTGGCTGCAGCCAGACTCTTATGCTGACCCTCAGAAGACGTCTCTCATTCTGAACAAAGATGATATACGCTGTGGATGGCCAGCTACTGTGGTTGTACAGACCAAAGACCAGTATGGAGATGTGGTGCACGTTCCCAACATGAAGGTTAGGGATATTTTGTGTTGGCTTTTCTGCTGCTTGTTTAAATCCGTTACCATTTTACCAGTGTTCTATAGTTTTCTGAATGTGTTTTTGTTTTGTGCAGGTGGAGGTGAAGGCTGTACCCGTTTCCCAAAAGAAGTCAATGCAGCCTGAGAATGTAAAGAAACTCCAGCGCCTACCTGGAAGCTCCTCCCCTTCGTCCTCTGGACCCGACCTTACCTTTGGAGGATTGCCAATGCCCAAGCTGGAGTCCACATATGAGCCTGTGATTGTGAAAGAAGCTCGATACATTGCTATTACCATGATGAAGGTCAGCATTGTGTAACTGACGCATCACTCACTCACAGACTCATAATAAACATTCATTTGGCTGCAGATTTTCCACTAGGGAGAGTTATTTGATACCTGTAGGCAATAGCAGGTTAGTCCTGCAGATGTTGACACATCCATTTTGTCAAATATTTTTAAAAAGATGGTCAGTTTCAGCATAAACATGTGCCCCCTCTTAGACTTACAATGCTGTTGTTTCAGGTTTGCAGTTCATAAACAGTTGCTTAGTCTCGTCTAGGAAAAAAATGAATGGCAATTTAATCAGAGTAAATGTCAATTAATTCTGCCAAGAATTCACACAAAATTACAATTCACAGCATTTCATGGATGGACATAAAGATTTAAAAAAACAACTGATAAAGATTCAGTTTGAATGACTGAATTCTATTGGCAATTTGTTTTAGGTAGAGCAGTGATTCTGTTGTTACCTTCACAGTCATGCCTTTTCTCATCCTATGATTTTAGGCATATGAAAACTACTCCTTTGAAGAGCTGCGATTTGCCTCCCCCACCCCAAAGAGGTAAGTGAGATCATACTGGGAAAAAAACCGAGTCACAGGTTAGTTACAAACTAATTACTAATCATTTTCCCACTCAGACCCAGTGAGAACATGCTGATTCGTGCCAACACTGATGGAACCTACAGTGCTAACTGGACTCCAGGAGCAGTTGGCCTCTATACAATCCATGTAACTATTGATGGCATTGAAATCGGTAAGTCGGTTTAAATGCCTGTTGATTATAATCTTCTTTTTTTTTTAAATGCTAAAGAAATAACAATGTATTGCCATATATTACCATTTTAAACTGTAAATAACATTTTCATATAGATGCTGGTTTGGAGGTTGAAGTCAAAGATCCTCCAAAAGGTATGATACCACCAGGAACTCAGATGGTGAAACCGAAGGCTGAACCTCAGCCTAGCAAGGTGAGCTTTTGCTTTACCATCAGAGGCATGAACACACACAAACACATGAATAGAAAAAACATGCATGCCCTCATCCATGGAATTCAACACAGACCAGATACAGTTTGTCCTGTCGTGTACCTTTTATCAACAATTCGTAACTTGACCTGCTTGAACTAAGGCACTTTCAGAAATGTGAAATGGAATGATAATATTGCCCATGGTATTTACACTGAAATCTGACATCTTTTGTAGAGGGAAACATCCAGACATTTACATGTAGCAAGGAAAAGAGACAGAAATATTTGCAAATAAACAAACTGCTGGCTTTCTAGAGCAATATCTGTTTCATCTTGTCCAGTAATAACATTTAGTCTAGTGTAATGATTACATTTATGGCTAAATATTTGTAAAATTTGTAATTTGCTTATTATGTTAGTGCTTAGAGATTATGATGTTGGCTCTGGTTTTAAGCTCTCCAAAGTTTTTGTATTCTTTTTGGTCTTGTCCATTTGTATTTCCCTATATTTGAGACTAATGACTCTGGGTTTGGTTACTCTTAGTTTGCTGGTTGTTTTGTGTCTGTAAACATACTGACTGCTGCTGCTATTAGAGTTAGTTGTTTGTTTAAGCTGCCTAGTTTGACTATGTTTAATACAAGGGAAAAGTGTTTGGAAATAACACAAAATTAGATAAACAAATGCCAAAATGCACCAAAATTATGCTCATCATCATTTTCTAAAACATGTACCAATTTGAACTCTATAATGGGGAAACAATCAACAATATCACAAACGCTTTTGATAAACACTGTATGTACAGACATAGATGGGAGAATCTGGATCAAAACGAAGTTGCCCTGAAAATAGAGCTGCCCAAATCTCCTCATCTTTTGCTGTGTGTATGTGTTTACTCGAAAGCAAGCTCTGTGTGGGTTAAGGCATGTCGTCTCCCACTGTCAACTTATCCGGCTTCTTCTACTTTCTCTTCCTGCTGCACTTCTTGTCTTTTGTTTTTTTCTTTCTGTTCCTTGCTCCTGCCGCTCACGGGTCTCCATCTCCCCTCTGCTTCTCTCAGGTCCGCAAATTTGTGTCCAAGGACAGCGCAGGCCTGCGTGTGCGTAGTCACCCCTCCCTGCAGAGTGAACAGATAGGCATAGTGCATGTCAATGGCACCATCACTTTCATTGACGAGGTAATTGATTTAAGACCAGGTGGAATATACGTAGACTAGCAGAAGCACGATCCACTTTTAATCTATTCCTGTATTTGATTTCTTCTTTGACTCTATAAGGACTAAATCACAAATATTACAATCCTTTTTTGTCTGGATTAACAGTTACCAGTAATTTCTTCCTCAATGATTTCTGTGTATCATGTAATTGCCTCTCACAGTAATGATAAGTACTTTCTTTTAAAGCTTATCAATTTGTTGCTCTTACTTTGTGTTGCTTCATTATCTTGCAAAGCATTCTGAGGCTACAGAAAAGGCACCATACATGCAACAGATGAAATGGGTTAAAATATAAAATAAAAAACTTTATGATAGAACTGTGAAATAGCTTGCATTAAGTTTATTTACCACTCCTGCGCAATATCTGAGCACTCACACTTTGATAGCAACACTACTGACATGTTTCTTCATGTAGTACTTGCACCATTGTGTAATCTGTAGTACTTTTCTGTGGCCTCAGAAGTGTGTGAGTGAGTGTGCGAGCAAGTGAGTGAGTGACTGAGTGAGTGTGTGCTGCCCTTCTTGCTTCCATAGTAACGGGACGGCATGGCTGTGCTGTGCTCTGTTGCTTGTTTTCCTGTAGATCCACAATGATGATGGTGTGTGGCTCAGGCTCAATGATGAAACAGTAAAGAAGTATGTTCCCAGCATGAATGGGTACACTGAAGCCTGGTGCCTCTCTTTTAACCAGCACCTTGGCAGGAGCCTACTGGTCCCAGCTGACGTAAGTAGAAGAAGGCCTGCTGAGCTGAGTCTGACTCACTGTAATCATAGGAAAGGCTCCTGTGTTGTTGGGGGAAAGATCACTTATGTGAAGAGCTTAGTTGTGGTTGGCACCCACTTCTCTTGCATAAGACAAACACTGAATTTGTAATTTTTATTAACACACTGTACAAGGCAACAGCAGCTGGGAGCATGCATGCGCTAACTCATGTTTAAGGGCAATATTTAGAAGTCTACCATTATGTGACCACTGTGTGTGTAGTTGGATAGAAATGCTCACATGCTTAGGGAGTGTAGTTGTGCACTGAAGTGTTCCACAATGCAGGAACTTCCAAACAAGGAAAAACTTGCATAGTAAAGGAGCAATTTCATCCTGTGGTGAAAGGCATTAGTCTGCACTGTTCAGTCTTCTCTTCTTTGTTGCCTACTCCTCACATTTCATGAAAGCTTGCACTCTATGGCATGTGATAACAAGGTTTTCTCTCACATTTTGCTCCATGCCACACAAACCGCCACAATATGCAAAAGAATCAAATCAGGAATATGACTGGATCTAATTACGGACATGAATATTGCAGTAGAAAGACATGATTATCATATGGAGGGCGGTTTTCTGTCATGAAGCATTCACTGGTCCGCAGAAAGGTGTCAATGGGAAATTGTGCCTCTACTGCTCTATAATTCCACCTTGGCATTGGGTTGCTTTAGGTGCGAGGTGGCTTCCATACAAGGTCTCTGTCTGAACAGCATGACACACTACATCATCCAAGTTGGCAATTTTTTTGGAAGTTTCTTCTTTACATGTATTTGATTTGGTCATGGATTTGGAAAAAAATACTGAACCTTCATTTCTTTCCTGCGACAAGGTTTTCTATCATTTTTAATGCATTTGACTCAACACTCATAAAGTGACAGGGTTGTGCCTGTGTTTGCAACCCTCTCCACAACTAACCGGCCTATTACACCACTCAGATTCTGTCCTGTCTTCTTCACTTTCTCAAATAACCTCTGATCCTGGAAATTTCA
This sequence comes from Solea solea, assembly GCF_958295425.1. Lineage (NCBI taxonomy): Eukaryota > Metazoa > Chordata > Actinopteri > Pleuronectiformes > Soleidae > Solea > Solea solea. Next base: position 19,261,767 of record NC_081135.1, read on the forward strand.
GAGGAGCCAGACCCAAAATATTTTATCTCCTTCCAAAAAAATACACAAGCAACCCCCCATCTGTCTTCTCTCCTTTCTCGGGCCGTCTACTGTTTCTTGACTGTCTCACAATCTGTTGCTCAGAATGTCTTTAACGCTAGCCAAGGAGTCAGGGATATCGGCTTTTTGTCGTGGACCCCCTTAACTGTATTCCCACCACAGGTGAGTTGTATAATGGGGGATGCATAGCTTGATTGCCCATAGCTCATTATCTACATGTTGTCTTCTTGAACCCCTTGTGACATTTTTTTTAGTTGTTCCACTCTGTTAATCAGGCATATGAGGACGAACCACAGTTGCATGGTTGTGTGTGTAGTTGTGACACTGAATGTCAGGGAATACTACTATTTTATTGATGGCAACAGTGTAAGGGTCTCATGTTGCATGGGGATGATGATACTAATATCCAGTCTGTTGCATGAGGTCTTGTTTGAAAAGCTTGTCAACCATAGTCCCGTATCTTTGTGTGTCATAGCATGTCTCCCTTTAGCTGGTTTGAAACTGTGAACTTTGTACTTAATTTGATCCTGTCTGTTGTATATCGGTCAGTTAAATATAAAAAAAAAACAACTTTTAAATATGACTTAATTCTCTCGAGGGTCGAGGTGAAATTTGATATATATAACAATCTAATTTGAAATTGACGCTCATAAAAGGAATAGTTCAACATTTTGGGAATTTTTTTGATAATTTGCTAGATAGGGAGAATCTTACAGCTCTCTGTCCAGGAAATGAAAGGCTTTAGGTTAGTGTATCGCAGCATACGGACCACAATTAATAATAGGCAGCTGGCCCACCTCTGGCTTAAAGTGATAAAATAAGTCTGTGGTGCCCTACAGCTCACTGATTAATGTGTTATGTCATATTTGTTTGATCTCTGCAAAGCTAGACAGTGTGGTTTTACATAGATAATGTGCTGGACAATATAAGTAATGTTATGTTTCTGTTAAATTGTCACAGTGACTCCAAGAGCAGCAATCAGCCAAGAAAAATACTCATTTTAATGTACAGATTAAACAAACAAAGCATGACAAGGCCATCTATTTGCGTTTGTTCATGTTAAGCTAAGATATCCAGCTGTTGGCTGTAGATTCATATTTAACTGACAGATCAGACAGATCATGTGCAGGTGCTCTTGATTAGCGTTTTCTTGCTATGACAAATAATCATCCTTCAACCAAATTATCCAGTAAATGTATTCCAGGAAACTCCCTGTTACATTTCTAACAGTGGCTTTTCATTAGAAAACAAGAAATAAAACAGGACTTAGTTGCCTGACCCTCGACTTTTATGCAACATGCAACCTGTTGATGTGTTACTCTGTTTCTAATCCCTGCTCTTGCCTGTTGCAGGAGGTCAGGGGCCAATCGGAGGAGAACGTTAAGGAGGTGAGCAGCTGCCCTTCCCATGAGGCCCCCATTCGGGTGCAGAACAGGGCAGGGCAGGGCGGCGGCCCGGGGCTTTATAAGGTAGTGAAGACCGGCCCCTCTGGTCACAACATCAGAAGCTGCCCAAACCTTAGGGGTATCCCCATTGGAATGTTAGTTCTTGGCAACAAGGTCAAGGCCATAGGCGAGGTACGCACTCACCCCAAATAATGCAATGTGTTTCTTTGTGGCTGGATTTGAATTAATCAGTCTGTTTAGATCCCGTAATGTACTAGAGCTGATGCAAGTAGATTGGCCTTCATACTCAGAAATTAGACTTCCCTGTTTTTCCTAAACTGATGTTGGATGTAAAGAACATAATCTGTTTTTCTAAGGGGGTATATCAGGTGCTTCTTGGTTTGGGTGGGTCTATCTTTCCACTTGTTGGGATCTAATCAACATCTGTGGCTGCAGCATTCTTATGTGCTTCCTGACCTACTAATTTCAGTTTGTCTATAAATCCATTGCAGTTTCAGGGTGTCATATTCAGCTGCCTCAAGACTTCTCTGGGGAAGTCTGATCACAAAATGCTGGAGCTTCTATGTGCCTTGACTGTATCTTTCTTGCACTTTCCACAATTCTGTCAATATACTTCATAAACGCTATGCAAATTGCCATGGCCTGATGATGAGTGGAGCTTACTTTCTTTTGGATATGACCTGTCATTGGCTGATGTGGTGTGTCATGCTGTTCAAAAGTTTGAGCCTGTACTAAATGCCTTGCTGGGATGCAAGACCTGCAGATACTAATACTTCCATCTTTGTATTTACCCTTTTTTTTTAAGCTGCATCTTGTTCTTATTCCCGCGCTACCTGCTGATACACTAAACTAGTTTCATGTGATGTTTCATGTTTTTTTTGCAGTAATGACATGGATAGATGTGGGTTGATAGGGAAAATGGCTACATCTTTTTTTTGATAGACAGCAGCCAGACAAGTATTTAAATGTGACACAAGTGTCCAGTTTGTGCGTGAGTTCAGATAAAGAGTGTGGTTTGTGTATCAGGTGGTCAACTCAGAGGGAACCTGGGTTCAGCTGGACAAGAACAGTGTAGTGGAGTTCTGTGAGAGTGATGAAGGAGAGGCCTGGTCATTGGCCAGAGACCGTGGAGGAAACCAGTACCTTCGCCATGATGAGGGTAAGCCACAAACAGACCTCACTTTCTAACATTGCTAACAAATTCAAATTAATTTAAAACAGGAGGAAATCATTTGAACTTCAAAGTATTGATTAATATAAGTTAATAAAATCTGATTTGCTCCAACAGAACAAGCTTTGCTTGAGCATGGGGCCCAGACTCCACCACCAAGCCCTTTTTCTGTGCAAGCCTTCAACAGAGCCGCAACTTCAAATGGAGCACAGGGCTTTGATTACGGCATCTCCAACAACAAAGGTGGGGTCAACAAGCATTTCTAGAGTTTTTGCAAATATCTTCTCAATCTTCATATCACTTTGCTTTTAACTTCATCACATTCTATGACTCTGCTCATTTATGCTTGATATTTTTAGGTCCTCAGCCTCCAGTCAAAGATTTTCAGTGACACTTTAGTTTCAAATCTCATTTATCTCTGCCCAATTGTGTTGATTATTCTCTGCCTTATTTAGCATACACTATCTCACTTCTCGACAAATGAGTCAGTCATTGTCGTTGGTCACTGATCTCTAATGTCTTTTTATTTATGCATGCTTTTTTGTGTTGTGTTGTTTTGTGCTGCTATTGTTATTTCATGCCTAACATCTCTGCAATGTCAGGCATAATTCTGTGTATGTGTGCATGGGCCAGTCAGTGTGCTTCTACTCATCTGGACAACTACTAGACTTTGTTTAGTTGGGTATTGGCAGGTAATTGACCCTGGATGTGTCTCTGTGCTTTTCCCTTTATTTTATCTTTAATTAGTGTCTTAGAAGCCATTTGATCATTCACTCAAAATATGGACGATTTCTGACAATCACTTGAATGAGGTCATCAGTTTTGTTACTCTATCAAAGATAAGGTTGCTCCAAACAAGTCTGTTTATCTTTCAGCCTGAATATTGTGCCGACTGCTGACCCTGTGTCGGGTTATTTTTTCATATGGCGATTCACCTCACTTTGCTTTAAAAGGAGATTAATATGTTCATACTCCTATTCCTGATAACCTAAAAAATCGTGGTTAGATATACTGTCACACTGCTGTTTTCGCTAAACCACGTACAACATGTGTCTTTGTTCAGCCACAAACTTGCTTTTACCAGTCAAGAAGATATTTTGAACTTACCTCAAATGTTCATTACACGGTGTGCTAATATGCTACCAAGTCTTCTACTTGCCTAAAAATGTTAAATATATAAGAGCTGTTTATTTCTGTTGGTTTCATTGGATGCCAGAAAGATTATTTTTGAGCAGCTATTAACACGGACACAACTTTCTAAATGGTGACTTGTGCAGATTACTTTCTGGTTGGATTTACACTTTGTAGGAGCAAAGACTAAGACGTGACTTTGGTTTGAGCATCCAAGTAGCAATCAACCTCACATTCTTTGTGGTTGTTATTCTGCCTTGGTTGTTCAATGGTGGACGATTTGCACCAAGTTGTAAATGTGTGAAATGGGTAAAGAACATTTGCCTTGTCCATCAGGATCCACTTCCATTGTAGATGCTTCGGTCATGCAAAAACTCCTATCCTGGATAGCAACCCCTCCTGCCAGTTCTACTCAGCACCCTGTGACAAATTTCTTTGAGCAAGTTGCAGAGGCAATCTTATTGTCAAAAGTATAAATCCATAATGATAAATGATGAGAGGTTTAGAATGGTGAAGCAGTTGATGCAGCGTCATCCTTGTGGAAAATTACATGTTTTTCCCTGCACATCTTCTGATCTTCTGATACGGTCATGCAGCTTTCTGTATGTCAAAGAGTGATTGTTGAACTTAAAACTTCGAGAGAAAGTCACTCTTTTCAAAAGGTCCAATGAGAGCTGGAGTGTTTTGCTACTTTAAATGGGAATACAATCCATTCAAGTCATGGCTGGATCATCTAAAATTCTCCAAGAAACCGAAAAGGCTGAAAAACAGTATTGGTGCAATCAAAAGTGTACTTTGCTTTTTGCTCGGATCCTCCATCAGAATCTCCGTTCAATCATTTCTATTTTAGTTTTTCATCTTCACACAAATTCCCATATTCCCATATTCCCATATTCTTGGCTGTTTAATCAAAGAAGCAGGGCTTTCCTGATCGAGCTGCTCAACCACCCTTCTTCTGGCACTTAGTCCAGCAGAGTTCCATACCCTTAAGGCCACTTGCTTAATGTTGTCAGTGTAGAAAATGAGCACAACTTAAACTTCCAGGACCCTGAATCCCCATAATAGTTCCTCCCATTCTACACATCTACTGTGCTCGTGACAGAAGACTGGATGACTGAAAATGAACAGTGAATGACCGTCACCCCCTTTGGAAACCTCAGACCATAGTATAAGCTGTAGTTTTTCCCCCTTCCTCTGTCTCCATGTTTGCAGGTGACCGGTTGAGTGCCATACTGAATTCCATTCAGTCTGGGCCTTTCCTCTCAGCAGCTCCCTCTTCCTCCGTATTTGAGCAAGCCGCCCAACCTCCCTCCTCCTCCTCCTCTTCCTCCCTTGTCCACAGCCCATTTGTGTTTGGACAGTCCCCCTCCCAACTGTCTCAGCCACAACCACAGCTTCTGAGTAAGTCTGTCCTGCTCTCTGACAGCACTCGCTTGCAAAGGTGTTGCTCCTTTTGCTTCACAGCCTTTGTTGTTACGTTTTTTCTCTTAATTTTGTGTTTTTTTTTCTGGGGAGTGCATTAGGGATATGTTCTACAATGCAGAAATATCCACAACAAGGCAATGTGTCTATTATTCAGTGTTTAAATCTTGTTTCTAAAAAGAACAAGTATAGTGACAATGTCTTAAAAGTGCATTATAAGTGATTGTCACTTCTGTTTTGAGAACAAGATTTGCAGCATTAATTTTAGACCTAACACCTTGTTGAACATAATATTTTTGCCACTTGCTGGAGAAGTAAGTCTGAGCTGCATTTGTTTCTTTTGTTGCTTCTTTCACTTTGGATCATCTTTAATTGAAACCTTATTTCATTTCTCATCTCAACCAGCCCAGGGCTTCACTGCATGGATAAAACAATGAAAAAGTTGGTTATTGGTCAAGAATCACTTTCTAATACAGATGTTGCATATAACAGAAGTTCTTTATTTAGTCTCTCTAAAATAATATCGCAGTTTATAAGAAATTAAAAAGCAACAGCCTTTTCAAATCTGCTTTCTCTCTTTCTGTCGATCTTCTAAATTCATTTGAAAGTTTGTTGTTAGTTTTTACTCACATAGTTCTACTTCCCATGGACGTGTCACAGAAAAAAACATGACGAGAGACGAGACGAGACAAAATACTGTATCGTAATCAATCAAGAGAAATGGCACGTTCAATTAGTTTTTTCTCTCCATGACACCTCTCAGGTTTTAGCAATTTTCGTTTTTCACCTTTAAAGATGGGGTTGGAGATCCTGGAAAAACTGTTAGAGCAGGCTACATTTTGAATTCAAAAGTCCAAGCCCCTTTCTTCAGACTTCCCTCTGAAGCTACGCCTCCAACACCCAGGAACACTCGATGAACACGGATTCACGAGCACTGTGCAGCATCGGTACATTTGGTGACGCTTACTTTTTTCTGATACTTTTTCAAATGACAACAGGATGCTGAAAAACAACACATACTCTCAAAAGACCACAAAGTGAACCTACCTGTCCACTAGAAACAGGGCCACCATGTCATCACTTGGCAACCCTTTCTGGGCTTTCAGTTGTCGCCATTGTTCAAAAGCAGCACCAATGTTCACTCTGGTCTAGGATCACTCTGATCAACCTTTTTCTTGGCAGTGGCTTTCCCAAAAACAAAGGACCAACACCTGTTGTTGGCTCCTTTTCTGGCATAACGTTTCTGCAACTGTCTCATTGAATTTTTAGCAAGCTAGCTTAAGCTCTGGTGTTGTTGTCTGAGCAATAAATACAGAGGGATACATGCAGGGGGGAGGGAGTATAAGATGGCAGTTTGATTGATGCATCACAATCCAATTATTTCTTTCGGTATCCAATATGGTTAGATGGTGTTTTTACAGGCCTCTCCGTTCCACAGCTCCGTTTTTCATTTTTGTGACAATGTATTAATTAATTGGTTACAATCAGGGTGTGAAGAGGATTAAAAAATGCTCCAGAAAATGATCTCCCGCCCGACCTTTAAGTATTCTCTCTTCACGTCTCTCATTTTCTCTACTTATTGATTTATAATTGCTCCGAAACATTTAACATGTTGTCCTTATGCTTCTCTCTATGTCACCTTCTTGACTTGACCTCATTGCTTATTTGTGCTTTCTTTCTTTCTGTCTGTGGTGGCCTTGCATTCCATGGCTTGTTTGTTTACCTGCCCCACTGTTTTTCGCTGTAGATGGTTCATCTCGCAGCCTTGCTTCTCGTGAGCGCGCGCAAAAAAGCAGTGTGTCTGTGGCTGGGCATGGCACTGCTCTCTCATCTCTTGCTCTGAGGCAAAAGGGTGGGTAATTACATCATGCATGCCACCTTCAGACTAAACTGAAGGGTGGGTAGGAGCTCCTGAAAACTCACAGCTGCTTCTGTTGGAAATGATAATGTCCAGTGCATTGAACTAGTGAAAAATGACATTTGGGCCAACAAGCTAGTTTTGAATCCTGATTGACTTTCAGACAATTTTAGTACATTACTACTCTAACTGCTGTTTTTCTGGTCAAGACCAAGGCTTGATCCAGTATTAGTTGGAAAGGTCCTAGAACTGGGCTGGAATCCATCTTGCATTTCTCTATGGTCCACTAGTTCATCCATATCAGAATTTATTTGGCTACATACAAAGCAACTGTCATTACTTGTTTTTGTTTTCTTTCCAAGGTTTAACATCTTTCATTTTGAGGACGTCTCTATCTTTCTGCCCTTCTTTTCATCTTACCATATCTTTTTAACATTCGTTTTTCACGATGATTGTTTTATCTACAGTTAAAGTTAACAGTTAAACTATTTCCAGTAATGCTGTGATTGTTGGTGGCGTAACAGTTTGGATTTTTAATTCTAAGGTGACAGGGGGAGCCTGATGTCTGGTGCACGGCCGATGTCCCCATCCTCAAAACATCGTCAGGAAAATCGCTCATCCAAACAGGAAAGTCGGGGAAGCCGCTCAGTCGAACAGAGCAGGAGCAAGACTGGGGAGGGTGGACTCTCAGCCAGTGAAGCGCTCATCCTACGGTCAGATACAGCCAAACTGAGGTCTGACTCTCACAGTCGCTCTCATTCGCCCAATCACAATACTTTGCAAGCTCTGAAGGCAGATGGTAGAACTTCGGGACTTAGAGCTGAGTCTCCAAACCCTGGCTCTCGCTCCTCTTCTCCCAAACAAAAAGGTGTGTCCTCCTCAGGCAGGCTGAGTCCCTCCAACACCACCTCCCAGCACTCCTCTTCACCCCACCATGACAAGAACCTTCCACCAAAAGTTAGTCCCTCCTCCAAAGCCCGATTTGACCCTCCCAGAGAGAGATCCAAGTCAGATTCTTACACTTTGGACCCAGACACACTCAGAAAGAAGAAGATTCCACTTACAGAGCCACTTAGAGGCCGATCTACCTCCCCTAAACCAAAACTGTCCCCTAAAGATCCAAATCAAGGCGTAATCAACAATGCAGAGAACCGTGTTCCTTCTCCTCATGTAACTCAAGAGAACCTTCATAGTGAAGTAGTGGAAGTATGCACCTCTACTGCTCTCCTCTCTGAGGACGGCAATGATGAGAATGCAGAGGTCCACAATGCTGATGAAGACTCATGTAAGGTGCACTTTAGCATCGGCAAAGCTCCTGTGAAAGATGAATTAGAGAGTCGCTCTTCACCTAAAGTTAGTCGCAAAACCTCCAGTCGACACACACGCTCAAAGAAGGACAAATCTGGGCCCCTCTTTAAAGGTGAGAGTACATCAAAGGTCACAGAGCCTGTCAAACAGGCCATGTCACCCTCTGTGGCAGAGTGTGCGCGAGCGGTTTTTGCAGCATTCCTTTGGCATGAAGGTATCGTCCATGATGCCATGGCCTGCTCGTCCTTCCTGAAGTTCAACCCAGACTTGACCAAAGAGCACGCCCCGATACGCAATTCCTTGGGAGGACAGGGTGCTGAGGAGAAGGAGAGTAAGTTAAAGAACCGGCACTCTTTGGAGATTTCCTCTGCACTTAACATGTTTAATATTGCTCCACATGGTCCAGACATCTCTAAAATGGGCAGCATCAACAAAAACAAGGTGCTGTCCATGTTGAAGGAACCCCCATTGCCAGAGAAGTGTGAAGATGGCAAAGGAGACGGCATTTCCTATGAGATGACTTCTAATCCTTCTATGAGGGCAAAATCAATCCTACCATTAACATTACAGCATTTGGTGGCCTTTTGGGAGGACATATCAATGGCCACCATCAAGGCAGCAACTCAGAACATGATCTTCCCCAGCCCAGGGTCCAGTGCCATCTTAAAGAAGAAGGAACATGAGAAAGACAGTAAGAAGGCAAAGAAGGAGAAGAAGAAAAGGGAGAAGGCAGAGGTGCGTCCAAGAGGGAATCTGTTTGGAGAGATGGCACAGCTTGCCATGGGTGGACCTGAAAAAGACACTATCTGTGAGCTGTGCGGGGAATCTCACCCATATCCTGTCACCTACCATATGAGACAAGCTCACCCAGGTACGAGTGTGCAAGTCTTTGTTCGGCTATTTATAATTCTGCTTAAACATGGGTAACTTTTTTCACTTTAGTTCTGGTCACATCTGCACCTTGTATTTTGACAGGGTGTGGACGCTATGCTGGAGGCCAGGGCTACAACAGTATTGGCCATTTCTGTGGTGGTTGGGCTGGGAACTGTGGCGACGGAGGCATAGGAGGCAGCACCTGGTACCTGGTCTGTGATCGCTGTCGGGAAAAATATCTAAGAGAAAAGCAGACTGCTGCCAGGGAAAAGGTACTTCTGCTGCATTTTAATCTCTTCCCCCTCTTTAACTAAAACACTTTGAATCAAACTTAATCTGTATGGTCTTTGCTAGGTAAAGCAGTCAAGGAAGAAACCCCTTCAAGTGAAGACACCAAGAGCCCTTCCCACAATGGAGGCCCACCAGGTGATCAGAGCAAATGCTTTGTTCCTGCTGTCCCTCAGCAGTGCTGCTGAGCCCAGCATGCTGTGCCACCACCCTCCCCGGCCCCTGCATTCCCAGCTGCTCCCCAGCCTCAAGGAAGGCATTTCGGATGAACTCCCCAATAAAATGGGCTGCCTCTACCTGCAGACACTAGCTAGGTATGTGAATAATAGCCACATTTTAAAGATATGATATGATTATAACACTCGTATATAATGATAGTGTAGTGTAGTGAAGTTTGAGTCAGTCTCTTTCCATTTCACAGACAACACACAGAGAACTTTGGGGCATACCAAGATGATAACCTCTTCCAAGATGAGATGAGGTATTTGCGCTCCACTTCTGTTCCTGCGCCATACATTTCAGTCACCCCTGATGCCTGCCCCAATGTGTTTGAGGAACCAGAAAGCAACATGAAATCAATGCCTCCTAGGTGAAACCTCTTATTCTTACTACTTCCTACTCTGACATATTCTTCGTTACTGTGGGTAACTTTACAATTCTGTCAATACATAACAATTTTCTCATAGCACTACCATGAGCTGATATAAGGTTGCATTTTGTTTATATAATTGGTAAAATACTTGATATTTGATATTTTCTTAGCAATTTATTTTGAGGTTTAACAGTAGTTCTTTGTGTTTGTCTTTATTGGCTCTCTATTAGTCTGGAGACCAGTCCAATCACAGACAGCGACACGACTAAGCGCACAGTGTTTCAAAGGTCTTACTCAGTCGTTGCCTCCGAGTATGACAAGCAGCACTCGCCCTCTCCAGCCCGAATCAAAGCTGTGCCCAGACGCAGGGTCCATAGTGGCGATGCAGGTAATTACACGCAGCCTTTAAGAAGTGACTCTGAGGATTAAATGAGATACATTGTTATTAGCTACATTCACGTTCTCTGCTTATCACTCAGAAGTGGGCTCTTCCTTGTTGAGACACCCGTCTCCAGAGCTCTCTCGGCTCATCTCGGCACACGGCTCCCTCAGTAAAGGGGAGAGGAACTTCCAGTGGCCTGTCTTGGCTTTTGTTATCCAACACCATGACCTGGAAGGCCTGGAGGTGGCCATGAAGCATGCACTGAGAAAGTCCGCCTGTAGAGTGTTTGCCATGGAGGTACAACTATCAGGGTGGCAATATCTGTCTCAGTCTGAGCTTAACTATGGTTTAATTACTATTTATTGTTCAACTGTGGCTCAGGGTTATAGGCAATTACTTGGCTGTATTTTATGAAGGAATCAGTTATGTTTATGTACTACATTAGCATTTTAATTTTACTCAAGTATCGTATCTATGTAACCATAAGACCAACTGGTGTGATTTACTCTGACAGGCTTTCAATTGGCTACTGTGCAACGTAATCCAGACTACATCACTACACGACATCCTCTGGCATTTTGTAGCATCGCTCACCCCGTCACCCTTTGAACCAGAGGATGAGGAAGATGATGAGAACAAGGGGAACAAAGAAATTGTGGAACAGGTATTGAATGGTATAGTAGAAAAGTGTGATTGCTTTGTTCTGCAGGTTCTGATTATGAATTTCTGCTCTGTTCCCCAGGAAAGAGACCTTGGCGTCTGTGAACACCCTCTGTCGGATATTGTTATTGCTGGGGAGGCGGCTCATCCTCTCCCTCACACTTTCCACCGCCTCCTGCAGACCATTTCTGACCTCATGATGTCACTTCCTAGTGGCAGCTCACTTCAGCAGATGGCACTTAGGTAACACGTTTAGCATGAAATATGACACTTTAATAGGGTTATTGTATTTTTTTCCCAGTTTTGTATTTCATTTGTGATTTGTAGCAATTCAGATATACATTACTTGTTTTTATAGGTGTTGGAGTCTCAAGTTTAAGCAGTCGGACCACCAGTTTCTCCACCAGAGCAACGTTTTCCATCACATCAACAATATTTTGTCCAAGTCAGATGATGGAGACAGTGAGGAGAGCTTTAACATCAGTGTGCAGTCAGGCTACGAAGCAATGAGCCAGGCAAGACAACAACCACATTCTTAACCGTTTACTCAATTGTACAACAGATCGAAACAGATCAGACTGCCAGTGATTTTCTGTGTTGACCTGTTTGTCTTTGTGATGATAGGATCTTTGCCTGGTGACCTGTCTGAAGGATTTAACCAGTGTAGTTGATATTAAGACGTCCAGTCGTCCTGCCATGATTGGCAGCCTGACGGATGGCTCCACAGAAACCTTCTGGGAATCTGGAGATGAGGACAAGAACAAAACCAAGAGCATCACCATCAGCTGTGTGAAAGGCATAAATGCCTCCAACGTGTCTGTACATGTAGACAACTCCAGAGACATTGGGGTGAGGCATTGGGATGTGTTTAACGGAAGATTGAAATTTGTGGTCACAGTAGAAATGAAGAAATTGATGTGTATATCTATATATGTATATATGTATATATATATGTGTGTGTGTGCATATGTATATATGTATACGTATATGTATGTATGTGTGAATATATTAATTTTCTTATGTTTATTCTTACCACCATAGAACAAAGTCACATCAGTTACATTCCTATGTGGAAAAGCAATAGAGGACCTCTGCAGAATCAAACAGGTGTGTACTGCTTCTGGTTTTTACAGTAGATTCATTGAAAACAAAGTATAAATTCCATACAGTTAAAGAGTCTGTTTTAAGTTCACCATGCTTTTTCATCCCAGGCTGACCTTGATTCTCGTCACATGGGCTGGGTAACAAGTGAGCTCCCTGGAGGAGATCATCATGTGATCAAGGTGGAACTGAAGGGTCCAGAAAACACCTTGAGAGTCCGTCAGGTGAAGGTGCTCGGTTGGAAAGAGGGTGAGAGCATCAAGATTCCTGGGCAGATCTCAGCCAGCATGGCCCAACAGAAGAACTGTGAGGCTGAGACCCTCCGGGTTTTCCGCCTCATCACCTCACAGGTCTGTCTCTCAACTGCTTCAGCTACAATCATCTGTCTCAACCATACATTTGTTTTTAAATTGCTGAAGTTCCTAAAACTTGGCTAATGCATCTTCATTGTTTACATTAGGTCTTTGGGAAGCTAATCTGTGGAGATGCAGAACCAACTCCAGAACAGGAGGAGAAGAACCTGCTTTCATCACCAGAAGGGGAAGACAAGGTCTACAATCCAATAGTTAAACTGACCTGGTCAACTTGCATACTGCATGTAGTTCATTTTAATCTAACTGTACTCTTCTCCTATTTTTATGAATAGGCGCCATCTGATGCAGACCTCAAAGAGCACATGGTGGGAATAATTTTCAGCAGGAGCAAACTGACCAACTTGCAAAAACAGGTAAATAATCAGTTCTTCTAATCATTCAACAATCACACTTACAATCTCAGACCTCTAACCTAAGATGTGTGTACTCCAGGTGTGTGCCCACATCGTCCAGGCCATTCGTATGGAAGCCACGCGTGTGAGGGAGGAGTGGGAGCATGCCATATCCAGCAAAGAAAACGCTAACTCTCAGCCCAGTGATGATGACGCCTCCTCAGACGCCTACTGCTTTGAGCTCCTGTCCATGGTCCTGGCTCTTAGTGGCTCCAATGTGGGCCGCCAGTACCTCGCTCAGCAGCTTACACTCATGCAAGACCTGTTTTCTCTGCTGCACACAGCTTCTCCACGTGTACAGAGACAGGTGGGCAACAACATGTACACACGCAGCTTAGGGCTGATCATGTTTAAGCATACCCTGTGGAGTTTTCTTGTAAATTGTCAAATTAATGTTCACATTTACTGTCTCACATCAAAATTATGAATGGCAGTTTTATCTATGTTCTCAGGCCCATTAATGTGGGTCTTGGCATACTACTGCCACCAAATGTCAACTAGTGGAATAGCTTGATAATGTCAGCAGTAATGTCCATTGTATTGCAGTACTGTAAATGCTCAAATACCCCTAATGCTTAAAAAACAAGTTATTTACTGTTTTCAGTGATATTTAAGTTGGAATTAGTTTGTATAGACAACTAATAACAATGTTTTATAGCTGTGATACATTTTAGGGAGACAAAAAACATCTGTTGTTATGGAGCATATCAAGTATGGTGTCCACTTGTAAATATGACAAAGGTCCAGACTCATTGTTTTCTGGTTGTTTTAACAATTTCTGTTTGTTGTCTGATCTTCTCAGGTGACATCTTTGCTTAGACGCGTCCTTCCAGAGGTCACACCAGTGCGACTTGCCAGCATCATCGGGGTGAAGGCTCTGCCACCAGCAGATATCAGCGACATCATCCATTCCACAGAGAAGGGTGACTGGACCAAACTTGGCATCTTGGACATGTTCCTGGGCTGCATCGCAAAAGCCCTCACTGTACAGCTGAAAGCCAAAGGCACCACCATCTCTGGCACAGCTGGCATGGCTGCTGGAAAAGGGGTCACCACTGTCACACTGCCCATGATCTTCAACTCCAGGTGAGTTTTGGTTGAGTCATGACAAAACAAATTCACTAAGTTTGTGGCAAAAAGCATTTGTTTTTGCATAAATGTTATGCATGTTTTTCCTTCCTTTTCCAGTTACATCCGCAGAGGGGAGAGCCACTGGTGGATGAAAGGCTCCACCCCTCCTCAGATTGCAGAGATAATCATAAAGCTGGTCAAAGACATGGCAGCTGTAGGTTTCCCGATGTTGTTATCAACCTCACATTTTAACTGTCTGTACCTTCATTGTGTTTTGTGATAAAAAAGTATTTTGAAGAGAGTCATGTTCTGTTCTTAGGGTCACCTGTCAGACGCTTGGTCTAGAGTCACCAAAAATGCAATAGCAGAGACCATTATAGCACTTACTAAAATGGAGGAGGAGCATCGGTCACCTGTACGCTGCATCGCAACCACAAGGGTATGAATGTCTATTTAAATATATTGAGGTTTATTTTTGTTTAAAAAATACGGAACATTAAGAAACCATATAATTCCATCTTCTTCCCCACAGCTGTGGTTGGCCTTAGCATCACTGTGCGTGCTCGACCAGGACCATGTAGACAGGCTGTCCTCTGGTCGCTGGATGGGCAAAGATGGACAGCAGAAGCAGATGGTGAGAGTGATATAAACGGCCAAGTGTTACAACCTAAAAAAACAATTTAAACACAGTCAAAAATAATAATCAATTATGATCTTCTGCTTCCATCCACAGCCCATGTGTGACAACCATGACGATGGTGAGACGGCGGCCATTATACTGTGTAACATGTGTGGCAACCTTTGCACCGACTGTGACCGATTCCTCCACCTGCACAGACGCACACGCTCCCACCAGAGACAGGTTAGTTCAGGATGGTCACCTAATCAAACATACAGTATTTACACTATAATAGATGAGATGAAGGAATGTGCATTATAGATTGGCCTGGTTTTAGACTTGTTTACTTGGCTGCTTCCAGGTGTTCAAGGAAGAAGAGGAGGCCATAAAAGTGGATCTCCATGAAGGCTGTGGGAGGACCAAACTCTTCTGGCTCATGGCTCTGGCTGACTCAAAGACTATGAAGGCAATGGTGGAGTTCAGAGAGCACACAGGTAACATAGGAACAGGGCATAACGGTATCTCTCTATGTCGCTACTTGGTGTTGGTAGTATGTTATTGAAAAGCATGCTTAAATTGACCAGTTTTATAAAAAAAAAAAATATGTTTGTTTAGAATTTCCTCAGCACATGTAAACCTGGTCTGATGAATCTTAATGTTTCTAAATGGTTTTAATGTAGGTAAACCGGCATCCAGCAGCTCAGATGCCTGCAGGTTCTGTGGTACGAGGAATGGCACAGAGTTGTCTGCAGTGGGAAGTGTGTGCTCAGACCCAGACTGCCAGGTATGTCACATCTAGTCATCATCTGCTGCTAGTCTTTTTGTGTGTGTATATGTATGTATATATACTGTATATATATTTATATGTGTGTGTATATATATGTACATAGGTTTTTTTTTTTAGATGTTTGCTGTTATTTATGAATTTAAATGGCACACCCCATGAACATGTGCACAAAAACAGTGACAAACTTAATTTGTTTTACTTCTATTTAATCCAAAATCTGTTTCTTCATCAAGTACAGGTGGATTCAGGTGGAATTGCAGTTATATTTTCATTAATTGATTAATTAGAATTGTAATAGAAAGAACTTGCCAAGTCAAAATGTGCATGAGATTTTATTGTTAAAGTGAGGCTTTTTCCTCAAAGCATGACATTTTAGTTTGGAATGCTGAGTGGGAAGATTGTTTGAGAATATCTATAATAATTAACAACATGAGTATGACTCACACATGATGGAGCTGAAGAATGCTCACCACAGACTTGGATTTGTGGCAAAGTCTCAAAGGAGTGGTCTTTTGAGACTTTGCCTCAAATCCAAGTCTGTGGTGAGCATTATGTATGCTTCATGAGGTCATGTGAACCCACAGATGAACAAATACCTATTAAAGAAACATAGTGGTCAATGTATAGATAGTCAAGTGTATCTTATAATATGGAAATGAAAGACCAAACAAGAGCTAGTGTGTAAGCCCTACCGTTTTGTCTTCTGTGTTCTTTGCTAGGAGTATGCCAAACTAGCATGCAGTAAGACTCATACTTGTGGCCATCCCTGTGGAGGAGTTAAGAACGAGGAGTCCTGCCTGCCATGTCTGCATGGCTGCGACAAGAGCACCGGCTGTCTGAAACAGGATGCCGATGACATGTGCATGATCTGCTTTACTGAAGCCCTCTCTGCTGCTCCTGCTGTACAGGTAGCTCTAATTATGACTCTCCGTCAGGGACAAGGTTTTCATTCCTGGATTAAAATGTCCCCTTATTTAAAATTTCACTCTTTCTCCTGTCTCCAGCTGGACTGCACTCATGTGTTCCACCTTCAGTGCACTCGTCGTGTTCTTGAAAATCGTTGGTTGGGGCCCAGAATCACGTTTGGCTTCATGTTGTGTCCAATCTGTAAGGTGAGATGTTACCTGAGCCTGTTTGACTGAAGAGACAGATTTAGCAACTAAAGGGTTTAAAACCACACCTTAAAAGTGAACTGGGCTCGGAATGCTTTACAGAAAAGCCTCAGATTACTGTGATACATCATCTTACACCTCTTTGTTCACAGTCGTCTTTGTCACAAACAGTGCCTCAGCAGAACTTTCTCAATGAACATGGAGCGGTTTGTTTGTGTCACTGTTTTGCTTCCAGAACAAAATTAACCACTCGGTGATCAAGGACCTACTCGATCCTATCAAAGAGCTCTATGAGGATGTGAGAAGAAAGGCTCTGATGAGGCTGGAGTATGAGGGTCTGCATAAGAGTGAGGCAATAACTACACCAGGAGCTCGATTCCACAATGACCCTGCAGGCTTTGCCATGAACCGATATGCATACTATGTCTGCTACAAGTGCAAGAAGGTACTTTACAAACTATTTTAATATAAATATTGTTGAGGTGTAGAGAATTAACAATGTCTCCTCTGAAACCAGGCGTACTTTGGTGGAGAAGCTCGCTGTGATGCAGAGGCAGGACAGGGAGACGACTACGACCCCAGGGAGCTTATTTGTGGAGCATGCTCAGATGTCTCAAGAGCACAGGTCAGCATATGATTCCTGTGAAGATCCCAGTTATACAACAACCAATAAATTAAATTTTACGGAAACGCACTTATTTATACGATTCATATTACTGAGAATGAAGCTGGATGGCAATTTGCTTTACTTGGCACAAAGACTGGAAATGCGTAACAGCTAATGCACTGTCCAAAAGTTACAAAATCGCTGACGAGTACACCTGCAGCTCACTCATGAATATGTCTTGGTCTTGTTTTTAAAATCTGTGCAGGCAAAATGCTGAACTACTTTAAAACGGTGCTCATATGTGCTCATAAAACAGATATATGATCCTACCATTGATGTTTTATTTTTACTATCACCAGATGTGCTCCAAGCATGGCACAGACTTCCTGGAGTACAAATGTCGGTACTGCTGCTCTGTGGCTGTTTTCTTCTGCTTTGGCACCACACATTTCTGCAACGCCTGCCACGATGACTTCCAGAGGATGACCAGTGTCCCTAAGGAGGAACTACCCCACTGTCCTGCAGGTACTTAATGATTCAAGTGACTTAAATCTTCTGGTAAATCTTAAATTATTCACACACAAACCTTGCTAAAAGTAAGACAAATCAGCTTGATCCTCGAATGGCATTTATTATTCCATTTAAAAATGACAGTTTGCAAATACCAAAAACCTGGCTGAACTTCTTTTCCTTTTCTGTTACAGGACCTAAAGGGAAGCAGCTGGAAGGTACTGAGTGCCCTTTGCATGTGGTTCACCCACCAACAGGGGAGGAGTTTGCCTTGGGCTGTGGAGTGTGTAGGAATGCCCACACCTTCTAAACAACATGAGACCTTTACTGAAAACCAGTTTTCTACTGTGATCTCTGGCTGCAGCTGCAGAAGCTCAGCCGTGAAGCTTGGCTCTTGCTTTGTCAAGTCTCCTGGACACTGGACCAGGTTTCTGCTCTACGCCAAGAGTCCTCAGGTCTGCTCTTCTACCTACATCAGTAACCCGGCCCTGCTGCAAAGATGCACTTGGCTCCTTTTGGATTCAGAGTGACCTGAATGTGGGGAAAAAAAGAACAATATAATTTAAAAAAGAAGATTAAAAAAAAAGAAAATAACTTGTGACGTGTTTGCATGCGGCCGTTGTATTCCCTCGGCTTCTATAGACGTTGCACACCTTCAGAAGTGTAACAGTACAAGATTAAACATTGAAAATTAATTTGCTTAAAGGCAACTGTGGATCAGCGTAAGTATAAAAAAAGGAACAGGCCCTATTTCCAGCTTCCTAACTATAAATTTAAAATGTTGTATGTAAACCTTTTTTCGTAATCTTGTACAGTATTCTCCACTGTCAAGTGCATCATTGATAAACGGACAAAAAAAAAGTCGGTGGAAAAAGACTGTTAAAATAATATTTGGGCAGAATATAGTGTACGATTTATCTAATCTTGTATATAACGATACTATTCAAAATAGCTGTATTACGAAGTTGCTACTCTTCACTTCAGTTTTGTTTGATATTCTGGGTTATGTTTTGAGCCAGAACTTTTAATGAAGTGCAATACTGGGTGTGCCTCCTATTTTGCAGCTGTTTAACCTATGGAATGTATGTCAATAAAGCCACTGTACATTTTTATACAGTAGAGAGTTGTAATTTCCCCCCTCCTCTAAATGTCACATTTCTTTTGTTGTGTTGAAATGAGAAGGAGGAGCCTGGCACCTGCAATGAATGATGACGGATGTAAATCTTATTTCCAGCTCTGTTTAAAAGAAAAAGAAAAAAAAAGAAGCACCAAATCATATGGTAAAACCTCACAGTAAGACTGATCACAGCTGAATGATTGGAGGGACCAGTCTTCACACCAAATAAAAATTGTGCACCTGTAATGGTTTTCCCCCCCGAGTTGGAAGCAAGGGGGAGCAGGGGGTTGGGGAGGGTCAGGGAAACAGAGTATGGAAAAAAACAGCTGCTGTTATATAAAAAAGCTTAATACTTGTGAATCTGCTCTGTATTATCTGTGGTGGATGGAGTTGAATGGTAATAAACCAGGTTCTCTGTTTCACAAAGTATATGCTGTGTGATTTTTAATTAGTGGCCACCTGTTAGCCTTTAATATCAAAATCAAACTTTTTGTAATGATACTGAAGCCACAGTACAAATAATATAATCTCTAAGAATATTGGATGCAAGGACCACATAGGTCTCACCCACTTCTTTGTGTCTATTTCAACTATCCTTGCTTTACTAATGTTGCACTGCTAATTTTGTAATTTTAACCCTTTTCTTATTTTACACCTGAAATTGTAACATGTACATCACAAAATGATTGCTCTATTTTAGTTTTATTAAGTGAAAATTGCAGATTTTGTAAAACTATTGTTTTTCTAAATTAATCTGTTCTTCAAGGAAGCAAGTGCGAAAAGACTGTCAAAAGTTTGAGTGGAAAATTGTGTCGTATTTATCTAATATTGTACATAATGATAATATTTAAATAGCTTTTATTACAAAATTGCTACTCCAATTCAGTGTTTAATATTCACAGATAAGGTGTGTGTGTTTTCACTACTGGTGTGTAGTGAGGATGGGTTAAATGCAAGGGACAAATCACTATCACTATGTGTGTGTGCAAAAAATAAGCCATATAAAGTGCAAAAACATTAGATTGTATCTCCTTGGGTTGTGTTAAAATATTACAAGTATTTCTCACTTTTCTCACATTATTTAAATGTGTTAAATTATTAAATAATAATTACATTGACTGAACGTAAATGTTAATGAGTTACAGTCAGGTCACACTCAACAGGCTCCTGTCCATCATAGACAATCCACACCATCCACTACACAGCACCATACACAGACAGAGGAGCAGCTTCAGTGACAGACTGCTGTCAATGTCCTGCTCCACAGAAAGACTGAGGAGATCATTCCTCCCCCATGCCATCAGACTCTTCAACCTGCATCATACATGACACATACATGCAAGCACACATGTACAGCACACATGTACATCTCATTCTACAACGCCTTTATATTTTTTATATATTTTTTCTTTTTTCCTTTTTATACATATGTTTCAGTTTATATTTAGACTGTACATAGACCTGCATGCCTCTTATGTTTCTATCGTGTAACATATTCTGGAGCTGCTGAACTGTGAATTTCTCTGTGAGATGAATAAAGTATCTATCTATCTATCTATCTATCTATCAGCCATCGCTCTGACAGAGACGATCTTTACCAACAGCCATTTTGCATTGCATTTCCCATGATGCACCGCCACAGTCATAACAACATTTCGCCATTTCAGATGCAGGGGTGCCATTACTCCACCGAAGTAGGTCAACCGGGCGGAGGTGCCAAGATCCGGCTTTTTCTTCCACGATAAACACTCTCTCCGTCCTCTTTTAAGTCTAACGGCTCGATCATTGTGCTCCGATGCATGTTATTTGGTTGATGCGAATGAGCTTTTCCTGCGTGGGCCCGGGCTGAAGCATTACATCTGCAAGTAGTCGGATTTTCCTGCTAACAGCTAGTCAGCTAGCTGGGTGTAAACAACGAGGTATGCTGTTTGGATGAGCTGTGATAAACACATAGTAGCTCAGCATGGAACGTGCTGTAATGTGTTGTGTATTTAATGCATTTGATATGACGCGAAGGCTGTTTTTATTCTATCACCAATTTGCTTACTAAGCAACGTAAGCTAACAGCTATGTTTATTTACTGCGTCAGTGTCTGACTGAACGATTTCCTGTCAGTTACCCAGAGCACTGTTAGAGCTAGGCAACTTGCTTACTCCGCTATCTAATACTGAATGTAATGTTCTGACCCTTGTGTAATCTCATTATATGGGCAACCCGCGCCTGGCCACTGGTAAATGTAAACTTGCATAAACAGTTGACATCCTGCCATGCTACTCTGTGTTATGCGTGGAAATGCTGAGCAGACTCTACTGTTTTCATTTTTTGCGTCGGCATGTAAATAGGAAATAATGCGAAAGGGTTCATCATTGGGGCACAGATGGATGGTGATTTGGCCACAGACGTATCGGATGTCTAGTATTGGCCACTCAAAGGGCAATAAATAAACCAATATAGATAGATTGATGCTCGTCCTAGTTTTGTTTGACAAAGAACCTCAAGGTATTAAATTAGTTATTTATTTACTCAACATGACGGCCTAGCACATTTTACTCAACACACACAATTAAAGAATGGGCATGGCACTTGTATATTTGCTTGTCAGATTATCAGGCGGTAAATAATGCAATACAATATTGCTTTATTCATTTGATAGACTAGATCATCAATATAATAATATGAAATGACACGCTATTTGCTGTTGGAAAAAAGTGTAAACAAAGGTGCACATTTACCATGAACTGTAAATTTGAGAAATGCAGTGTGACTGCGTAGTCCCAGATCTAACTAGGTTTGAACCAATCAAGCAACATAATAAATGCTTGGTTGCATGTCCATGTGAGGTGCACACTGTACTGACTGGTTTTGAAGCTAGGAGCATGAAATAAAATGACTGTGGGATAATGTTTCACATCAGTTGTGATTAACCTGCATGAACAGAATAATCAACATTCAATCTTTAATGTGTCTTGCTCAGCTGGTTTATTTGTGTGTTTCAGTATGAAGCGGATGAAAGGAGGTGAGGAGGTCAGCAACGACTCCTCTAGTAGGAGTCCACCAGAGGCGCGCAAGAAGGTTCGAAAGCAGGTGACCGAGGATCCACAAGCTGTGGAGGCCACAGAATCACCAGACCATGACTGGGCACTGTTGCCTCAGGAGCTCCTGCTCCACATCTTCCAGTACCTTCCATTACTGGACCGGGCTTACGCCTCTCAGGTATGTCGCCGGTGGAACCAGGCTTTCCACATGCCGGAGCTGTGGAGATGCTTTGAGTTTGAGCTTAACCAGCCAGCCAGCTCTTACTTGAAAGCCACACATCCAGACCTCATCAAGCAGATCATAAAGAGGCACTCCAACCACCTGCAGTATGTCAGTTTCAAGGTGAGGGAGCAAAAGATGTTGTGTCTGTGCAGAAATGTGCAACACAAGGATTGTTGTTGATCTTGGTCTTGTTTTCATGTACTTCACGCAGTATTCCATCTTTGTTTTTGCTTGCCAGGTGGACAGTAGTACTGAGTCTGCAGAGGCTGCATGTGACATTCTTTCTCAGTTGGTGAATTGCTCACTGAAGACCTTGGGGCTTATCTCCACTGCCAGGCCAAGTTTTATGGAGGTTCCAAAGGTATGATTAATACAAACTCAAGATGTCTGTGTTTTCATTATGTCACGTTTGTACGGAAAGTCAAAGGGGTTTTATAGTGTACATGCTTATTCGATTGCACACAGCTAATGCACTTTTGGCTGACCATGTCTGTGATCTCATCTTATCGTAGGATGGGGCTGAATAGCAGCAGTATTGTTGTTGCTTGTGGTGTGCTTTGAAATCTCAAATTTCTCACTAATAAATGAGTACGATTCTGACTGCATTATCATCACAGCATTATGAAACTCAACGTTTACCTCCAAATGCTAACACCTGGTTGCCATCTTGGTAGTTTTTTAAAAATTTGAATGCTTTTTAATTACTCACGTCATCTTTTCCCTTCCACAGTCTCATTTCATCTCAGCTCTGACTGTGGTGTTTGTCAACTCCAAGTCACTGTCTTCACTGAAGATTGATGATACACCAGTTGACGACCCATCTCTGAAGGTGCTGGTGGCGAACAACAGTGATACCCTGAAATTGCTGAAGATGAGCAGCTGTCCTCATGTTTCTCCAGCAGGTACAGATAGAGTGAAGACATTGGGCATCTTTGGTTGTGGTTGTTTGCACTTTTTAGTCTCGTTATTTTCATTTCCAATTTTTTAGTCACAAGTATTTTTCCATTCCATGGCCCATTAAAACGCTATAATTTTTTCTCTACCCACATACAGTGTTGTTATTTCATGTGGTGGATTGGCAGGGGCTGCACTATATTTTATGAATGAACTATTGTTGCTTTCCTGGAACTGTTTCTAAATTGCCTCCCTTGTCTAGAACTGAATTTGACTTTGTTTTCAAACCACCATCTGTTTGTATTTGTAGGAATCCTGTGTGTTGCAGACCAGTGTCATGGGCTGAGGGAGCTAGCACTGAACTACCACCTCCTGAGTGATGAACTTCTGCTGGCCCTCTCCTCAGAGAAACATGTCCACCTGGAACACTTGCGTATTGATGTGGTGAGCGAGAACCCTGGCCAGCATTTCCACACCATCAAAAAGAGCAGCTGGGATGCCATGGTGCGGCACTCGCCCAAATTCAACCTGGTCATGTACTTCTTTCTCTATGAAGACGAGTTTGGTCCTTTCTTTAATGAGGAGATCCCCGTAACACACCTCTACTTCGGCCGCTCAGTCAGCAAGGAGGTTTTGGGCCGTGTTGGCCTCCACTGTCCCCGTCTGGTGGAGCTGGTGGTGTGTGCCAATGGCCTGCGTCCTCTGGATGAGGAGCTGATCCGCATCGCAAAGCACTGCACCCAACTGTCAGCCATCGGTCTGGGCGAGTGCGAAGTTTCCTGCAGCGCATTTGTGGAGTTTGTCAAAATGTGTGGCAGAAGGCTGTCCCAGCTCTCCATCATGGAGGAGGTGTTGATTCCTGATCACAAATACTCCCTGGATGAGATCCACTGGGAGGTTTCGAAGCACTTGGGTCGGGTCTGGTTTCCAGACATGATGCCGACCTGGTAAATTAAAACCAGAGAGTAGTCTAGTACGTAAAGTACATGGCGTAAAGCAGTCATGGCCTCCATGTTTGCACTGAAAAGCTTGCAGTGGTGGAATGTTTGGTGCCAACATGGAGAGTGTAGGCTTGCTGAACCCCTGTGTGGAGTTAGTGCAGCTCAGGGGTTTAATGTGGCACATAATTGCTACACATCATGTATTGCAAACACCACAATTTCTTGCCTGTTAGTTTCAATATGGATTGTGGTAACCTTTTTTTTTCTCTAATGCAGAGAAAGAACTTGACAGGTCGGCTTCTTCTCATATTCTACTCAATGTTTTTCTAACTGCGAATGGAATTTTGTGGAAATTGTTGCTTGGTTGTGTTTATCTTTGTTATGAGAGGTGTGTGTGTGTGGCTTGTTTATGGAGTAATTTGGGACAATTAGGTACACAATTGCATAGTATCACACTTACCACTTGGCCTACTTAAAATTCAATTTGAGATGGCAACTCTGCACTCTGTAACACAATGTGGCACCGGGGGTTAACAAAATGGCTGCAATGTTATTTGTATATAGGATGTGTTTGGAGGTGGAGCTGAGGGTGTGCTCACTGAGTGACTGTCCTTCACCTCATTTGAGTCTAATTTAAACAAACAGCAGTTGCAGTGTTGCAATGTGTATATAGGTCTCTTGTTTTTGTGATGTGAAAGTGTATGTTGATTGATGTCATGGTTTTTTGTCTCAAGAGTTACGCAGATATTTATTTTTACTGCATCGTACAACAATTGGTTTGACAAATTATTCAAGGCTCCATAACACTTATATTTCATATAAGCACCTTATGTTCATACCAAATGATCATCAGGACAAATGGCGTCCTTTTATCCTAATTAAAAGCAATGAAATTACCTTTATAATGCTCCAGTTTGTCTTAGTTGGACACATCTTTTAATGCTAATTATTTCTTGTGCTTCTGAGTTAGATAACAAGAACAGTGTAATGTAAAGTGGTGAAGCTGTAATTATAGATTAAAGAATCAGAATTTATTTTATGATGTAAATACAAAGTGCGCAGACATGTCTGAATTTGGAGGTAGATCATGATTAAGTATCCAACCTTCAAAACTTGGATTTCTTTGTAATGACTCAACAGTTAACTAATCTCTGCAACTGTGAGCTTACAATGTATGCTGAGAAAACAAATAAACAACTTAGTGTGTCACAGGTGCATTAAATATATTTCTAGGTTTCATTTTTATCTTCTGCTTTTTGCCTATTCAAGCTCTGAATAACCTGTTGAGAATATCTGTCCACCTGTTCCCCACATTTGCTCTATATCATGTTGTCACATCGAAAAAAGAAAAGGAAGTAGAAATACACAGGAAAGGAAACGGAATTCTGATGTTTTCATTACAATCAGTCTTTCTAGATTTCCACAGCGCTCCTGTCCCAAACATCCATCCATTACAGTCAGAAGAGATTTGGCAATTCAGATGAGTGAAACAGACTTTTTTTTTCCTTTAAGAAGGAAGTCAAATGCATCTGTATATAAAAACGCTGTGTGTTTGATTATTATGAATAGAAATGTACTTATTTCTTTATTTTACCCTCTCTCAGGGTTTAAGTTTCCTTAACGGCTTGTGTCTTTTATATAAACCAGAGTGCAAGTTATTCTTTACTAGATGGACCTTTTTCATACTAGTCACGAGAGGAGAGAGGCTTTTCTAATTCATTTGTTTTTCCATTACACAAAAATGTATGGTTATAACCAGCAAGCAGGCCAGAAACAACACTATCACCACTTTTACTCATTTATCAATATACTGAATGTATTTCAGTAAGGAAGCACCTTGCTGAAGATGTGTGGATTTGTTAGCTTTCCCTCCAGTTACCAGAATCCTACACTACACAAAAAAAAAGTGCAATATCTGCAGAATCAGGTGGAGGACACTAGGAATATTGAGAACTGTTAGCAAAATTACAATCAAAGCTTTTGTCTGTGATGAGTGACATATGTTTGAGAGGTCTATATTGCTAAATGTATTTTTATAAGTAGATATCAGAAGTGGATAGACATTTAGACATCATTGTATGTTATGTTACCCAGATGTTCTGCTGCTTTTGTCCATGATTCCATTCCCTTTATGGAGACATTTTATGAAGCCTAACAGTGACATAAACTTATCTGCAGGAAGAGTAGGGTTTTCTGGGTGATATTCCAAGCAGTGTATTGATCGTAGTGGTCTCTGATCACTGACGTATGCTCATTGTCTGTCCTTGTGTTCATTAGCATCTTTATGGTACAGTAACATACGTCCTGATTATCTTCATCATTTGTGCAGTGCATTAAACTGAGGCAATGACAGCAGCTCTAAACTCAAGGCTTATATTGAAAAATGTAGCTGCTAAACATGTTTCATATAAATGTCAGTTGAAAAGTAATATAAATGATTTGTATTTCATCTTAAAAACATCTGAGGGTAATTGTTATTTTAACCTTGGGTTGTGAGTCCTCCACTTTGGAATAAACTGGTGTTGACAATATTGTCCTTTTAGTTTTGCTTCCGTTTGACAAGTTCTTTCTCTGCTTTACTGGTCACCTGTCTTGAAATTAAAGTTGTTTTGGATATGTGTTCCCTTACCAGTAATAAAACATTGAATGTACTTTTGTCATCTGTCATTTCATTATATTAACACTACAGGCCATTGTTAAAACCATGCCCACCCAAAACAACCAAAGTTATGTGCATTGACATTCTATTCATCGATGCCATCAGGACATGAAGATTTCAACTAAAATGTTTCTGAATGTTTCTCAGAACGAATCCACAGAAAGTACAAATATAATGTATGTTCCATTCTTTCTGGAAACTACTAAAGTACAGCCTACATACTATACCTGTGTAGTTTAGGGTTCTCACATCTGAGCAACGTTCAGTTAGCCACTTATGCAACTAACAGGAAATTTATAAAGAAAAAAAAAAATTCTTGTCAAGCCACAAGTAGTTTACATTATTGTTAGCTTAAATATGAGGTTCAACTGTAGCAATGAGCCAGTAAGGCAGGGAAGGCAAAGGCCCTCTCCTCTGAAAGGATCTAAACAAAGACAACTGTAAAACATTCAAATCAAAACATGAGCTGTAAATCCAGTTAACATTAATATTTTCCACAAGGACATTTGAAAAGCATTTTGATAAGAAACACAAATTTTGTTTATTTACAAGATACTAAAGCAGGCACTTCTCATGAACATCATCAATCAGCTTCTATCGTCAGATATTTTAATCAATCAATTTAATGAATTTTAATGAGCTGGTTAATCTGCTTGTAATCAAATTAACAAGCTCATTAAAATTCAAAAATAACTGTGGTCCATGTGGACTGTTAAGGCAACGGCACCTCTTCATATACAATCTGCACATAGGGAGGTTTCATGGGTAGATGCCAGTACTCAAAGTTGTAGTAGAGGTAGAAGCTCTTGTCCAACACAACCTTTTTATAAGCCTCCAACAGACTAATGGCAAAGTCTATAAATGACTGATGTGGCCTGAATGTGTGATAAAATTTACGGATGTCCACAGCCAGATTCTTCAGAGCAGGCTGACTGAATATAGCGCTGTCGTTGCCGAGGTACGTGGGCTCACTGCTGTATAGGTAGATCTTGGTGTAGTTAGTTTGTGATCGGCTAGACAGTTTGGCTCCAAGCTCTGCTAGTTTCCGGTATGTGCGGTGGACAAACTGGGAGCAGTCGTAAGAATCGAACCACATGGTGGCATTAGGCCCAGGGTCAGAGCGAACTGTCCATGTCTCGTAATAAATCCCAGTCTCGTTGTCGTCTTGGAACCACTGGGCCATGTCATTGAACTGACTCCCTGAAAGGTAAAAAAGAAAACTAGTTTGACACCACGTGTAAGACAGGGAGGACAAGTAAATGTCTGCGAATGTCATTTTACCAACTCATTTGAAAATGAAATTATCCCTTCGTCCGACAAATTTCTTAATCTAATTCACTTATTTGTGGGTCTGGGGAGGTTGCAGCTTTTTGCAGAATGCATTTGTGAGAAGGGTTGGCAGTCTTCATGGTTACACCGGCTGAGCTGCATGTTTTAGTTGGAGGAAACATCTTAACGCAAATGAAACCCAGTCAAACCCATAATCTTATTTCCACCGATAGACCACTTATCCATCGTCCAATTATGTATTTGAAGAGACAACATATCTGTATTCAAATATAAAACATCTGCGTATCAAGAAAAAAACATTTTGTGATATAAACTACACAGTAGATCAATGGCCAGATTACAGAAGCGAACACCACTGCCTTTTCAGCCTTTTTTAAAAAAAAGAATAAACAGAGACAATTCACAAACACCTAGAAAAGGACAAGGCTGCTATTTTCCTTGACTTCTCTAACCTATAGTTATTGTTCTGCCCCAGCTTTTTCATTAAAAAAAACAACCCCAATTGTATTGATCTTACAACTGCAAAAGTACAGTTTGAGTTCTTTGGTAGTCTGAATTGTTTGATTCAGCACATAGGACTAAACAGCACACATTGACATATTCAGCTGTGGATTAATACACTCCTATGGCCATGGATGCTAAATTCTTACCAGTTATTTTTGCTATTTTCTCCAGTGTGCCATTCTGTGACCAGTGTAAATCATCGATGCCTTCGAAGAAACAGGCCGCACCCTGGTTGCACCAGAAAGGTGCGTGCAATTCGGGTCGGAGGTGAGGGAAGGTGCAGTTACCCAGCTGAAACAGCTCGTACCATTCCATGGTGTAGTTGGCCCCCGTCTCTGAACTGCTGAACCCAATTGCATCGTGCATGATGTGCTGTGAATCACACAGAAATATTACATTGGCTTTCGGAGTGGGGCAAGTATGTGCAGGTGTGTTTCTATGAATAAATGTAGCCCTGCTCTAATTCAGTACCTATCTGTGTTTTATGTAACATGTTTCAACATGAGCACACAGTTACAACACAAGGAATAGCTGTCCTAACAATGGCTATTTAATCCCACATGGACTATATTTTATTGTGCATGAGGTACATGCACAATAAATAATTTTGTTTACAACTGAATGACATACAGTGATAGATCATCAAAAATAAATATCTGTAAATCAAGACATGTTTTTCTGGTAATGTTGTAAAGGCTTACTTTATTTTGAAGTTTTATCTGACCTATTATTCTTTTTTTTTTACTTATTCATCTTTCTTCATTGTTATCAACTTGATTTTTATGTTACTGCAACTGTTCACCACTTCTCATTACAAAACTTAATGTGTTTTTGTATTTTCAGACCAATTACATTTTAATGACTGGTTTTACAGTAATCGCTGTGGTTCATTTCCCAAATGTCATTCACATGCACTTTGCATGAAACTCAGTAATGAGTCCAAAAGCTCAACAACCACTGAAGAGCCATATACTTACAAATTTTCCAAGCAAATCTCCAAACTTGAATTCCCACACAGGTGTTTGCAGTCTATAGACTGAGATTACATCAGTGTCTCTCATGTAGGGAATCCGTCCATCCCGGTCTCCAGTGGGACAGAACGGGTAGAGAGCTTCACAGTAGGAGTCCACGTCAGGACGATGGTCAAACCGTCTGAGGGTGACATGAGAAATACAGCAGACTGTTCCAAAGGTTTTCCATTAACATAGTTATGATCACATGCATCCTGTCTCATTATCTTGTAAAGGCTCTAGAGGAGAGCAAATGAAACATGCATACAATATATTTTCCCCCTCCAGTAAGGCCGATTACACTCCAACAATCAGTACAAAAATGTCTGTAAGAACTAAGCCAAATTAAATAGTTCAATTATTAAACTGAAAACGTCCTATAATTGAACACAAAACGCTTCTTTCTTTCTTTTTTTTGCTGTGTTTCTTATTTTATTATGTACAGTATTTTTAATTCTTGTCTTGGTTTTAGATATCGTGATATTATTTTCTTTCTTTCAGCAGCAATATAATAATATCTATGTCTATTTATACGCTTGAATGTGTGAAATGTTTGTTGTCTGTTTGTGAAGAAGTTTTAAACCACTATTAACTAGAACTCGAAGTCAAACTCGACCAAAATGAACACTTTATGATGGTAACGCCTTTAGTTTCATTGTGTGAAGCTATAATTAACCACCCTGTGAACCTAACCTACTCTAAGAAAGAAAAATACTTAATATTAAAAACATTTACCATTGTTGTTTTAGAAGTTGAGTTCCAGCACAAACTCTCCTGTTTCGTCTCAGTCACATGACTCAAACGGTACACAGATGAAACAACATAGTGATACAAATGACAAGTTTTAGTGTCTTCATACCTGTATGGAACGGGCCACTCCTGCTGAACGTTACTCCTGAACTGAGCCGCAACATAAAGAAACAGGAGCAGGTTTAAAAACGCGACGCACTCCGAGTGAGTCATGGCGATAAAAAGTCTCAAAACTAGAGAATTAACAGCAGAGGAAGGATGATAGGCTTCCCATGACCCTCACTTCCCTATCAGCGATCACGTGGTTTTGTTGATGACACGAAAATCACGTGACTAGTCCAAAGAGGAAACTAAAAATGTGGAGAAAACACATAACAAGACTGGAAATGAAATACATATTATATATTAATCATATTTTTGAGTCTAATTATTTTAAAATGTTGCGCTTATTTGTAAAAATAACTAAATAAATAATAAATAAATAAATTCTAATGAAAAAATAACTTTTGGAGTAATAAGTGTATCGTGCGTCGACTGTTTTTTAGATTAATACAGATTAATAAAGCAGAAAGGCAGAAATAAACTGTCTGGGTGTCTGTGAGCTTTACACACAAGATGGCGCTGCAGCTTAGACAAAACAATGTACAACATTTAAAGTGCTGAAGAAGAAGAAAGGGGGCGGGGCGTTGTTTGCATTGACAGGTTCAGTTGAGTCCGCCATGCTCACCCTGCTTCACCACGGCGGTCGCAGTTTACTCACACTCAGGACCGTCCACCGCGTGAACAGAGCTCTTTATTCCACAGTCATGGGTAAACGCGTGGCCGTCGTGCTGGCAGGCTGCGGCGTGTATGATGGCAGTGAGATCCACGAGGCCTCCGCTGTTCTGGTTCACCTGAGCAGAGGAGGTGCAAGTGTAAGTCTGAAGAACAGCTTTCATATTAAACTTAACTGTTTAATGTGTAGTTTTGTATGTGGAAGGAGAGGGACTGAGAAAGTGTGAGACAAACACTGCTCCAGCTTCAATTCCATGCAACCTGCCTGACAGTTTTCCTTATGTTTTCATTCATTCAGAGCACGCATGGGTTTTTTACGAAGTTAGTTTGTCGTGCAGCTTTATTGGAGGTCAGGTCAGATCATAACTGCGGTCAAGCTAGCAGACACTTCAAAATGTGTGCTCATTTATTCTCGATAATACGGTACCAGTGCTGGCAGAGGACAACGTGACGAAGATAATATTATATGGTAGAACATATTTATTAATAGTAATTCATATAATGTTCAGAATATCATCAATATAAATCTCAATATATCAATATAAAAACACTGGATCTGTGTTAATTACATGTTTTTGAAGTGGTTAAATTGTACAGTTTTGAAAAAAACTTACAGGGAACATCATCCCTATTTTCAATAAGGTATTCATAGTTGCTACTTTAAATATTAATTCCCTTCAAAGTTGACTTTTAATTGATGTTTGTTCCTGGCTTCCCCTGCATGGTTGATGTCAAGTTTTATGCAAATTTAGTGTAGAAATGGTAAGAAAATAAAGGGAAAATTCAGCTCCATGAAGAAACCGATTTTTTTTGCTGGACTATGGATTGCTCCGAAACTACAAAGCAACAGTACCTGGTATCTGTACTAGTAGAACAAGAAGTACTAAGTGCGGTACTATGAGAAAAAAAAAATCGTCTACTCTATGTAGTCCATATCAGGGAATTCAGGAAATATTAAGTCGTTTTTATCCACACACAGTAAAAACACTAAAATATATAATATTATTGTTTAATGTTGGTATCAACATCCTGCACAATACAATCCAGATTATTTTCGTGTCGTTCCACTCTGGTGGAATGATCTACCGAGCACTACCAGAACAGGGGTGCCCTGTCTATCTTTAAGAAACACTTGAAGACCCAACTCTTCCAAAAGCATCTTCTGTCCTAGCACTTACCTTACCCCCTCTTCCTGCACTGGATCCACTTCTGCACTCTCACCCTCTATCAGTCCACTGTTGTTCCTATCTAGTTGATTTCTTTTCAAGACTTATTCCTCTTTTGCAAGTCGCTTTGGATAAAAGAGTCTGCTAAATGCTTAAATGTACTGTAAATGTATATTAATGTAATTTGGTGCAGATCCACATAATAGGCTGTGTCATGTGGTGGGAGGCATGACCTCCACTGAGTTTCATTTTAGTAAAGTTATGTTTCCTCACCTGCAGGTAAACATGTTTGCTCCCAACGTGGATCAGATGCATGTGATAAATCATCTGAAAGGCGAACCATCTCAGGAGAAGAGGAACGTGTTGGTGGAGAGCGCGAGGCTGGCCCGTGGAAACATCCAGGACCTGTCAAAACTCACGGTCAAGGACCATGATGCTGTTATTTTCCCAGGTGTGCTCATATAACAACATCATACACGGTCTCTATGTCTTTATATCCAGGATTGATTTGTGTTAATATTGTTTCAGTGTTAGTTGATGTTTAAATTTTTGACAGGTGGTTTTGGGGCAGCGAAGAACCTGTGCACATGGGCAGTGCAAGGGAAGGACTGCTCTGTTAATGATGAGGTCAAGGCTGCACTGCAGGCGTTTCACAGTGAGGGCAAACCCATCGGCCTCTGCTGCATCTCACCTGTCCTGGCTGCCAAAGTGTTTGCTGGTTGTGAGGTCACCGTCGGCATTGAGAATGACGACAAGTGAGTCTATGATATTGAAGCACGTCTAATGTGTCTTCTCTTTTTATAGATCTATGGTTTTTACTTTTAATTTACTCCTAGGTTAAATAGTGAGATGTGGGAATTATGTAAAGATAAGTTTTATAGGGCAAGATACATGAGCTGTTAACATATGGTGCGTTTCCACCAGCGTGTTTTTAAAGAGCAATTTCAATCTGCACATAAAAACAACTGAATGGAAACAGAACATTTTTAATTAAAGTTTAGATGCTCAAGGGAGGTGGAAACACTGGGGCATCGACAATGGAACAGTTTAACTGAGGACAAAATTAGAAATCACAGGACTGAAACTTTTATCCTTCTGCATTCTGTTGTTCTGAAAAAACGACGACAAGAATGTATGCAGGCGGTGAGAGGAGGAACTTGTGGACTGATGAGGGAAACGCAACATTACACGACGTAGTGCAATAATGAACTGAAGCAGCAATGAAATGTCACCGTATATATCAACAGCTATTGGTGCACTTTATTGCACCCATTTAACCTTCAGTGGTGACTTGGACCTTTGTGCCACCTAGTGTTTATCTCGATAAATATTTCTTTTTACAGCAGTTGATGGAAACACAGATGAATGCACAGTTTATTTTAGTGAATCTTTGAAAAGTTGGTTAAATTCTGCGCTACACTTAAATTCATATGTTTCAATCAACTTGATTTATTTAGGAGAAAAAGGTCACTTTTATTAATTCAGAAAACTCTGTTGAAAATTTCTCTCACAGTAAAGACACACTTCCTAGTTCAGTTTTAACTTTCAAAAGTTGTCTGCACACTTTTAATTTTTGGTTTGCTCAGTTTCGATTTTACTCTTTCTGATATAAGATCATGGCCGACCTGTTGGCTTGTTTACATCCAGTCTGATAATTTAATTAAAAATTAATTTTTTCTGAGCTATGTTGCCATATTCTCAAATGCTTGGAATATTTTTTCTGATTAAATTGCGTCGATAAAAGGTGAAGAAAAAACACACTTCTGTTCTAATGAATGAACTAATAATCTTGCAACATCTTCCAGAATATTTCCAACACTATTAAAGCTGCTGCTTGAGCAGACCTGAGGTCTTACAATTTCTCTCTCTCTCTCTCTCTCTCTCTCTCTCTCTCTCTCTCTCTCTCTCTCTCTCTCTCTCTCTCTGTGTGTGTTAGTTAGAGTGTTTGTTGTGTGAGTGTTTGTTGTTTGTGGTCCTGCGATGTGATGGACTGTATGTCAGCTGAGATTGGCACATATAAATGGATGGTATAATTCTTTAAGCTATCATGTATTTGGGCTTTTTCAACTAAAGAGCATGATATCAGCAGATAACATCAGTCACCTAAAAGAGGCCTTAGAAAAAAGAGAGGACAGGAAGCATAATGACAAGAAAAAAGTATGTATAATGTTAACTTGCTTTTTTAACAGTGTAATCATATTGCTATCCAAAGAAAAAAAGAGCTAAGTTGGACTAAACCTGAACTTTCCTGTGTCAGCAAAAGTTTCATCCAATTCACTAACGGTTCTTTGGTCCTGCTTCCTCTTTTTCCTCACCAGATACCCCGACACAACTGGCACTGCAGCGGCCATCAATGAGCTGGGCTGCAAACACGTAAGCAAGGGCGTCAGCGACAGCCATGTGGACGAGAAAAACAAACTGGTCACCACCTGCGCCTTCATGTGCAACGCCCCCATCCACGAGATATTTGACGGAATTGGATCGATGGTGCAGGGTGTTTTAAAACTAGCCTGATTCAACTGAACCACTTAGGATGACGCTCCTTTTGGTTTTCCAACAGGCTTTACGTTAGCCCCCTGCTGAACTGATTCAAAGAAAATCAACTATCATCTTGATTAGAAGCACTTCCAGAAGTATATACAGTATGTTTATAGTTGCAAATTGCACTGCATTGGCTAGGTTTTCTTTATAGGTTTATCTGCTACTTGACAAAGATCTGTTAATCTCCATTCTGCTTGGTTATATTCAGATGCAGTGGATACGTGTTAAATCAATCAAGCAGATGTATTAAACAAAATGCAAAAGTTCACTGTTGTTTTACTGATGTTATTTTCACAAAAGTAAAACGGTGAGTATTAAATCTTTTGTTCCCAAAACTTTCACTCTGTAGCTTTTTTGAGGAGGACCAAACAAAAAGCACTCATGGAAATTCTCTCAGATCCAGAAATGTTTATTTACAGAAAAAGGCAAACAGACTGTGCTTGACTTAAAAAAAACCCACAACATCAGTATAATCTATTAGTAGTCAGTTATCTGTCTAAATCCTTTAAAACAACAACACATACAGATGATGAATCAATTATCAATATAGTTGGTGATTAAATTAGTAATCAATTAATCATTGATTAATCATTGCAGTCCTATTTGCAAGTCTTAAACCCCTATGTATTGCACCACATTAATGTCAGTTTCACACCTATTAACTACATGTGAATTTACTGAACTGTTGCATAGTGTGCTAGGAAAAAAAATACATATACATTACATCTTCTTTCCTTCCCCAAGGGAGTAACATCAGTAAATGGGGTCCACAGGAGCCCATATCTGTGTATATTCCATCTACTTATCTTGTAATCTAAACACTTAACACCAATTTATTCATTTCCGTTGCCTCAGTGATCCACTCTGTCAGATATGGTACATTTCACGCAATACAGCTCTTCTTAATAACATTTTTTGTAACTTAACATAATGAGAGAAAAATGTTTTTAAAGCGACTGTAAAGCGGATGCAGAATTTCTCCTCTTCTAACATTATATATATTTCAGAAAATAGTGGCTGGGAACATGTGAAAAAGGGACTGCAGCTGTAGAGTGTTAATTAATAAGTTAATTATAAAGTAAAGACTGTCTCTGTAGTTTTCAGTTTAGGATTATTTAGGCATGTGTAAAACACCAGAGCCATAGGTTGCATAACTCTTCCTCAAATGCTGTAACAGAAAAACACACAGAAAAGCTCTGCCACTTAATTCAAAATCCCTAAAGATGAGGAAATAAAGTAGAGAAGAAGAACAGGAGGACCAGCAGACACCTGTTGTCAGGCTGCAGTACCACTGATAGAATAGGGGGGAGACAGAGAGCAGGGCTGGAGCTAAACCAGCTCTGTGTTAATGTAGAGTCCTTTGTCCTTAAACTGCCACCAAATGGTGAAAATGTTGCTTCTCTGTTTGTTAAACAAGTGGTTTGTTATCGGATTGATGAACAGTGACGTTTAGCTGCTTTGTGTTTAAAGCATTTCAGTGTATTTGTGTGTGTGTTCAAGGTATTTTACACGATTGGTAAACTTAATTTTTTAAAACATTTAAATTTGGTAAGTTGGTCAGTGTTGCATTTTCCTGTGGGGTGAAGACATACTTATCTTTTTACACAGATACTTTAAGTTTGGTCACAGTACCCTGCTGAAACCATGCATGGGAAAGAACTTCTTACGGCCTTATACAATCATCGACTTGCTCCTTCAAATGTTTCTTATTCTGTATAACTGCTGATGTGGAGTACTCGTCATCCTCAAATATGCATTCAGAATCGAGCATTCACCCACTTTTTCAATGTTATCTATCACATCAATGACTCCTTCCACTCCCTCTGTACTCAACACTGAGGAAGCATTAACACTGAACTTATCCACCAGGTCTTTGTGACTCAGGGGCTTCCTCCAGTGGCCGTAAAAGGTATCACACCTGGCTGTGACAACCCCCTGATGTGTTTCGATCTCAATGTCACAGTACATCTTGTCAAAGCTGGGGTGGTTGTCCTCAGGTGTCTCCAATGTCACTTTGGACAGGAGCTCCCTCAGAGCAGGACGCTTCAATTGAGCCTCGCTGAAGGAATCCACTGTAACCTTGTTGTCCAAAAGTGCAGAGCAGGCATTGAACTGAAATGAGTGCCTGGCCTGGTGCTCTGTGTCTGGTAAAGGGCAATTGATGTACTTGGACGGAGGTACTCGTAGTGTGATGTGCCGGATCTGGCAGAGGTCAAAGTTTGCGGCTGTTTTTTCAAGCTTCCTGCGGGCTGCCAAAGCAGCATCCACAACCCAGTGCATCCCCAAATGAGCAGGGATGCTCTTGACAGCCACATTCTGATCTTCCAGAATCCATTTAAAGCCACTGGAAGAAGAATCTGCAAATTCGGAGGGACTATAATCTTTGTAGTAAACCCCAAACCCGCAGTCCAGGATGGCTGGATTCCCCTCCAGACCGATGTGGGCCAGCTGAGCAGCCTCCAGGCCTCTGCGAGCTGCATTTCCTATGTGGAGAGGTTTGGTTTGTGTGGCTGCGTTGGCTAAGGGAGCCCCAGCAGAGGAGGCAGCGATCGCCAGAGCATGAGTGCACTGTGTGGGGGACAGACCCAGGAGCTTTGCTGAGGCTGCAGCACTGCCCATCACCCCAACTACACTGGGAGGGTGGAATCTGAGGATGAGGAAGGGGAAGAAAGACTGGAATATCAGGATACATTCATATTCAACTATTCATGTTTAGGGTCATGATGGGAACATTTAGTGGAGCAGTGTGTAAGGCATAGATTAGATGAAATTATTTCTATTTGGCAGATATAACATATAAAATAATTATAATTATAGGCCTTTACATTTACATTAGGAGCTCTATTGATAGAGCCATATTAGACCACTATGATTTTAATGGAAAAATTTATTCAGCTGCCCTATGCAACATCACCAATAACTGTTGTCTTAAGATGAGGTACTCTTTTATGGCTCCACCATTGGTAAATATGCAGAGTTGTCACCAGATACATTGGCTGAATACCTCACAGCCTTTATAGAAGTTTACAATAACAAGTGCATAAAATGAAGCTGGGATTTATTTCTCTTGGAAACGGCTGATATATATGTGTGTGTGTCAGAATAAGGTTTTAATCAGAATCATAATACCTACAGAAATGTGAATACAGAAATAGCAGTAAAATTCACCCAGTATCATTATGCCAAAGGACGATAACACCGTAGGTAAAAGAATAGACTGAATATATATGATAAAAACTGCCTCATATGAATCCATGTTCCACAGAACTGGTAGGAGTTGATGTGGATCTACTTTAATGCTTGAGGAGGTTTGCAAATTGGTTTACCATAATTTTATTTATTTTACTAATGTATTCGTTTATTTCCTCTGCAGTCATTTTGTGCTGCAGAACAGGTAACATTTGCAAATGTCTCACCTTTCAGGGATGTTGTATGCTTCTGTGGAGAATCTCATGAGTCTGCCCTGCACCTCGATACCAATGTTAAAGGCCAACAGCAGGTCTAGACCAGAAGGCCGGCTGGGGAGCGTCTCCGCCAGGGCCAGTACTGCAGGAAGCACAGCCCCCGAGGGATGAGTGGCGGGGTGCCATGTGTCGTCAAAGTCCATGGAGTGAACCTGTGACAGTGTGACAGAATCAGTGATCAAACAGCACCACACAATGTTTTCTGTCTAAAAATGACAGATTGTGAAGTGTATTGTGCTTTTATTTGACCAAACTTACAGCGATGCCATTGACAAATGCAGCAAATTGAGGAGGCAGAGTTAAGTCTGATTGACCCCACACACTGCTCCTCTCCTCTGATGTGAAAAACTGCAACCAGACAAAAGGATATTTGATTATTGAAAAACAGTTAACAACATTAAGCATTTGTGTGCAGTTAAATAGAGATGTGAAGGCAACAAATATCCTGCAACTCAAATTTGATGTTCACACTGTGTATAAGTATGTGCATCAGTCTATGGGGTGAAATTGTGGAAGTTAGGAGCTGGAGTTTAAACAGAGTACAAATATGGAGCTGGATGTGTATTACTGTATTTATTGTTGGTATAGTTCATGTTAATAGGCAATTTGAAAATGGGGCAGGAACAAAAAAGTTATATGTGAAAGTAAGTAAATATTAAAAATGTTATATATATTTAACCCTTAGAAAACAGAACATTTTGGCTGCTTTTTCCATCACAATGTTTACACGTACAGTATATACAGAGGCTATAAGAATGTGCAATAGAGAGTGTCTAATATCCTTTTTTCAGTACAACCTCGGCAATCTGATGGAAAAAAGAATTCATTTTCACCAACTATCTAAACACACTTGAGATAAACGTACTTACAATGTTTAAATAATGCGATAATAATTAATCATAACTTTGACACAACAAACATAAGAAGACGTGTTTGTTTTGTTCAGCAAACACAGACAGCTTCTGGCCAAATACGCACATCACAAGTATAGAGGGAAGTAAGAAGAACTTCAATGGACAGCATACAGAAGTTGACAACTTGAAGTTTTTTTTTTTTTTTTTTTTAACAATACTGTAGCTCCACCTTTGTTTAACAGTGCACTGTACCTGGCTGTGCTTGAGAGCCTTTTTAAAGACATCTGTCCTGGTTCCTATTAACCCGACACCCAGTGTGTCCATAATCATCCTTTTACTTCTGGTTATCACGCTGTCTGTCAGCTGGGCAGTGCTGAGTGAATGAACAGCAGTTCCAAAGCTCTCTGTAATACCCTGGTGAGATACAAAAACAGTACCAGTTAGAGTTAGACCAAAACTCAGGACACAAGCATACCCAGAGACCATATACCAAACTATGCTGCAGTTATGTCTTTGACAAAATTAAATTTTAATATTAAAAATGATACATATGTAACGATAACAAAAACAAACAAAAAAAACCCCAGCATTACCTTGCGTAGCATTGTTGAAGCTCTGTTAACCTCAAGGTTGTGATGTTGTTAATGTGAGCACTGACACTGATGCTACCTGAAAGTATCACCTGTCACAAATTAAAAAAAGGGTTATTATACCTATTCAAACCACACCCCTAATGAGTGTGTGTGTTTTTCCTTCGTTATAAGAAATAAGAAAGTTTACCTACCTTTTCCTAAGATTTCTGCACTTCAACAACGTTTTCAAGTGACAAAATATCCAAGAACAGAGGCACTTATAAGAGGCAGACCAACAAAATTACCAAACTGTGGAAAACCCACAACAATGAGAAGTGGTAACTTTCACAATGACTGGACATCGCCTTTGATTCTTTTGCCCCAACGTCTTGGTTGACAGTTCATGTGCAAATGTTCAGAATATCTTGGTTTCTTTTTATTAAAAAAGACCTGCAGACATTTAACTTCAAATAACAAATAAGTGGGGTTGACTTGGGGTTATTCAAATAGAATCAACCTGTATGCTCTTCATAAAATCACAAAATGAAATAGCAATCTTAACAGTGATCCACTGCAGTATTAGCATAATGACATACATGACGATCTTATGGATAAATCAGATGACCTAAAGAAATACTGTCTTACACAATCAGTTAGTTCTTGAAATTACAGATTATGGAAATTCAGCTCTCTGTTGGGAAGTTGTGAACAGGGAAATGACACAAGTCTCTAGAAATCCCTCCATGACAATCACAAGACAAACAAGTGTCTGACATCAAGCAGCTGGGAAATGATTGTGATTGTACCAACCATCACGTTTGACCTCGGCCGTAATGTTACAAAACACTAACTCCACCACATGTCATGTTAAAAGCATGCTCCAATGAATGGATTACAAATGATGTATTTATAGTTTGATAGTATTCAAGCTCAAGATTTGTATACTCGCAATCATCGAACAAAGCAGATAATTAAAAACAAGTCAAGCTTTACCTGTTTATTAAATTATAATTAATTTTAATTTCACTTATTTCTCTGCTCGCTGCCAGTCTTGATGTCAAGCTTACTGCCTGTTTTAAATTAACTAAAAAATACATAGCACCAGATATTATTCATTTACTTTACTCTTAAATGCAATTTTCTTTTTCCACATTTAATCAAGTCACACCTTTAGTTGATCTGCTTTAATACAGTTTTAAAATAAGTTTAAGTTTTAAAAACATGATGTTTGTGTGCACGTTTAAAAATGGGGGGTGGAATCACATCAGATGTATTTTCCATTCAATTTTGAGGTTCTTTTTTTTTCATCCCTACTTACTGTACATGTTCCAGTAACTTTAATAAATGCTGTCATTTCATGATATGTTTCCTTTCTCTTTGAAATCATTTAGTTTCAGATTTTATTTTCCACATGCACATGCTTAGGTGTCAACATACAAATCAATATTTGATATGTATCCATTTTTTTTTAAAAAAATGTTTATTGTCGAAGCCATATGTCAAGTTCATTTAATAAAATACAGGCAGTATCCACTGTGTGATGTATTTTTGAGGGTTAACACTACAGCTCCCTCTCTCTCTCTAATAAGATGCTGCCTGCATTTCCTACTGGAGTGCAATGGGTGTCACTCTTTCCATATTTTTCTTCAATTTCCTGATTTCAAAGCAGAGTTAATTCTGAATTCTGGTTATGACACAGGGCTTGAAAAAGAAAGAAAAACCCTAACATTAGAGTTCTTTGATGAATTAAAAATAATATATCCATATCTATGTCTGTCTGTCTATCTTTTTGCTTATGCATATAAGGAATAAACATTCTTTTTTTATTATAATTACAGGTATATCTCTAGCCCTTTCACCCCTCTGCACTCACTGGATTGCTCAGTCTTAACATGTTTTTGATCACAGAGCGAGTGAATCCTTGCCTCCAGTTGATTCTATGTGCTTGAAAAACACATAAAATGAATGATACATTTGCTTTGTCATCTTCAAAAAAGTTGGGGTATCAAAGAGAAAAAAATCTGCAAGTAAAGCTGGAAAGTGAGAAAAGAAGATTACAGTTATAGTTTTGTTTTTAGAAAGACAGATAGGCTATTTGCAAACCTTCATTGGTGCTTCATTGAAAGCTGACCAGCTGAACCCCTGCCTTGAAGACTGCTAGTCCACCAATAATAAACTTTGAACATTTGGCAATAATATGTGTAGCCTTGTGTGCATGTGTCCCCAGTATCAAATTTCGTACATGGAGATCAACATTCCCAGAGGCACCCCTGTAGGTGGAAGGTCACATCACATCCAATTTTTTTAAAATTGGCAGAACAGATACATTATTGAACAATAGAACAGAAAATAAATATAAAGACAATATACATTTATTGTAATTGTTCCAAAAATCAAAGAACAAAAATCTATATATCGGCTTAGTTTCACATAGACTGCACAGCATCATATTTTGCACTGATTTTGAGCAATACATGTAATAATCAAGACAAACCTACATCATGATTGGCAGAAACATCAGTTTCTATAATTCAAAAATGGTCATGAATCAGTTTGATGTGCTTCTGAATGCAACACTAACACACACGCAGGATACTACAGTGCATGGCACAACACCAGTCTAGTAACTGAACAGTTAACCCAGCATGCACGCGCACTCTCTCGCGCGGCAAGCCCAGGCTTCATAAACAAGCCGCCGTCACTTTGTTGCTCAGTGTTGCCTCTGATTCCACCGCATCAGTGCAGCGGCTCTCACACGATGGCACTGGCTGATGCGGAGCGCGCTGTGTCCAGCTGCGGCGGCGGAGACTCATTGTCCTGCTCCCCGTTCTCAGAAATCATCGAGCTGAACGTCGGCGGACAGGTTTATGTCACCAGGTACACAACTCTCGTCGCCGTGCCAGACTCGCTCCTGTGGAACATGTTCACCAAAAAGTCGCCAAAGGACTTGGCGAGAGACAGCAAAGGGCGCTTCTTCTTGGACAGAGACGGCTTCTTGTTCCGCTACATCCTAGATTATCTCCGGGACCTGAACCTGGTCCTCCCGGACTACTTCCCTGAGAAGAGCCGCCTGCAGAGGGAGGCTGACTTCTTCCAGCTGCGGGACCTCGCCAAACGCCTTAGCCCGCGGGTGAGTAAAGATAATTCACTCAGCGAAGAGATCATCCAGAGTGACACAGAGGAAGGTGCGCAGCAGTGCGGCACCTCCGTCTGTATGGAGACTTTGCGCGCAATGTCGGTCAGCGGTGCCATGCGCTCTCCATCGCTGGACTCCAGAAAGTCTGGCTACATCACGATAGGATACCGCGGCTCCTACACCATTGGAAGAGACATCCAGACCGATGCCAAATTCAGGAGGGTGGCGCGCATCACCGTGTGCGGGAAGACGTCTCTGGCCAAAGAGGTGTTTGGGGACACGCTGAACGAGAGCAGGGACCCGGACAGACCGCCGGAGAGATACACATCCCGCTACTACCTCAAGTATAATTTTCTAGAGCAGGCATTTGACAAGCTGACAGAGGTGGGCTTCCACATGGTGGCCTGCAGCTCCACAGGCACCTGCGCCTACACCAGCAATGATCCAAACGAGGACAAAATCTGGACAAGCTACACCGAATATGTCTTCTGTCGGGACTAATAACTGCAGCATTCACGTGATCATGTTGATGTAAATAGAAGGGAATGTCTAAATTAGTGTTGCGTTTGGTGTGTTGAATGGCAATGTTTGGCAAAAGCAAATTCCATTCCCATTCTACTTAAAATCAAACCAAGCAGCAGAGTTACCTCTGAGGTTAACCAGGGACAAAAATACCAAAAAATAAAAAATACATTTAATACACTTTAATGACACAGACACTCAAACGAGTATATGTTAAGATAATGCAATTTGAATTATAAATGGAATAGCACATCATTTGAGATGATACACTCATCCGAAGCCCTAACAGCACTCAAGGGAATTAAATCAACTTAAACTGAAGTTGCCATGTTATAAAAAGATAAATTCAGATAACATGTTTCTTTTGATTGAACTTTAGAGTGTTACCTAAATCAAGCTATTTTTTCTTTCCACTTTGTCAACCATTTTCTTGTTTCAGTGCACCATCTTTATTTCATGTCAGCGTTACTTGACAAAAGTGCTGTGTGAAGTGAGCGGCGTCCGAGGACTGGCGAGCAGACAATTCAGTGTCATTTTAATCTTGCTTGATCCCGTTTTGCCACCTTTTTGTATCATGTAATTGTCTCTTACAGCAGACCTATCGCTGACATAATCGCTGTAAGTGTATACGTGCTTGCCTGGTAGAGTTGTATCTGTTAAACTTGCTCAGATGAAAATAAAATCTTCTACTCTGTTATTCTCAGCACTTTGCCAACCATCTTATCTTCTTCTCAACCAGTGTAGTCTACTTGATACATATGTGCCCACTACAGAAGGGCCAGGATTTCTATATAACAATTAAAAATGTGCAAATAAAAGGTGGATATGTTGGTAGGATATTGCGCTGGTGGTCTGGCAACCCATGCTGCCTTGAGTGTGTGTATCTTTTTTGTATACATGTATGTTCATGGTATTTTTCTATATCTTGGTGGAGAGCGTTAGTTGTTAGCACCCTTATTGGGAAACCCATGCAGGCACAGCACAGTGATCAACTTTATCTTCACCCCTGTTGATTATTCAACCAGCTAAGCACCACCTTGCC
The DNA here is from genome assembly GCF_958295425.1 of Solea solea. Lineage (NCBI taxonomy): Eukaryota > Metazoa > Chordata > Actinopteri > Pleuronectiformes > Soleidae > Solea > Solea solea. The sequence goes on from NC_081135.1 coordinate 19,305,964, forward strand.
AGGGCCAGTAGTCCTTATGAATACTAAAACCTGGTCCTAATGAGGCAGAAACTCAAAGTGAATCAAAGTGAGACACTCAATACAAAAAAAGAGTAGAAATAACTAGAAATAATAGAGGCCGAGTCGAAATAAGAATGGCAGTGACCAACGTCTCACAAAGTTCTTGATTGACTTATGTACTTTTCCACTTCACAAAGTATTTTTTCCCTGTGATTACATCACACAAGAAAAACCTTCCACCTAAGAGCTCGGTTTGCATGTAAATATTGCAGAAGGATCCGTAGCCGCCGCTTCCATTTCTGTCGCACGAAATTCAGTCGCATGCTGTGTGGATGCAAATAGTGCAGCTGTGCACACATGATGTCATTATCATTTGAAGTGTAAATAATAAAAGGGTCCAGCTGCACACAAATAGGAGGTTTCAATCTGACAGGTCCTGTGGGTGAATGCAGAGATGATTGTGCATCAGACGATGCAGGAGCAGAATTATTTGTGTATACAGCCAGTCCTGGATTACGTGTTTCGCTTTCAAACAGACACGAAGAGGTTACCTTACATTTAGAGCCATGGGAGGAATTATAAAACAACAGGGGCTTATAGACCAGAAGCAGTGATGTATCATTTGTGAAGGTCAGGGGACATTTTCCCACAGCGAAGATCTAAGGGTTTCAATGTTAGATGCACAGACATTTCAGGTGGCAGGGGCTCAAGTGAAAATGAGGGCCCCCCTTGCAGTTATTAATTGAAAAAAAATCTGGTTATCTACTTACATATTTCTTTATTTCACAAACCATACTCTCATGAAGGCCTATGAGATTCTATAAAACTACTGTGAAAAATACAGCTGTCTTGCAAAAACTAATTAAACCTTTGGGCATTAATACATACTAATACATACTAAGTTTGGGCAGTCCATGGTAATTGGAAAGGTTGCTGGTTTGAGTCTCCACCCGGTCAAGCCCCGAGCAAGGAAACCATTCCCCATTGTTAATTGCACTCTCAATTATCTCCAGTGGGTTTACGTCAGGAAAGACATCCAGTTTAAAATCTATGGGCCATGTAACAAAATACAATATATAATTGGATAAATAAATAGAAATGTTTTTGAAAAGGGACCACCACTATTTGTGGTTCATGTCCAAGGTGTCCATGTGGTGAATACCGTTTCCTTCCCATCCGGGGGACACCTGATGTTAGGACAGAAAATGAATCTTTAAAACAGTGACCTGTCAATAATTCGGACACATCACAGTAAGCAAGCCAATGATGGCTGAATTCCATTTAGCTGCTCCAGTTCACCGGGACACCTGAAGACAACAGAGTCGTCATAAATGTGTTATTTACTCTGATGCTTTTTCTCACAAAGACTGTGAGTGACAGCGTAAATAAGTTCATTCAAGGTTTATGCATACAGCAAGTTTCAAACAGGCTAAAAATACTAGTATAAGTAAGTATATAGTTTCAGGATTAAAAAAAAACCCCAAATACTTGGTAACTCTAAATTGGTCCTTTTGGTTGCATGTATTTCCTGGCAGCTCAGCTTCTTCTGTGGCATCTCAAAAAAGAAGCATCACGTTGCAAAAGAGGCAACAGATGACACAGACAGACTTGGAACACATGTGTCTGTAAGTCAATATTTTTACATTTAAATCAATCAATCATTGAAATTATTAATAAATCTTAGGTGAAACAATCAGACATCAACATCAACATGTTTGATTGTCAAATTAATGATGTTGTGATTTAGATTTGAGTAATGTCAATCCTCGCTTAGTCCATTTCAAATAGCCGCAAATGTCTTTGATGTTTTTGTTTTTCATGTAAATGTTGAAACACATCAAACACTAATATTTGCTAGCCTGTTGTTGTTTGCATCAGCCTTCTCGTTGGATCAAATGCAGGAAAAACACCCTGGACTGAGTTACCAGTTGGTCACAGATGTGCCAGCCTAACAATGACTGTCTCACACCCACATTTACACCCGGCGAGTGCAGTGTGTCTCCACAACACCTCTGCTGTGGGGGAGGAAACACATTTAGAACATGTGCAGCAAAGGTTTACAATCATTGCTGAACAAATCATGCAACCTTGTTCAAACAGAAATGATTACATTTCTGCCATTTAATAGACGGCAGGATTTTCAGCGTCCTTGGAGATGCTCATAGTCTGTAATTTCAATTAAATGATAAGATATTACAGAGTAGTTACGTGAGTGAGTAATGTCAGTTTTACTATAGTCTCACACAGTGTACATGTATTTCTAACTCGCATTTAGCAACTCTTGCATTAGCCAAGTTGCTCGTGCTTATTGACTAAGCACAAGTATCCTTGCAAACATATACAGTAACATGCACTTGCGTTACAGTTTCTCTTTCTAAAGGTAACACATTCAAAAGGCAAAAGAAAAAATAGTCCTGTGATTTTATAGTGACCTTGACCTTCCAACACTGAACTCTAATAAGGTCATCTATGAGTAAGTGAATGTTTGTACGAAAAGAAGAAGAAAAAAAATAATCCCACAAGATCAAATAGAGGTTTTCTGTGTTTACCCTTTGACCATCAAATCCTAATTAGTTTAAAAGTGAGTCCAAGTATAAATAAGTGTGACAAATTTGAAAGGATTTCTTAGAGGTGCTTGTGAGATGTTGAGATCGCATCAAAGACACAAAATCGAATGTATTCATTGCATTTAAAAGAACCCTGACAACATAATGCCTCCAATGAGAACATCATATCCATTCAACAGAAAATCCAAGCATGAATATCTAGGGTAAAAGCACTGACAGCAATAAAAGAGTATTGGTGTGTGATATTTCATAGGCCAGTGTGTCCACCTAAGGCTTCATAGAGTTAAAGTTCAGTGTATTATTTGACTGCTGCTGAAAAAATGGACATGGGCTGATGCCATTTTCTTGAGTTCATATCATGGAAGCATAATTGTGCACGGCCAGAGGCAAGGTTTTTCGGTAACCCTTTATTTTACAGTCCGCTAATCACCTGGTATTTACTAAGAAACTAGATGGTAACAAAATGTAGTTAATAGGAGTGTTCCAAAATAACTTTATGTAATTACTAAGTTATTAACTAGTAAGTACAGGAAAAACTACCAAGAAACTAGATGTAATGCAATCTATTTACTAGGAAAGTACCCATACGTAACGGATGTAAGTACTAAGTTATAACATACTTAGTACATGGAAACATACTAGAATAGTAGTTTAGTCTAGTCTAGTAGATAGTATTTCAATATACATATTAACAAAGTACCAGAATGAAATATTAAAGTACAAAGTTATTACCAAGTAAGTACATGGAAACGTACTAGGAAATTAGATGGTAATACAATACACATATTAAGAAAGTATCATGGTAAAGGACAGTTAGTAATAAGTTATTACCTAGTAAGTACCTACAATACATTGGTGAGTTCCAGTTACTTACATTTAAATAGCATTTACTGCCAATAGTATAAATAGTATAATAGATAGATAGCCAATAGAAGTATTCTTTTCTGGCTTGATTATGTGTCATGGGTGCTTAATGAACTGTCAAAGTGCCATGTTCTTTCCCGGTACTAAAATATCACTTTTTGTGTACTTAACATGTACTAAGACTGTAAAATAAAGTCATGCATATTTTCCTACAAATACAGTATTTTCTTACTAAATAAACATAGTCAACCTTTAGGTGGATATGTATTAGTAAAGTACCCATGATAATAGGATAGGAAGTTCAAAGCTATTATCTATTAGGTACATGGAAACATACAAGGAAGCTGTGGTAAAAATATCCTCTTTAGGAAGGTACCCACATAAATGTTTAGGGAGTACCAAGTTATTACCCCACATGGACATGATGCTTACTAATAAACACCACAATACGTACATGTATATACCGTAGAAATGACAACCTTAAAATGGTTGGATTTATTAAACCATCAGTCTTCTTTAACTTTTACACCCCTTGTTATAGCTCACAGATGTTCTTTTTATATAACTGAACACCAAATACCAAATACATTTATCAATTTTACCAAATAAACTGACATTCAAGCTTCACTGGCTTGAATTACTTATTGTATTGTGACTACAGGGGGAAGAGACTGGAAAATAAAAAACAATCCACCTACATGGACGTGTAAACTAAAACAATAATTTCAATTTCAAATTTCTCACAAACACAAAAACGTGTAAGAAATCGTCAGTAGCTGTCCTCCTTTATTCATTTCTTGACCTGACTCAAAAAACACTTTGCAGTGGTTTGCATGTTTCTGTCGGGTGCACTGTCTGCCTTTCTTGTTCAGGATTTTGGCATAGTTTCTGAAAAATAAGTGGTACACAATATTGCCAAACAAATAATTAGATAATTACAGATCATTTGCTAGTTGGGTAATAAGAGCTGCTTATTTAGAATGGCACAGTTAGGAAATTGCTGTACAAGGCCAAGACAACTTATATACAAATTATATTATATATACATATATATATATAAATTAGAACTGTTTTTAGAACTATAACAGTTGTTAGAAGCACATTACCTAACTGTGTACAATTAAGGGACAGAGTATTGACCAATTAAATACACTTAACACTATTTACATATTTTACATTTATACATACCTATTTAACTAGTAATAAATGTTAGTAATGTGTGTATACCTTGCACTAGCTAACGTTAGCCTAGATGCTAATTAATTAATAAAGAAGTGATGCTACTAGCATAACATTCACATGAAAATCTATAAAGTACTAACTGAGATTAAAACCACTCGAAACACACATAATACCAAATAAAACACATACAGAACTTGTGCCCTGTCAGCCAGGTGCTAAAATAAATCCCCATAAGTGATTGAGACTCGTTTGCGGCCTTAATTGGCCCCACTTTTCTCTGTTTTTTTTCCTACTTCCGGTATTTTAGCCTTTCAAAAATAAAAGCATCACTTTTGCACAGATGACCTACCACAATAAAAGTAAGACAACGTTTATCTCATTAACTTTGAGTTTTAACTTGTTCTTCAACTAAAGCAGTGGTTTCCTCGTGGTTCTCTATTATTTTCTGTCATGCCCCCCCAGAGGACAGAAATGTTTTCACGCCTTTCTTTCTCAGTACGTAGATTGTATTACCGTCTAGTTTCCTTGAAGGTTTTAATGTGCTTACTAATAACTTAGTACTTACTATGCTTTCCGATTGGGTACTTTCTTAGTACATAGATTGTATTACATCTAGTTTCTTGGTAGTTTTTCATGTACTTACTAAGTAATAAAGTAGTACTTACTATCCTTTCTGTAAGGGTACTGTTATTTTGGAACATTCCTATTAAATACATTTTGTTACCATCTAGTTTCTTAGTAAATACCAGGTAATTGACTGTAAAATAAAGGGTCAGTGGTTTTTCTATTTCTATAGAACTGAAAATAACAGACTGACTAGTATAATTCCAGTATAAAATTGAATCATTAAAATAAGTGCTCAACTAATGAGAACTGTTAGGCTAAAAATATAGTGTGCACAAAGGATGCTGCAGATATTTAGCATAAATCCCCACAGTAACACAGTGAATGGTTTGGCAGGTTTTTCAGTTTGAGGGATGAGCAGAGAAAAAAAGAGGGAAGCTTGGAGACAAAGCGAATCGGGGACTGGCAGAAAATAGGGAGATCATGATAAAAATGAGTTTTGATTGTCCGCCATTGTTACTGTTCTTTCCTTTCTTATGTTCTTATCTCATTTGCTCTCCCTCTCTCTGCACATGCTCCGCTTTGAGCTCCCTGACTCGAGTCTCGGCAGATCAGGACTGTTTGGATGCCATGCATGGGTCCAGCAGGCCATTCAGCTTCCTGAGTTATTTTCGATCAAAGCTGCTTTCATTAGCACATCACATTTACCCCGGACCAAAGGCTTCATTAGTGTAATTATATTCTGACTCAAAAGCACATTTTAAATTTGACTTAACCTCACAGCAGGGGATATGTAACAGTCAGGATTCAGAGGACGGTGACTGCTGCTGTCATTCAAAAGCATATTGTATTGTTTCTTGAAGTGCAAAGGCTCACGGTGATAGAGTGAATGGCAGAGGATGATCTAAATTTTGGGCCACACTTGTAGTGTAGTGGTGTAGTGATTAAAACTCTTGACTTTGCAGCAAGAAGACGTGGGTTTGCGACAAGGTCCTTTCTGCATAGAGTTTGCATGTTCTTCCTGTGTGTGTGTGGGTTTTCCCTGGGTTCTCTGGTTTCCTCCTACAGTCCAAAAACATGCAGATAGTAAGAGTAAGAGAGGATGGTTGTTTGTCTTACAATGATAGGAGTGAGAGTGGGTGGTCTTTATGTGGCCTTGTGATGGACAGGTCGCTGTCCAGGGTGTACGCTGCCTTTCGCTTCATGTCAGATGGGTTTGGCACCAGCAACCTCCGCTGCCCTCATGTGGAGGATAAAGCGGTAGAAGATGAGTATTTTGTCCACCTACTTTTATCACAGTCACTGTACATCCCTATTCTTTCTATAACCTCCATTCTGATGGAAAGTGGTGGAATACATAACAGATGTATGCTCTACTTAATCTTTTATAAGCACCCACTTAATCATCAGTTAATGATTAACTGATGATTAGTTAAGACTACCTAATGATTAGTTCACCCATGCTTTCATGTGGTGCCTTTTGGGAACAAGGTTTTCATGGCTCAGCTGTTACTCGGACGTCTCCTTTATCTATAATCTCTATCATTAAAAAACATTAAATCACATCAATTTCCCCTGCTTCTGTCTGCTTTTTTTTCCAGTTAAAACAAGCTGTGAGGGAGGGTCTCATGATACGATTATACTTTATTGTCAGAACATGCCTGAAATGTGTCTTGCATCACAGCAGCTTGTTTGCAAAAACAAACAGGACAGAAAAAAACATTAAACATTACAATCGCCCAGGAACCACAGACACAAACACACACATTACAAGATGAACAGAAGATGATGTTTAGAGTTCCATATTTACTTTCAAGATTGGCTGGTGTACAAAGGCATTTTTCAGTCTAACCTTATTGAATTGTGGAACCCTGTACCTCCGGCCAGATGGTAATAGTTTGCACGCATGGTTCAGAAAGGGGTTAGAGTCAGAGGCAAAGTTCTTGGCCAGTCTCAACGTGTAATTGTGGTAGAATGAGTCATAAAGTTTTTCAATTGGTTGGTTTTAATTTCACAGCAGTGGGCAGACTTTTGTACCATGTGGTATTACAATACTGCAGAACACTCATTACCACAGAGGTATAAAACAAAAGCAGTTGCTTACTTGCCTCCAAAGACCTAAGGCGTCGGAGGAAATAGATCCTTTGTTTTGTCTTTTTGCAGACCAGTTCAATGTGGTCTTTCCATGACAACTGCTGGTTAATTATGACACCCAAGTCTTTATGAGATACAGTAGAACCTGTTTGAACTTCATTCGCTCCATGTTGGCACAGCCCAGGGTTGTCTGAGGCATTAAACACGGTGAGTAAAACTTTGTCTTGTCACTATACTGAACAGCCAATAGTGCTATGACACAACATGGTAGCTAAACATGGAAGACAGCCTAATCTCTTTTGTGGAGTCTGAGAGGGATTTTTCTCAGGAAGAAGATGATGATGAGGACATTTCTGGAGTGAGGCCATTTATTTTTGAGCCGATACGTGATGTTAGGGAGTTGCTGCTGAGGGAGAGACTGGAGAAATGCTTTCCTCATCCTCGCGATTGAGTTGATCCATATGGATGGTCATGGTGAGTCACTGTGGGGGTTTATTGTAAAAGAGTATACTCTTACAAGTTTCTTTCAGGTTCTCCCTCTCTCAGGATTTGAACCGGCAACAAGCCAAGTTCCCTTTCCTTAAACTCCCCTAGTGAAAGATAAATCGTCAAAATTCTCGAAGTGGATTTGTGGGCGGCTCATTTGATATTTTTAGGTGGTATTCAATGTACCTCACCTTTTGTCCTTTGTCAGCTTGGATTGTCTCCAGCCCCCCGTGACCTTCATGCGGGGGATAAAGCATTAGACAATGAGTGACGGATGTGTGACATTTCAAGCAAAATACATGTGATTAAAGCACTAATGTGTTGATTTTGATGCGACTTTAATATAAAGTAGAGAAGAATGAGACTGTTGAAAAACTGTTGTACAATCTTCATTCAGGTTCAGGTAAACATATAGTAACCGCTGTGTTAATCAGATTCAGAGAACGGCCTGGAGCCTGCTGATTCCCACAATTAAAAGACAGGAAGAGTTTTTGTTTTCTCATGTTGAGAGAGAATAACAGCTGCAGGAGCAACAAAGAACATCAACAACAATAATAGCAGTGCTGCTACATTAGTGATAGCAATGATTATTCATTACATCCAGATGGATGATTCAGCCCAAAGAGAAACAAGGGGGAGTAGATCAATCCACTGTAGTTTAATCTAATATTATTAGCTACTACGTATGCGTGGGCCTGCACTTCGATAAAAGACCCACATTTTAAATTCTGAATGAGATAAAAAATGCATTGTCACCAGTGATTTTGTCATAACACTAATAACTAAGACCAAGCACAGTTCACATATGGCAAATGATGTCTCTTGACAATGCACTGTGCATAAAATTGATATTCATGAGTGTCTCTAATGCTCATTGCACGCTTATTTTATACTCCTTTTATTTTGCCACCAGTTGCGAATAGCCTCCAGACTAATGCGATGATCTGATCATCTGCGCTGAGGTGCTGATCTATCCATCCACGGGGGCCATTAAACCTCACAGCTTTTCATGCCACCTGAGTTCTCTCGAAAATTACAGTCATTGAATAGGAAATGCTCTTTTCACAGCTGCTGCACATTTTTATAAAAGCAGCCGAATAAACTTGTCTCATATGTCTCACATGGAGACCGTTCATATGCGTGCTCTCTGCATTACTGAGGGCAACGCTGCACCAGACTGCATACCAATATATCCATAATCGCTTTTTTCCCTAGTTGATCCCTGTGACAAAATCTAGTCGTCTTTTCGTATGCAAAAAACCTTTTTGAACCTCTGAGCACACAGTTAAAAGCTTTGCAAAAAGCTGGTAAGTGAACTTTGAGTTTAAGGTCTACTGTGTAAGACCTCTAACGGTGAGACTTCTGATTACAACAAACGGACTCCTCCACTCATCCTCCCCCATTCTTAAGACCACCAGGGAACCCTTGTTTACTCCTTTGCTTACCAAAAAGGATGATATTGTCAACAAGAGTGTCAAGTCAACAATATCACTTGTTTCATAGGTGCATGTTCTTCATTTGTTGCTACAAACAAGGCACACTCTTAGGTTAGGTTTGTCACTTCACGCTTCACTCTTTAAGATGGTGGACTTTGTTGCCTAAAGTAAATATAAAAGGCTTATGTAAGGTAACAAAAACCAAACCATAATTAAGTAAGATAATATGCACTTACTAAAGGGCACTCTATTCAATTTCAGCCAATAAACCCTCCAAAATGTTATACACTGGACCTTTCAGAACAACGTTACTAGCCCAGTTTTAACCTCTGTGTATTCAGTCTCCTAACTTACAGTGACACACACATATGCTTTGGTGTTTACGGAAAAATGAAAAGCTCATATTTCTAAAAAAAAAAAGGACTATTCAAACATCATCTATTAAATTAAATAGTGCAAAGTCTGACACATTTGTCTTTTGTCATTGAATGTGGGAGTTCTTGAAGAAGAGAACAAGATTGTTCCTGCACAGTGTGATTTGCAGTTCTCACATAAATCCAAAGGTTTATTTTTTTCTAGTTTCTGGTTTTCCACAACTTCTGGGAAAAGCTTTTCTGACTGCAGAGGAGTGCAGTGACACAGAACATACTAACACAAACGTTACTAGGCACATTGTTATTGTTGAGATTGTTGGGAGTAATCTTGATAAATGCACTGATGGACAGAAATGTAAATGCTACAGCAACAGCTCCGCACTCTAGTCTACACTGCAAATACTGATGCAGTAAATTACATGGTAATTGCTGCACAATCAGGAAAAGGGCAAGTGAATCTTAAAAGCCACATATTTTTTTTTCTCTAAATCAGAGTGTCTCCTTTTTGCTCTTACAGTTGATGTTTTCTTTTACATTAAGGGATCTGAAATTAACATATGAATGCTCGTTGTTAATGACATGTTAAAAACGTTTGCCCAAATAAAATGAGTATTTTCATTTGATAATTATATAGTCCATTAATTATGTAAAAAGACGAAGATTCCCGCTGATTAGTTCAAGTGCAGAGTAAAGGCCCTGTAATTAAACCACAATCACATTTGCTTGTAATTAGACAGAATGTAGCACTTTTTGAAAATGATTTTTCCCCTGGCACTTTTGGAATGATCAAAGAAAAAGACAGAGAATTAACTTCAAACTCGGAGTGAACACAGCCTTTATACATGGTTTATACGCTTAACTAGTTCTACTGCCAGTTTCACCTGCTCAAAGGAATGGATGGCATTTTGGCACTTCTCGTCATATCCTTAATTGCCAAAGGTTTAAATAGCGGATTAACACCACTCTTGCAGGATGAGCCAGCAGCTGGTTATGTGAGCATTAAGACGGCTAACTTCTTTGATTCTCCACGGGTTGCCTGAAAACTATACTCCCGAGCAGGAACAAGCCCTATGGCACATTATCTATTGACAGAAAGGTAGTAAACTGTTGTTTATTCAGATTAGATAAACAAGATTTGCACGTGTCACTAAGCTAAGTGATGATAAGTGGATTAGAGCCCCATCTTTCACGTTATGAAATTAACACTTCACGCACGCACGCACGCACGCACACACACTAACACACACACACACACTATATATGTATATATATATATATATATATATATATATGTATATAATCAGTATAATGATGCCAAAGTCTTGATTCCTGTGAAAGTACAACCAGCTTTCAAGCATTTCAGTGTCCTGCTGAGTCAGCCATCCAAACCATACTGTATAAGTGCTGCTGTGTGGTCAAGAACAATCATTTGTTTCGGTTTTCGTTTGAGTTTGCACATTTCTGTTGGACAGAGAGCCGAGGACCTCATTTTTACCACAAAAGCCAACAAATGCATGAAACATATTATTTGCAGTCAGAACTAAATACAACCCCACCATGATTTAGCGTAGTTATATTTGCACAAGACCCCACCACTAAAATATATAAACTCTCAAAACCACAAGGGGATTGTCTTTTACAGTAAATCTTACATTTTCAAGGGACATCTAAATGCACAACTTAATGATTGCAGAAAGGGGCTTTAACTGCAATATGATTTTTTCTTTGTTTAAGCTTTATATTTCTGTGCTCTTTTCTCCTTTATTTACTTCAATACATGCTCTTCATAATGCTTCTACACACATACATTTACAGTGCTGAGCTGGAGTAATAAGGAACATTTTTTTTTTATCAATTTCTCTCTTAAACTCCCTGTACAATTATCTGAAATGTGCATTTACTTAAATTTTAAAGAAGTACAGGAACTAGGACATTGGGAAACATTAAATGAATAATTCTAAAGGTCTAGTGCATTACATTTAAGAGGGTTTACTGGCAGAAACTAAATATACATCCCAAAAGTATGTATATTAAAATAATAAACCTCAATTGATCCTTTTATGTACTTGAGGCAAAGGTCATGCTTTTTGAAGGCTATACCATCTTGTACTGCCATGTTTCTATAGCAGCCTGAAAGAACCTACCAGCCAGATCAAGTGTTTCACATTATGAGATGGAAGCTTGCAACACAAAACAAAGAAGAAAGACATCCTTTCTATGCAAAGGCCACTGAGGTTCATTGACATGCTTTGGAAATGGAGGGGTGACCAGAGGAGTTCATTTGTTACAGCACTTTCCAAGCTCGCCTTTCGATGTCACTGAATAACACACACTGGACTGGAGAGATGTGACTACAGGTTCAATTATTTTAATTTGGCAGAAATCTAAGATAAAAATAATTATACTCAAGTGTACAATCACCTGATTGGGTAAAGTGTTCAAATAGATTTAATTGATTTTTTACAGTGGTCTCTGTATTCACAAGGATATTAAAACAGGAAGGAAAATACACCACCATCCAAACCAAAATGACTTCAGGTAGCTCATGAGTGCCCTTACCCCAAAAAGCAAAAAAAGGCTACAGCAAAGAAAAAAGAGTCCCACCGCCACCCCCAACTGTCGCATCAGTCACCATATACACATACTGTGCCTTCTCTTATCCATGTATAGTGGAAGTAAAAAAAGAAAATATAGTACACCAGACAATAACAGGATGGATGACGTTAATAAAAATAAACAATTAAATGAAATAAAAACAGATAAACAATAACATTTAATTTAAAATACCTAAATAAATTAAAGAAAACCATCAGTGCAACAAAAATATACATAGTGAAATAACAAAGCAAAAACAGAGAAGGTAATCTGGAGGAAGGAAGTCTGGCAATAACAGATATAATAACATAAATCATCCAGTGGAAGTATTCCAGTCTAAAGCAAATATCCCCCTATTTACAGTGTCCTGGAGGGGCGGAGGTAAAGTGTTTGTTTTTCATTACCCCAGAATGAGCCTTCAGCATTTATATCAGGAGTCCGGATCAGCGCTGGACAAACAAACATCTCTTGAGTTTTGATGCTAACTGAAGGCTACATCAGTTCAACACACTTGGAAGGGGATAGTTATATTATATTATATTTCACCAACAGCGGCATGCACCGATATTTCAGGGGCAAAAGCTGCATGAGCTCAAGTTAGAAGAGAAAAAACACCTCATGGTTAAAAAATGTTGCATAAATGGGAACATTTGACTCATTTACATGTTTATTTATTTTTAATAACCACACACACATAGATGTTTAATAGGCCTGCTCAAGTAAGTCAGAATCACTCTATAAAAATGTAATGCTGTCTGGCAGAAAGTAGAGCTCAAATAGATGTTTTGGCATTATTACTTATAAGCAATAAATAACAATAAAATATAAACTTAGAAAAAGAAACAAATAAAATGAGCCATGTGTTTGAACACCCGCTAGGGGGGTCTGTCTGTGTATGTCATGTTCACCAATAAATGTGGCCAGTGGTGGCCCCTTCCATAGAAATTCTTTATAATCAGCCGCCACTCAATGTGGCTAAATGTTTGCATGCAGTACCTTTAAGACTGCAAATCACAACAGCTCTCTTAAAGGCTGATGTGATCACCAGGACAGCTGTGGTGTTTAGATGAAAAGAAATGCATGTTTCTATAGGGTGACTCATTTCAGATTCAAAAGAAGAACTGCTGTTATTTGTACATTTCACAATTTCACAGGTGACTTCATCCAGCCGGCTTTGAACTCTGCTGCATTACTCATCTATCCACTGGCTTTCCTTAGAATCCACAATCTTCAGCATGAGAAGAAAAACAGAGGAAGTTGATGGAAGCCCCAGCAGACATTATATAACCCATACTAAATCAATATCAGCCAACAGGGATACAATGCAGGTGGATATTATGCGTCCTTTGGGTGTTGTTTTCCTCTTTAATTCTGGCACTGGTACCAAGTGAACATAGCAGCTGTCTCTGAGGAGTTATACCAGGTTGACAGACTGACAAACAGATAGGAGGTATCCATCAAGGCGGCTTGAAAAAAAAAAAAGAGGAAATGTTGTCAGTAGCACAGAACTAAAGCCTGAGCTGTGCAGGAAGTCTGTGGTGTAATAGATGTGTGATCACAGCAATGACTGTTTCCATGTTGAGTAGCTGTGATGATTTAGTGTGCAGAGCTATAGAAATTCAAGCTTTGCAAAAGCCAAACATCTAACATCTGCTTGACTCCTGACAGATGTCTGCCTCCTCTGCAGGACACGTTTATAGGTTACAGCTTGATTAGAAAACAGCGATGAATAAGCTGCTGACAGCTTTTAATTTTTCAAATGTGCAGGAGTCTTCTTTTGTTATGGAAATGATCAAATACAACATGACTAATATTGAAGACATAATAGCTGCATTTAAGCTATTATGTCATCAAATAACAAAATGTGTGTGTTGTGGTATTAGATGCATGCAGGGGGGTGAAAGTGTGTTTATCATACTGTAGGATCCAAATCAAATGTTCTTCAACCTAGAAGCGACAATTAGGTTGCATGTATTAGTGGGGGATATTGTGATGTTCAAAAAACTTTTGCCAAGGAACAACTTTTAAATACACATTTAGGTGGTATTGTATGTATATCTGCTGCCACAATCCTTGCAAAAGACACAAATGGAGGAATTCTCACCTTACCCCACAATGAATGGCACATGTGTGAGCCCTGAAGACCTGTAACTGAAATTGGAGCCTGGGAAATAATAACTGAAAATAGATTATTCGGAGCTGATGTTTTTATCCAAGTGGGAATAAATGCAATTTTCTTGCCCCTTTTTTCAAGGATCTTTGCTACGGACAGTCTCAGAAGTAGTGACCCTCACTCCTTAGACAATTTGGTTTCATTTATATAAACAGACAAATGCATTCTTTGCTGTCTTTACGGCCATCAAATTGTGATTTGAACATTGAAGGATAAACTGGAAAAACTATGTATGTATGTATATATATATATATATATATACATATACATATATACGCTGTGTGTCATAAAGCTTAATGGTTGTGTGTAACAGTGATATATTATGATATTATAGCACATATTATGATAACATCATCTTTGATCACGATGAACGATGACATTTACTCTTGGTAGTGTGACATTTACGAAATAATTAGTGTCCATCTATTTCAGGAAGTAACTTCACATTCGGTCAAAGTAAAACTGTATACTTGATTCGTTTTTAAACATTTCTATTATTATTAACATTATTTAGAGACAGGCTTGACAAAAGCAACATTTATATATATATATATATATCTCATATTGTCTTATTGTGTTATTTTGTCTAACATAATTCACCGTGACTCTATGTTGTCTGCTGTCTGGAAATAATAAATAATTAATGAGTGGAAAAAATGCAGGAAAACTGCCTTTGAATCATCTTCATTGTGGAAATGTTGTTGTTTGCTTCCTCTTTTTGACTTTTTGTGATTGGACGTGCTTTCAGAAAATGGATAATAATTGCAGCTGGTATGAAATGAAAAGTCTGACTAAGAAACTGGTGTGACTCAGTGGAGGAATCAGTCAGAGATCCTGAGTCACCCAGGAGATGACACACTGCTTGTTATTCTCAAACAGAGCACTGACCCGACTCTCACAGAGAAACCTTTAGCGGTGTGTCAATCTTGGCCATTAATGCAGAGAGCTCAGCAGTCTGCAGTCGAATACCATTTGTGTATTGACTCTGGTGGCGGCAACAAAAAGTCTCACACTTGGTTCACACAGGACATCAGGAAATCAGAAAGCCAGTTTGACTCTGGCAGACAGTGAAAGGCAGGTGGGGGATCCAGTGAGTTGCCTGACGTTAAAGCACTGTTATTACATTGATCACTATATTTGAAGCCAGACAGAAGTCACTATATATACTGGTGCTTTACCAGCAAACACAGTCTCTGCTAGAAGGGTGATGTAGTATGTACAGTATGTAGTAACGACTGTATGTAGTATTTCTGATTTCAGTTTCCATACCAATTTTGCATTGGTCTGAACAGATTTCAACAGGTTACAGTATAAAGCTGCAACCTGGTGAATATACAGTAACCTGGGGCATCATTACCAATATTAATGATTAAATTAAAAATTGTTGCATGAGTGCACCTTTTATTCAAGATGAAGTGGAGGGAAAGAAGAAAGTGCCAGTTCTCCCCTATGACATCCATATGAGGTGTATATAGTATTATTAAATCATGAAAACTAAATTATGAACTTTTCTACTAAATAAAATAAACCAGAAGATCTTAGTGATGTTCACAACATCTATTAATTCAAATATCTAGTATATATTAAAATAACTAAAAACTAGACGTACTGTATGTTACACAACTTGTATATTTAAGATTATCCTTATTATTTCCAACAGTGATTTAAACATCGAGCAAACAATCCATTTCATGTAGTGTCTTGTTATGGAGCTCTCCTCCAGGACACAAATGTTCACTAAATATTAGTGAATAAACACTTCCAATAGAAATCATTCTTGTTTAACAATAAAAATAAAAACTCTAGGCGCTATATACAAACACTAGACTCTTATGAGAACAGGTGAACGTCATGTAGTGCACCCTGGGAAATTATTCGTCTTAATAAGAACATGGTGGTTGTGCCACCATGTCGTGCACATGGCTAGCACTGTTGCCTCACAGCAACAAGGCTGCCGGATCAGGCCTTATTATATGGAGTAATTTTCTCCCTGTGTGTGCGTGGGTTTTCTCCGGGGACTCTGGAATCCTCCAACTTCGTCGCAACCATCATGTGGAGGAGAAAGGTACACACGTATGGATAATAATGAATTGGACATAGAGACATACAGTCATACAGTCATACAGTCTAGAAACGTATCGGACATTTTAAAGTAATTACCAAGTTGTCCAGCAGGGGGTCAGACTATGCATTGTCACAGCTTGGCTTGCATACATGCCCTCTTTGCACATCAGTGGACAAGAACAGTGGTGTTATGTTGTTTTGCATGGACAATCACAACACCAAAGCATCTGAAAAGCGGTGTGTGGACGTTTTTTTGGATCTACTTCATCGTAGTAACCAACAAATCTTCTGACTCACCTGTTATGTGTGGGCAGAGGGTACAGGACACGGCATATATTAAAAGATTGATCAAAGATATTATGACATATGACATCAGATCCTTCAAATGAAGACCAATATAGATTTTTTAGCCCAGCTGTTATGAAGTGTGAAGAAACATACACAATCTTACATTATGGATGATTTCAGAGGAGATTAGACAGCTGTCTGTGATAAGCAATGTTCATGGTGGATTATAAATTTAAATGGTGGGTTACATGAGACAAGAAGAGGTGAAAGATTTAAGAGCACTGGGAAAAACATTGCCAGTTTGGATTTCACTGACTTTGAGGGGCTGCTTTGGAAGGAACTATAATACATTATTTTATTCATTCATTAATGTGCTTGTTGACTATGTCTTTGTCTTTGGATAACCCATGAGAAATTGATACCTAAACCTGTAAATTATTTCTGATTGATGTGCAAAGGTGGTGTCAGGAACTCCACTATACCTTTTTACAGCAAAGCGGTGATCACAGAGAAACAGGTGACATTTATATTATACCACTCCTTCAAATGTAAAGGTCATATGATGCAAAAAAAATTCAATCAATATTAACGGCAGTTGTTTATTCAGAGTTTGGATGGCTGTGAGTGAGTACTGATAACACAACTGGATATTTTGAAAGTATAATTAAATATTATTTACATGTTTATAGTTCCTGCATGTTCTCCTACTGTGTCTGTGGGTTCTCACCAGGTATGCTGGCTTCCTCCAAGAGTCCAAAGACATGGAGAGTGGTTAATTGCACTCTCTATATTGACTGTAGGTGTGTGAGAGAGTAAATGGTTGTTTATCTCTGTGTGTTGGCCCTGTGATGAATTTGCGACCTGTCCTGGGAGCACCCTGCCTTTCACCCTATGTCAGCTGTGACTGGTACCAGTGCCCCAGTGACCCTTGTGTGGAGCAGTAGAAGATGGATGAATAAATGAATGAATGAATGAATATTATGGTAATTAATTGGTATTATTGGTACCAATTAATGGTAGGTACCCCTGAACAAGGCATAACTTATTGTTATGGTAATAAATTGATTCCAAAATATATTAAAGTACACTTTTAGTAAGCTAAAGTAATTTTCATTATCAATCTATTACCTGGATATTACCATGAATACTACAAGGTATTACTGTAATAGTCCCTCCTTAGAAATAAGATGTATTACCATAATACTACATCAACATCATGTTGTTACTGCCCTGTAATATAAAGTTTTACCAAGAATTTAACTGAAAAGTCTACTTTTTGTTAAATTGTCAGGGTTTTCGACAAAGCAAATTTGCTAATCTTTCCAGTTTGCTCTGTCGTCTCATGACAGAATCCTACCTATATGAACAGCGGACAGTGGGGAAATATGGAGAAACAGGGGATAGATAAATGAATAAAAAGGTGCTAAGTTCCCAAACTAAGAAGAAAATAAAAAGAACTAATGAATAACTTTTTGTAAATATGTAAATATCTGTCTTCTCGCGGTACACATTCAATATTTGACTATTATTCGCTGACATATTCTGGTATATTTGTGCCTCATCTGATAATGTTTAATTGTCTTTTGAAATGTAGAGCTTCTTTTTTTAAAAGGTCACATGCCAAAAGGTTGAAATTCAAGTATTTTCTCTTCATTGCCTTTCTTCTATTCAGAAACACTTATGTCTATCATCTACTGCTGTCTTCAGGTCCATTAGATATAACTCCATGGGTCGCATTTTTATATTCAACACAATACAATCATCCATCCACCACTGAGATGCCTTGATGTTCTTTTGGCCATCACTTATGTCAGGCATCAGGCATCTGTTCTTGCCTTTGTTGTTATCCACTCAACCATGTGCGTGGACCTTGAAGGGTGTGATTTTCCCTCTGTGATCAAAAGCAAGAGTCAGTCATGTGAACACAAAGGTTCACCGACTGCTGGGAACCAGTGACAGGAGAAAAGCAACATCATGGTAATATCAACTCTACAGTTTTCAGTATCTCTTAATGTAGACACACACACAGTCACGTATGTTTCTTTTAGATATATTGAAAAATCATGAAAACATATGTTGCGTTTCTCAAGATCAGTCCATTCATGTTGTACTGGACTTTTAAACCAATATAATATGAAGTCTGTGTCTTGATATGCTGATGATCCTTGAGTTGTGCCATGTTCTGCCTGACACTGATATATGCATTTACGTATGTTTCTATTTACTGTATTTATTGTATGGTGTGAACTGGTGTACTGTATACTTTTGCAAGCCTCAAGGGGATAAGAAACACTTTATAACTAATCCAATCATGAGTCTCTGAATCCTTAGTGTTCTTGAGTTTTTGCTGCATTTTCAAAAATGGCTATGATAAATTAAAAGAGTTTAAATTGTAATTCTAATTATATACAGAATGGTTTAATTTAGGAAAATCTTTTCCGTGCATTAAATTAATTCCACCTGCACAAAAGCTGGCATTGCTGTTGCCTATTGCAAGTGTTCTTACCAATATATCACATCACATCTGTCTATCTGTCTGTCATAACAGTCCAACAGTTCACCTGACAGGCTTCAAACGTGGCAGGTGACTTACTAAGGGCAGCAGAGTGTGTAATACTGACTTTGACATTGAATGAATAAGAAATATAAGGAAACAGGTACGGGTTAATGCACGAGTATGCTGTTGAGGAAGCACGTGGATAAATCAAAATCAGTGTCAGCTAAGTATTACCCTCCTCTGCTCATCTTTCCTTGCAGGAAAAACACAAGATACAAAGGGCATCACTGAGAATCAGTACTGCAGCTCTTTCTCAGCCATATGAGTGGAGCTGTGTCGATTAATTCAGGACAGAGAAGTTGGTCCCCTGTCACCCCAGGCATAATGAAGTCTCAAGCATATCAGGGTGCCCCAGCTGTGACCATGCAGTCTTATCATTTTAGAATCATGTTACACTTTCTGCACTCCTCTTTCTCTTCACTGCTGACTAAAAAAAATGGAACTCCCATTACGAATTTCTTTTCCTTCCTTGGCTGCTAAGCAGTGGAATGAAAATATATCAGAGTGCTCGTAAAGGTCATGCAGCAAAATCAAAAATGGCCACATGGAATGTTCTTACACAAAGAGGACAGAAGAAGAAGAAATGCTTTTGTTTTTTTCACAAATTTGGATGAAAGGTTATATTGGCTGTTAGACAGTTTGTTCCTGTGTAGACACTAGTTGCTATTTAAATGGTGAATGCAGGAAACTGGAGAAGTGAATGACTCTCTGCCCATGAAAGTGCGCGGGTAGATAATCTACGGTTGCAGCAAGAGCCCTTCATAGAAGCATCGGGACATGGTCCTTGGCTGGTGGACCATCTACCTCCACCGTCTACTGATCCTGAACTGAAGACCTGAAGCACTGAAGGACGTCACTGTGTGTAACAAGCAGAGTGTACGTACATTGTGAACCTGTGAACAATAAGTGCATGTGCCATTTACATAAGCCTTAAATACTTGGTATATATTCATGCACGTGCACTGTGCTGTGTGTTGCTTTGCACCAAGTATAAAACAGAGCCCCAAGTGTGTCACATTCAAAACTTTCCCTGTGAACATGTGTTTCCCTGTGAAACATGCTTTGATGATCAATGCTCTCCAGTCTACCTGTTCTGTTGTTTGTCTGTCGCTGTAACGTCTATGAAGCTCCTGGAGCACTGGATGTTCTTTTAACGAGGTACAGTTTGAATGTGGACGTCTACTGATGCATGTGTTGTGCAGTTAAACCCTTACAGTAAATGCCTGCTTGAATCGGTGTGGAAGTCAATTGGATTTGCAGAGACCTAATGACTGGCTTCTGTTTCCTTATACAAACTGTTGGAGGCAATTATGCTGCTTCATTTCCTTTCCCCCCTCCCTTTCCAAGTGATCATATTCAGGTCATATTATTGCCCTAAAATTTCATAGTATAGTGTTCACTGACATAATGACATTAAGAATACCAGCAATGTTTTATATATATATGTATATATATATATATATAAATATATTTTCCTTTTATTAAGGAAAGAAAGCAGCTTTTCTTGTATTTAAAGATGTCTCCAGATACATCCCCTTGCAGTTACAAGGAATCATTTTAGCGACAACGTCTTGATCCTTTATACATTTAGCCATGAAATATTGATTAAGAACAGACAAATGATATGTCACAGACTTGGAAGTGCAGAGGTGGGATAAGATTCATTACTGTGAGTCACTCACGACCTGCTGCTGTTATCAGCAATGATGTTATGTGTTCTGCATTGAAAATGTTTTCTTGAACCACGATCAGATATTTATGCAGATTTAAATAACAGGTACTGATTGGTACTTGGCCGTCAGCTTGGCTCCTTCTCCTGTGATGCCATTAGCAAACAAGAACAATTACATAATAAAGAAATTATGTAATGTACTAATGGCAGTGCCAGCAAATAAAAAAGAGCAGATGTGTCTGTGTCCTCATGCCGTGGTTGTTCTCTGATCTTCTAGGTTTTAAAGAGAGCGGGGCATCAGGTTTTCCCATTGGCCTCCCACCAGCCCATACTGAAGAAGACGGAGGTAGAGCAACCAGCCTCACGCAGGGTGGACTCATCGCTTCATCCTGTTCACTTAGCCAGCTAATCCTCATCTACCTGAGCAGCCATTGACCCAGTGTTAGACATTCACTATAGGCAGGATAAGGCCAGATGGGATTGCATATTAGTGGTATTGATTACTTATCACATTTGAAGGGGGTTTTCAGGAACACAGAAGGTGGTATTCTGGAGGAATTGCAGCATACAGCAGCTGTGCTCCAGCTGGTAAATCAGCAATAGCCGCTTCGGCATGACCTACAATTATAAAAAGAATCAACCGTCTCAAATCAGAGTTAAATCTGTCTCATAGTAGATGTCAACAGCTGCCACTCCTCAGTCAGTATACCACAGGCTGGCGGGCAGAGATTATTAAAGGGCAGGGGAGGATTAATGAGCACTAAAAAAGAAAGACGCGAACAACACAACACAGTATCAGCTGATCCACCAATGTTTGTTCCTCGCTCTTGTGAACAACATTGCTATGGGAGAAAATGTACTTATACGACTTACAAGTGACTGTAAATTTAACACATACTAAACTTATTATCTGTCAGCAATCCACTTTACCTTACAGTACAGTCATTTTGTGATAATATCGTGGTAATAACTTAGTAATATTATGGCGATACCATCTTATTTCAAATGAACTTTCTAGCTCGGAAAGAGTTGAGAGAATATTAAATATCGCGATAAAAGCTTGGTAATGAGAATTACTCTCAGTGTAACACCTTCCCATGAATTTGAATTACAATTAGTTATTTTTCGCAGACACACCAATTAGTGATAGTGAACTTGACCTCTGCATTTGACTCATCCTTTTTACACACCAGCAGTGAACACACACAAGCCTGGCACAGGAGCAGTGGACGACACTAATCTGCACCCAGGGACCTTCCAGGGATTTGAACCTGTGACCTTCCAGTTACAAGCCCAATTGCTTTACTGTTGGCCATGGGCCACCCAGATGAAAATGTTTGTGAATGCAAACTGATAATTGCTATACTATAAACACACACACAAACATATTTTCCATTGTTGTTACAAGCTATTACTTGGTGATTATGATGAAGTGGTATTACCATAATATTACTTCCCTGTTAAAAAAGTATTATCATGCTTCTCCTATTTTTTCTAACGTGCTGTAATGCTGTGATGGATTTTACTTGATAATGCTTTTAAATAAGTATTATGGGATGTTTAATGTGAGTAGCTTTCACCCTTAAACTTCGGTAAGCTCACACATGAACATACCTTATCTTTCTGGTAAACATCACAACTACTTATTAGAAAAACTATTGGGTAAAACAAAAAAAAGTGCTTTTACAGAAGGGCTACGTTCCAGGATATTTGCTGTGTGCTTCTACAGTTGTCTCTCTACAGTCTTATGCTAAGCTAAGCTAAGCTGTGAGAGCACAAACATGTTTCTCATCTAACAATCCCAAGTAGTGTTTATATTTTCAAGTAATACAGAACAGTTCATTTTTAAAAGGTTAGTGTTGTTTCACATTGAGATTAACTATAGGTATTTTCACCATCAGTGGGATTTGCAGGAATACCTGAAGCCATAAAGAGCTAAAGCTCTTGAAAATCAATCAGTGGTTTAGTGAAAAAGAAAAAAGCTCTTTAAGTGGCATCCATTATAATAACACGTGGGAGTTTATCACAAACTGCCCGGCTTAGTGCTGCAGTTAATTAAGAAAAGGGATTATTTGTCAAAATAATTTGAACAGAACCAATGGAAGACAGGAGCCACAAGGAAATATTTGGAAGATGTTTCGGATTTGCTGTTTGTCTCAGAGCTGAGGATGTGAATGCTGTCGATACTGTGAGTGATAAGACTGTAGGGGGTGGTTGTGTCGAGGGTCTGGAAGTAAATCCTGTTAAAATCAAACTAAAGACAGAAAATCAACAGGGCTCGAAACATTCCACCTAGTAGCCATGACAACAACAAGGATGAGTTGAGGACTGTAAAGATTTGATGTCATGGAAGTTGAATATATGTTATATATGTTAAGAAGGAAGACAGAACATTAGAGAAAATAAAACTCCTGTTATAATAAAGAAGCCGTCCAATATGATGTAAACCATGCTGATTGTACTGTCTCTAAAATCAATGCAGGTAAGTTAAGACTGTCATAGCTATATACCCTCCACAACATGTATAACGTTTTTTTTTTTATCATAACTTGTATATATATGACTAAAAATGTACATACAAATACTTTTCTTTGTTCCTCAATACAAAATGTAAACTACTATGACATGTTTTAAAGGGTTACAGTGGCTGTCATGTTGTGCTGCCATGTTACTACACCAGCCTGAATGGGCAAACCAGCCAGAGCGAACATTTCACCTTTTGAAGTGGAAGCATACTACGCAAGTTAAGGAGAATGGCATCCTTTCTGTTATACAAAGAATTTGAAGTCTCAGATATTCAATATCTGCTAATGCATCCTGCAAAAATTTATTTTACACACTGGACCTTTAAATTAACAAACATGTTAATGGAAGAAACACAATAATAGTAATATTAGAGTAAACCATCACCTTATACAACTTGATATAAAATGAAAATTAAAGATAAAATTGATTGCAAAACTCTGCTATCAGTCCCATCCATCAAAAGTGTATTCTTTGGGGGAGTTAATCCCAGCTGACATTTGGCAAGAGGCAAGGTACAACCAAAACAGATTGCTATTCTATCACAGGGTCACTATATAGAGACAAACAACCCTCCATGTTCACTGACAACTATGGTCAAATTAGAGTGGAACATTAACAATAGCCATGACTCGAATCTGCATGTGTCTAGAAGCTGGAATGCCCAAAGCAAACACACAGAAAGTCTGTAGTCAACCCAGGGCAAAACCAATAATTTAGTGATGAAGTGATCAATTAGTATCTTAGAAGTGAATTCCCGCTTTTTCTTCCAAAGATGTTTTTCTCATACAGACAGTGTAGTGGCACATGAAGGCTGCGTGTCACAGGAATGATCCACTCTGCTCAAAACAACTCATATCTCCTCCACCTGAGGACATAAAGAATCAGCTCAGGAGAGCATGAAATTGAGTTAAGTGACAAACGGGCTTAAGTGATGTTTTCATGATTACCTAGAGCAAAGACCCAGGCCATTAAATAAGTTAACAATCCAAACACTCTAATAAGCTTAGCTGTTCTTTTGGCTTTGTGTATGACTCTGGAGCACTTACAGGGTTTAATGGTAAACCGAGGTAATGGCTAGATGGCAAATAGACAATAAAGAAGGAGGATTTATCCATGGCAGCTGGTGGTCGGAGTATATCACCTTGTTTTGCAACCATGGAATTTGTGGTCACATTTATCAACAGTAAAGCAAACTAAGTGAACCTGAACAAGAACACACTGCATTAACTAAACCCTGGTTAAGGCAGAGTGTCCTGGGAGATGTTGATTCAGAGATTATGGTGTGCATATGGACAGAGAGCACGGTGAGACGAGGCATGGGGACTAATAAAGTACAACAGAGTGCACATGATTTACTTTTTGTGCCTTAGGTGCAAAGTCTTATATTCAGCTCTGTGTATTTTGTAGCAATAGGAAAGCTTTTGTATTCCTACAAAATTAACACTGATATGAGAAGCAATGTTATTAAAATTTCATTTCCCTTTGCGTGGACAGCCTTCAGAATGTGAATATGAATGATGAGCATTCATCCAAAACAAACAAATCATCAAATAGTGATGTAGGAGCGCGGGCTTTAGTGAAATCCCTAAGGGGCGCCATGTCCCAGCTCCAGCTCCAGCTTCATTCCCTCCGGACCTACAGTCAAGTATGAATAAAATAGCAGCTGGCGTATCTGTGTCCTTTACGCCTGGGACATGAGGGCTAAAGTTGAAGTCACAGATTTGCAGCCTTAAAGTCCAAATTTAAGCACTAACACTGAGAGAGGAATATCTGAAGAAGGTTTTTCTTTTTTCAAACAGAGCAATCGTTACAGTTTGCGTCACCGTCCCTGCTGAGTGGTCTGCTGCTGATCATGGTTCTATACAATTCTGTTCTCCACAGTAAATGCAGACCTGGTCAAGTATCCGATATGTCACTGACTATAAGGACAATTTCCTCCCCTCACTCCTTATTGATGTCCACTTTCATAGCACAGGCACGGAATTGCTGTCATAATTGTTAATATCAATATATTGACAGTAGCTGAGCTCCTCCATCGTAGCACAGACAAAACAAGGAGCTTTCAGAGCAGGAAATGATGGTTTCTGAAAAGCCATTCACTATGCTGTAATTACAGCTCTGTGAGGAAGATAATGATGTTGAATGGACCCAAACAAAAGACTCGACTGGCAGCTTCATGTTCTTGTGGTGCTTTTCAGATAAAATATTGCCTACCTGCTCTAGTAGCAACAATAAAGTCCCATCTCCATTCACTCCATATAGTCTTGTGTTTCTTCATGAAGACACAAAGTCAGTGAGATGAGAGGTGAATTTAGCAAGTCAGGAGATTGTTTGCTCTGCGGTTGCACAATGAAATACATAATGAGGAAGCTTCTGTCTTTATATGCACTGTGATATTTATAGTTAGCACAAAGTCATGTGTTGTTATTGCACTGTATACTGGAATGATAAATGATGGTCAAACTCACTCTTGCTAGCCAGAATGAATCACTGACTACCATCGCACCTAAACTTGTCAAGGCCAATCTAAAGTGCATACTGCAGACAAACTAATCATAATCACATTTTTTGTATATATATATATATATATGTATATATATATATATATATATATATATATATATATTATATGTTTTTTCTTTCTCCTATAATCTTTTCACAGCAGGCAAAAAAGAGACTGTTGTTTGTCACAGCTGCAGGAGGCCAACAGCAGAGCTCTTAAGGAAAAGAAAAGAAAAAGACAAACAGCATGGGGACAATTATAAATATATATCTGTGTTGAGAGCATCAATATATTTAGAATTGGATGAAAAGGCAGAAAACAGGTTTCAGCCGAAGCTGGATTTTGATATAATCTGTATTGCACGCAGGTGTAGGTGGAGAGAAAATAAATATGGTGCATTTATGGTCGGGCAGCAGGATCTCTGTGCAGACATGCATCTGCATTTGTCTTCACATACACGGTTACATATAAAGAATGGCATTTACTTTTAGTCATAGTTGATAAAATACAAAATACTACGACACTGTTTATCGAACACTGTTTTACGAATACTGTTTTCTACGACAGTGTTGATGAGAATATCACTTTTAACATATTTAAAATGTGTCTTGGGTATACGTTTTTTTATATTACTGTTGGGT
Source organism: Solea solea (assembly GCF_958295425.1). Taxonomy (NCBI): domain Eukaryota; kingdom Metazoa; phylum Chordata; class Actinopteri; order Pleuronectiformes; family Soleidae; genus Solea; species Solea solea. The sequence goes on from NC_081135.1 coordinate 19,332,550, forward strand.
TATTAGCCAGTACTGCATAGTTTACCCTCATACTCAAATATTCAAATTTGTAGTTGTCGAAAATGGTGTGCAAATGATATTCAAAACTGCACAATAATGAACACCGGTAACTAAATAGTGACAAGTAAATATTCAGTTATAGTTATTGCTTTGTTGGTTTGGAAACTCTCCAAGTGCTTATGAGACCCATTGTTAATATTCAAATATTGACTAGCGGAGCTTTAAATGTTTATAGTCATAAAATGAGCAAACCCAAGGATAGTTTGAATTTTTTATTTATTTGGAAGCCTCTGGTGACTATGAGACCATAAGCAGCTGCTTTGTTTGTTTATGCTCTGGGCAGCTGTGCGTGAGTGTGAACCATAACAGGGAAGTTGTGGGTCTGAGCTGAAACTTCCTAGAAGATTCCATAAAACTGTAGGGAGATGTAGACTTAAAAAAGTCTATATGGGTTGCTATGATCGACCACATCATTCTGAAATATTTAAATACCAGCCGTGGGTATTCAAGTTATGACCCATTGCTGCATTATCTGTTACACTGGGCTCAACATTTGTCATTACATAATCTGCATGACAGCCTGTTCTGCCTAAAGAGGTGGGAGTTCCACAAAAACATCTTATTTCAGGGCAAAAACAATGAAGCCACAAATAAACAGATGAAAACATTTTAGTGTCACACGTTAAGTGAGACTAAACACAAGAAACAGACAATATACTAACTTACAGATGCACCTGGTGGGGTCACACATCACACACTCTGCATCATGTTGAGAAAAAGAAGCCAGAGCTGTTGGGGGCAGTCATTTCTATGAGGAGGTGCAAATAACAACCAAAAACACCAGTCAGACACACAAATTAAATAATAAGCAAAACAGTGTTAAACAGATACATACCGATCCCTCCATCATATTACAGCCCTCCAAATAAGAAAAAGAAAATTTGAAAGAAAAGTGATATTAAAGACACAATAGAAGTAATCTCATATCATCAAATCTTATATCGATGTCCATAAGGTGTCACACTTACATGTCATTGCTATACATTTCCTAGCAGTGCATAAAGCTATTTTAGAAACTGTTCTTTTGGCGAGTGACTTAAATGTGCTCCAAGTGCTGCAAACAATATGGATCGAATGGGAAAGTCGAGTACAATACATTTAGTCTTAATGTCACAGAAAGTTTTGTGCGCAGACAGGTCCAGTGTAAAAGTGAGCCCTGCTCTACATTCAAAACATCAGGTTTACATTCATGCAATTTCTGTGGAGTAAAATAAAATACAATAAACAGTTTGATTTACATTTACATATTTATATATAAAAAACAACAACTAATAAACTGTTTGGTTGCAGGTTGCAAAACACTTAAACCCTGAACCATAGAGCATATTTTACTTTGGCAAAAACGCTACATAGCCTCTGAGGCCATTAATTGGTGTGTCGTGTTTTAAAAAATCATTTGACACAAAGACACTAAATGCTTCTGCTCTTGGTCTGTTTTAATCAAGCTCTTCCAGCCTCAGGTTGGCCTCAGACTATTCACAGGATTATTGAGTTGCCCATATGGCTACTCAGAGAGACAGAGACAGGGGGAGAGAGAGAGAGAGAGAGAGAGAGAGAGAGAGAGAGAGAGAGAGACAAAGCTGGGTGCTGGCATTTCTGCATCCAGTGGTGAATAAGTGACTCTCATGCACAGTCACACTCTCCACCACTCCTGAAGGCACACAGGGTGTGACAAACACACTCACACAAGCATGCACAACCACATACACACCCGAAAAGCTCTTTGAAGTTAAAAGGGCCAACCAAAAAGTATGCATGTTTTGCACACACACACACACACACACACACACACACACACACACACACACTTTCTCGTCTCATGGATATGACACTTACTGCATGTTTAATGGGCCCTTAAACTCACTTACTAACCTCACTGCACATTTTCCACTATATAAATATACATTTCCTTCATATCTATATCTTCATATGGTTGATTGTCCTTAATATATCAATAATATAATAAATAAAAGCAGAAATATAGGCTAAAGAGTACATTCTTTATAACACACTGAGGGAAACTATTTTAATCCTCTATTTTAAAGTGTGGTTATCTTAAACTGTTTATCATTCATTCATAAATACATCACTCCTCTTCAGTGTTGGAATGATGCCTGTGCATGTGTTTCCTTTTCTCAATAATGAAACCTTCATATATGCACATTATACTATTCAACCGACTCTCTCTTGTTACGTCGGTTTTACCCTATTAATAAAATTCTAACTGTCTAGGTCTCGGACAACACTGTTGAGTAATATACCCTGCTGTAAAACCCTATACAATATTTTATTTAGCATGATCGTTTTAGCATCACACAGTATATTACAGTAAGAGCACTCTGAGAGCCATCTTCAGAGAGTCTTGAAACCTGCATGCATCTTTAAATGGATGAGAATCTTTCTTTTTAAATATAAAATAAAAACTGATTACGTTGAGCAGTGTAGGTCTTTGACACAAATGTCTTCTGTGAATGTGGTGTAAATATCCCTAAAATGGCGTTAACACTGAGGCATTGGCTGGTAAAAGACATTTCCGTGTCTGCAGCTCGTGTGATGTGGGCTGGATGTTGTGGGTGGCAGGTACAAACAGGACATCCATTATGCGGTCTGACTTTGTAGTGATGTGTGCAGTGCCAACGTCAAACTGCATCTACAGATATCAAATGAAGGGCAGATTTGAGAGTGTGTCGTCCTGTCTCTTAAAGTTTCCCCTGAAATTCTAATTAACTTCAATCCTGGGTGACAGCTGAGGACAAGGGGTAGAAGACAGAGGGAGGGGTAATGGGGTAAGAGATGACATCTCAGGCAGATATATAAAAGTACAACATATATGTACTTTTACCAGACTGGGAAAGTGGCATGGAACCAAATGTGGATGAATGGTGGCAGAACAAACAGAGAAGGCTGGAAGGAAGCTCGCCGCTTACATGCTTAGAGCTATGAAACACAGGCTTTAAATAGAAATTATGAATGGAGTGTGATGTTGAGGAGGCACGTGGATAAATTAAAATCATTGTCAGCAGATTATTATCTCCCTCTGTTCATCTTCCCCTGCTGGAAACACAAAAATTACAAGATGGCCTAAACGCATCACTGAGAATCACTACTGCAGCTCATCTTCGGCTATGGAGCTGTATAAATTAATTTGAAGACAGAGAAGTTGGTCCCCTGTCACCCCAGGCATAATGAAGTCTGAAGCATATCAGGGTGCTCCAGCTGGGACCATGCAGTGTTATCATTTTACAGTCATGTAACCCTTTCTACACTGCTCTTTCTCTTCCCTGCCGACTTAAAAATGGAACTCCTGTGGATTTGTTTTTTTAGCAGAGACTCTTTTCCTTCCTCAGCTGCTAAACAGTGGAGCAAAAATAAACCGGGGTGCTCTCTAAGGCCACGCAGTGAAATCACAGATGTTCTCATCCCTGATGCTAACATGGCCGCATGGAATCTTCTTACACACAGAGGAGGACAGATGAAGAAGTGTTTTCTTTTGTTGGTTTTTTTCCCCTCAAATTTGAAGAATGGTTGTATTGGCTGTTACGACTGTTTGCCCCTGTGGATACTGTGACTGCTTTTCAGAACAGTCACAATAGAGTAGCGAAAGCGGGAGAGAGATTGGCAACGCTGCTCAAGATGAGTCATGTTTACTAATCACAAAGAAAATTGTGAACGCACTGTAGTCATTTGTGGAGTTGTTACATCTTTTCTGAGGTTAGGGATTCTCCCAATGGGAATCAAAACTGAAGTTGGGAAATAGCCTCATGGATTCTTACTAATAATCAGAGTTACAGGTTTACCATTGCGTCTTAAACAGTCTTACAATTTTCTTTAATCCCTGATGTTAATTGAAGTCATGACATAGCTGTGAGCCGTATGCATGGTGCCTGCAAGCCATGGCAACAGGTCTAGTGAGATGGTGTCTGCAGTTACATGACTAATTATAGCTTCAGTTCAAGCTGCAGGTGAATTGGTTTCTGATGGCTTCTCTGAGGTGTAAAAATCCTCCTTCTGAGAGGCAAATCGTAGGAGGTGCAGCGTGCAACAAAACTCAATTTCTTCAAAAGACAGACCTGTTAATGCGAAGAGTGACTCTGACTGGAGAGTAAAGGCGTAAGTGGTTTTCTGCTTTAAAAAGGACAGCACTGTGCACTGTACTGTATGTGTTTACCACTGAAAATGGAAGCAATGACCAAGCTGCAGTATCGTCATGATTGTGGATTAGCAGCATTAGAGCTATCAGCATTAGCAGTCTGCCTCGCCCAAAGCTTGATCTCTCATCCTTAGACACAAATAGCTGTTCATAATTCTTTTGAGCTCCCTGCCATTTGAGAACATAGAGTTCAAATGTTGACTTTGTCATTATGCAACAATATAGATTCTGAGAATTTACAAACTGTATCTTGTCAACATAGAGACAAAATAAATTTGTTTTTGTAAAGATTGATTAGCTCCACAAGATAGATGGATTTGGGGGTATAATTCTGATATTTTAAACACTGCAACCATAATATAAAACAAATTTTGTAAGTTTCTTTTATGAACAAAATCTGTGTAGCCATTGTGTGTAGGACAGTCTGACAGTCTTTTTTTTAAGTAATCAGCTGCAATGCAGGGGTTAAACTGTGCAATTTCCTCCATCAAATATTAAAAATTGCATTGTATTTTTACTCCTGGCCACTCCCACTGCCTTCAGATTAAGTTTCATGCAATTTTGGAATTTTTGAGAAAATTAAAGGTTCACTCAGCTCATTTGATAATGAAATCTGTTATTTTTGACTGTAAAATATTATTTAATTAACAAAAAGCTGATGAGAAACTTTCACTGGATTCTGCTCCTGACTTCAACCCTACTGTTCAAGCATTTTTACTGTAGGAATAATGAGTAAATTAATGGTCAGTTTGTCTCAGTGTTCAATAATATATGCAATTTCCTACTGTAAAAATATTACTTAAAGATCATTACAGGTTTACTTGATGAAAATCTTAAATCACAGTGCCCCCTTCTGGTCTGTCCAAGTTACACTACCTGAAATAAAAATCTTTTATAAGGACTTTAATGGAGCGATGGAGCGTGTTCTTGTGTGTTGGTTTTAAGATAAGAAATGGTCCTTGTGGGCCAGCGGGAAAATCCCCTGAAAAATGGCACACCTCCTCCAAGTGGGCAAACATAAAGAAGCAGAGAGTGAGGAGGATGGAGGACAGAGTACACACATTTAGGATCTTCCATCTGTTTCCCATCATTGGGCTGATCTTGTTATTTAGAGCACCTCAGTACGCACACACAAACACACCACCACAAGCCACCTCAAAGCCTTTGCTTAAGGCCGAAAAAATGGGATATTTATCATGGAAGTTTAAAAAAATGTGTTATTTCATAGTCATTGCACTCTGCTCTTTGACATTCAGGTCATTCTTGTCTGCTGAACACGAGAATTAAACTTGGTCTTCCACAGGAGTGCAGACAAAAATCTAAAAGGAATATAAAATGTTGAGGTTTGCTTCCAGGAGCTTCATTTGCTTCACAACACAGCGCCAATTTATTCTTGGTCCAACATATTAACATATATTGGTTCAGTTCAACTTACTTTCATTTATGGGAAATAAGGACACATTTTTACCTTGCAGCTCAAATGCAAAACTGTATGCAATTCCCTACTTGTATGAATATGCAGCACTGCATGCCGTATGAATGACAGAGTGAATTAGGAGAATAACCTATCAATGTGAAATGAAATGTAATGTATGCACACTGAATGAAAAATGCATGACAAATTAGCTTTGGAAAACACAAAGCAGGCAGGTCCTCTGAACCTTTGCACAAAAGCTCATTGAAATTCCTTTCATTATGACTGTGGCACTACAGAGAAACAGAGAATGAGAGGGACAGACAGAAAGATGAGCATAATCATTTCAGATAACAGAGGCAGAGAAAACCTTGCATCGTATACCTGAATATTACTGCCAAGAATTGTGGGATTTCAAAAAAAATAGTAAGAAACACAAGAGGGGCATTTAGTCTTTTTATTTACAAAGGTTACTGTTTGCATATAAACAGTATATATATATATACATATATATGTACTGTGTATAATGCTCCATCAATCATTGATATCTCCAGACTGAGCAGATGTTTTTAAATACATTTTGAAACAATGCTAATCATCTTAATCTTACTTCTCCCTGTTACAAATGAAAAGGCACATACACACGACAGGAATACTTTAGTTTACAAACGTGTTACTAAACACAAGATTCGGCAAAAAAAAAACGAGGGGATGATGAACGAAGGCTTCTCTCTCGGTGTCTCCAAAATCAAACGAGTTACAGTCAAACGAATGCGTAACTTTATAGTCGGTTTATTGCTCGGCTATTTTCATGGCTAACAAACATTTTCAACAAAACTCTGGTGCATGCAGAAGCCTTACACTTTGTGCAGCTGTAATACTTAATAGGATATAAACGTTTTTTTTAAAGTACTGTAGATAACTTCTTTTGCAAGCTTACCCTCTCAATCACACACTGTCAGAGCATGAACATGATTCTTGCCAATGAGTAACATTGGCAGTTTTCTAGACTCAAAAATGGAAGTTATGTCCACGCCAGGCGCTCCAGCTATTAGCAGTGGCTTCACTTTAGTGTTCATGGATTGTTGTCACAAGTAGTTTCTTCATCAATCTGCTGCAGGACACTGACATCACATAGAGGTTGGTTGGCCACCTGAAAGAAAATGAAGCAACATTACACTTAGAGACAAACTGCCGAAACACTACACATCCTAATGCGGATCAGCACCTACTTTTGAATCGCATGTAGCAGGTGTTACAGTAGAGCTGTTTGTTTCGTATTCTGACTTCAGCGCCAGCTTCCGATCCTCCAAGGTCCGACTTACACTCGATACACTGGGGAAGTTCAGGAAAAAGGGAAAACTCGTCAGTTAAAGGGAAACTCCATAGTGAAAGGGAAAATGGATAGTGTCCAAGGCCACAGGAGGAGTGATGAGGAGAGACTTGATTGTATGCACAGAAGGAGAAAAAATAAGGAAGAGAGAGAGATAAAAATCAAGACGGATAACAACTTAGGTGCAGGAGACCAAAGTGAAGTGAAGACAAAAGTTTCAGGATGGATCGACAACGAGAATTAAGCCCTGGTAGAAAGAAACAAGGTGAGAGGGTTTGGATAAGTTTTACTTTCAGGTTTCTACTTTTCATGACTGTAGAAGAAAGCAGGAGCTTGAGATTCATTAGGTTAGCAGCAAGAAGAAGAGAGTCTGGCATAATCAAGTTAGTTTTGGAGGATTGGCCAAATCATGGTGCAGATGTGCTCCGAGGCCGACGGGAGCCCAGCTCTCACCTTAAAACAGCCCAAATGATAACAGAGCCCAAGGGACTCGATGATCATGGCTGCTCCCTTTCCCAGCGCGGTGTCACAGAACGTACAGACTTTCTTGCCACTCACTGACCTGGATTACAGAACGTACAGCCATGATTTGAAAGCCGAGCACAAACGCATGACAAAACACACACACACGCACACACAGACACTGGTATACAATGGGGTTAAAATGATTATTATACAGCATTTGGATATGGGTCAAGTGAGTCGACTGCTATTTGTTTGATCTGAATTGTTTGATCACCTAAAATAATTGTGGTAACAATTTGAACATTACCACAAAAGAAGAAGCAAATATTTATTACTTTAACAAAGAAACACAATATGCAGAAATGTTTATTACTGTAAGCTGAAGTCTTAAAAATATCAAGATAGAGCTTTTATAAAAAGTGGACGTAGTCTTCTGTCCGCTGCTTAAGAACAACAGGTGGCGACTCGGAGGGTTGCAAAAGGAACTCAGTTTGAATAGAAATTTGTGGGAAAATGAACCTACTTCTCACTTGATTTACAACATCAGCTAAAATGTTCAGTTTAATGGTTCAGGAAACACCAAGCATATGAGTGGACACCAGTGTGATTGACAGCTGGTGTCGCCCAGTGGGAGCAGGTGGCGTCTGTGAATTTCCGACGTGAATATCAAAAAATTGTTATGACGTCACAAATGTTACCATAGACACATGAACACACACACACAACATTAACAAAGAACCTGTACAAAAAAAATGACATTCACTGTAGGTGCATATAAACCTGATGAATGTAGAATAGAGGGTGATTGTATGGAGCATGTCACATAAATGCATATTAAAGTCAACAGCATTATTGTAGCACATTTAGAATACAATTAAAGAAAAAAAAAGATTCAGGATATCCTTTACCAAAAAAACTCCCCAACCAGAGGTTATGGTTTAATAACACCACCACCACCACTTTGACCCAGTATACCAGTGACAGGAGTGAGGCAGCTTATTGGGGGTGTTAAGCAAAGCAAAGCTGTTACTTTACCTGCTCCCCTGCTGAGGGACACCTGCCTCAGATGTTGGCTCTGGAGAAGTGGTGGATGATGAAAAGGAGGGTGAGGGTGTCTGCCAGGACCGAAGGGATGAGGAGGTTCCTGCCCCGCCTTGGAGGGAGCCCATGGAGTAGGAGGAGGGCAGAGTGGAGGAGGAGGACCGCTGGGTCCCTGATCCACTACTGTAAAAAGAGGAGCTGCCTGAAAGGGCAGAGTGGGGCCGGGTGTAGTTTGGGGCGTATGAGTTGCTCCTGGGTGTCCATGATGAGCGCCAGGAGTTATAGGAGGCATCCAAGTTGTCAAGAGACTCGCCTCTGCAAAGCCAACCCACGCCACGCTCGCATTAGCCGGTTAGTTGAGACATTTAATTGGTCTGGCTACCACCTGTGCATTTGGTTTGATATTAAGAAACTAAGTGTGTGACCAATTTTCACACACTCAGCGTGGCAGCCAGACTAACTAATGCCTTCATTTCAGGTTGACAGAATTTTAGTAAAAGCAAACCACCATCCTCGCACAACATAGATGAGATTGTGTGTTTTACCGCTGTATATTGTGGTTAGACTGTGGCGTACCTGCGCATGGGTGGCACGTCACTCTCCTTGTTGCTGGCGAAGCTAGAGGACTGCTCGCGTATCCAGCTGCTGTCTGTCAGCAGCGACGTTTTCTTCTTCATCTCGTTCAGGATCTGCTGCCGCTCCAGCTCAGACTGCGACAGAGCCTGCTGACCTTTCCTTTCATCCAGTCCACTGCCTGTCACTGCACGTCGAGAGAGGAGAGATAAACAGAACATTATGCTGGGTTGGGATGAAAGGTTTCTTGGAAGTGGGAAGTAAATCACAGCCAGCTGAGGAAATGGAATGAAAATGGGAACTGGAGAAAAAGCTTGTGATGATGAAGATAGTGTTTTTTCCCCCCAAGATTTATAAAAGAATAAGCAGTGGAGCCTACAATATGAACATTCTTTATGAAAAGGTGCATCAGGTCATCAAGAATGCATTCGATCATGGCGAAATCATCCTGCAATCAACCAGCTAGTTGTTTTAGCTGTATTGTTTCCAGCTGTAAATCCAACAACTGTAACTTTTGATTTGTTGAAATGTTCTACTCGATTGATCAAAAAAAAAAAAAAGGGCTTTCAGATTTAAAACTGAGAGGCGGAGCTTCAAGGCCTGAGCACACCTCTCTCTGGCTCCCTGTATCTCATGGCACTGAGGATGTTTCTCCTCTCCATTTCCAGCTGAGATGCAGCTTGTTGACTCTTTGCGTGCCTGTCACACGCAATCCTCAACTGCTCCTCCAGCCGCCAGTGAGCGGTACCCCGCGGCTGCCCATACACACCTGGTAGTACATGTAAGTTAGTATTATATTGACCCAAAAAGATAAAACATTTGGGTCCGAACAGTATCCAAAAACCAATATAACAATAATAAAAAAAAAAGGTTACCGAATGAATGAGGTAACATATTTACCTCAGCCCACAGTTTAGTCCTTAGTAACCTGTTGATTTTCAGAACATGACTGTGGAGCCAAGGGCTGAGGTTTGAGTATGGATGGCGGGGACCAATATTTGGAGAAAGCCCGATTGTCCTAACTAATATTAGAGACAATGTGTAAGTGTGCGCGAATGCTGTAGGAGGAGAGCGAGGGTGAGTGAGCGAGCGGATTTTACGACATCAGTGAACGCATCACAACCAAGCAGAAATATCACTGTGAGTCACAGAGGAGACGAGAGCACAGGTGATGTGCTGTTCTGACAACACAGCGGTGAGTTTTTAGGGCCAAACCTAAAGCACACAGGCAAATCTTTTGGCCTTCCCCTTTCTCTCTGGCCTGCACTACTTAACACAGACGTCATTTTGTCCATGTTTTCAAAAAAGAGTCCCCAGCAGTCTTGTTACCAAACCTACACCCTTGTGCGTAGCATCACTAATGTTTGTCTTCTTGTGCTAAACAAAGAGTGAGCACAGATCTGTGGAGTTGTGTTCATGTTTGAAGAGAAACATGTGATACTGTTGTCAATGTTGTTCAAAATCTTCAATTCATGAAGAGTAAATTGAGAAAACTGACCTCTCCTCTGAGGTCTTTCTTCTTCATCGAGCTGTGGAGATGATTTGGATTTTATCCTGTCAGAGTAAAAGAAAATATAAAATTTAAAAATAAAAATGAAAATGCATTGGCAAAATAAATAAACTTATGTTTATATACATTAGATGTGCTGTAGATTTATTGTATTTGTATTATTTAATTATTTAATTAAAGAAAATACTATAAAGAACAAGGGAAGACAACAAGCAAGAGCACCTTAGTATCTAACTAATGTTCTTTAACAAAAGCAACAATAATAAAACAATAAAGCTTAAAAGATACTAGGGAAAGCACAACTTAATGCGACCTAATCGATTCAATTTTTTTGGGTTACAATGACAAATGACAGAGACTTGATGTACAGTGATGTTTTGGCAGGTTTATATGCTTTGGCAGGTTCTATGTAACTCCAGAAAGAACAAACCGTGCTGCCAAGACAAGTCCCTGTGCAGGGAAATGTATAAATAATTCAGAAAAAACGAACTTGAAACTGAAAATGTGGGTAAACTAATGTGAAAACAACATTTATTACTTCAAGATTCAAATAAAACCAGTAACATTGTAGAAATGTCACATTTACGAATTGATAGATGTTTTTTAGTTCGCATTTAGCTATAGTTAAATTGTGAAATTGAAGTGTTTATTGATGTACAGTATTTGTCAGAGACTTCTAAAATTACAAAATGTGATTTACCATATTTATTTATTCATCACTCTGCATATGAGTGTCCATAGAAACATAGTTATTAACTACGTTTCCTTCCTTTTAAATTGATTTTATTGTTGACGTGTATTCTGCTTATAATGTCTCACATAAACTGGGGCCCTATGATTACACATGTATCGCATTCTTCTTACATACTGTTTGAATGCATTACTGTTGCACATTGTTATATAGACTCCAAGTAACCATTATTTTCATAATGGATTCATCTGTTGATTATTTTCTCAATTAATTGATAAGTTGTTTGGTCCATAAAATGTTTGGTTGTTTCCCAAACCTCGAAAAATGATGATGTTCTCTTATTATTCAGAGCGGTTGTAATGATTTCTTTGTTATATCGAGCAAAGAAACCAGGCAATTTCCACATTGAAAGTATGTGTGATGTAAGAACAGGCTAGTTAGTGTCAGTGGTGGTGTAACTGGACGTAGACAACATGAATTTTTACATAGTGGCTCCAGATGCAAACTTCCTGTACTAACCTGTCTGTATAGGACAGAGGAGGCTGGACATTGGCAGCCCTTTGATGAAGAGCAGAGTGTGGAGACAGGTGGAGGTGGATGACAAAGCACATGCAAACACATTTGTTGCAGTTATGTCCATGCACAGAAAATAAAGCAGATAAGTGTGTTATTACTAGCATGATTGACAGATGAGGACATGAAAGACATGTGAGTTTTAGTGTTTTTCGGAGAAGAGGAGGAGGAGGAGTGTCTCTACTGACCACTGCTGCTGCTGCTGCTGCTGCTGCTGCACCTGGAAGGCCCTCTCCCGCTCTCTGCGCTGCTGCTCCACGGCCTCCTGCCGCCTCCTCTCCTCCTCCCTCTCCTCCTCTCTCCTCCTCTGCCATATCAGCTCTTCTTCTCTCCTCTTTCTCTCCTCCTCCTGCCTCTCTTTCCTCTCCTTCTCCTGCCTCTCTTTCCTCTCCTTCTCTTTCCTCTCCCTCTCCTCTTGGAGACGCTGCAGCTCTCGCGCCTCCTCCTCCCTCTTCCTCCTCTCCTCTGCCTGCCTTTGGCGCTCGCGTTCCTCTGCCTGTCTTTGGCGCTCGCGTTCCTCTGCCTGTCGTTGGCGCTCGCGTTCCTCTGCCTGTCGTTGGCGCTCGCGTTCCTCTGCCTGTCGTTGGCGCTCGTGTTCCTCCTTCCTCTTTCTCTCTTCCTCTTCCCACAGAGTAGTTGTGGCCTGGTTGACTTGAGGGAGGGACGAGAATGGGCTGATGCTGCGGCTGTTCCCCTGTCAGACAAATGAAAGAAAAAGCAAAAGTGTTAGAGCATTGATGGCTTTAACTGTTCTCACAACTTTTTTGACCTCTAAGAGGAACTGTAACAAAGATGTAGAAATGCATGTAAACTCCTGTGGTGAGTGTTTTGAAATTCCAATCTGAGGGGAGTTTTTGTTGCAAAAGTGTGGACAGAAAATACTTCATCAAAGAAAGAATAGCTGCACTTGCTGACTGTCTCATGTGACTGAACGTTGTTCTACTTTTACTTTCACTTGGTGAAATGCACCTGTTCTTATTTTTTTAAGAAAATCCCAATGGCACATAATTCTATCAAAAATATCAAGTCTCTTTTAGTTATTTTACAGAATTTACAATTTCAGTTCAAAGCATAATGCCACTTTACATTACCTCACTACAGGTCACACAGTATTTAGAATGTCAGCACCAGGTAAATCTGATTGACCTTATTGCACACTGGTAGCTGTGTGTTTAATGTGCACTAGCAATTTCATTTACTAGCATATTTTAAAGAAAGAAAACCTTTATTTTACTGGGAAACATTGAGATTAGAATGTCTTTTACAAGCTGGATCTAGACCTGGTCAATGCACGTTTAATGAAGACGGGAGAAAAGGTCTCGATAGAGATGAATTAGGCTGCGGCAGGAACCATTGAGAAAAGATTCCTATTTAAAACTCGGCATTCAGAGGTAAGATTACAGTACTCGAGAAAAACACTGGGCAGTTTTTCCACTCATTAAAGAACAATTATCAGACAGGCATTTGAATATGTGGCTTTTAAAATTACTCTGGCGACATTTCCCTCTGTTCAACAGTGTAATGTAACAAAAGCTCTTCAGGACAGACGAACGACACCTTTGTTAGCTCTTGTTGGTCCTTCATCTTGGCAATCTCCTCCTGAGCCTTCTGCCACTCCTCCTGCAACTTCTCCTGGTCACGCTTATATTTCTCCTGGGTGAAAAAAAAAATAAAAATTGGTGGTGAGAGGTCATCCCATTACACATGTATGAGTAACTTACTGAAGCAACACCAGAACTCATTCCACATATATTCTAGTGTCCCAAGCACAAACCTCTCCTGGAGATCCTTTTTAAAAAAAAAAATTATTCTAATAGTATTTTAATTAAAGCCCCCTAACCACAAAGGATGTCTTACGAAAACCACACTACTCATTAAAGTAGTAAACTCATCAAATTAAAACACAGCTTTTACAAATGACACATTTGTAATGGAAGATTTGTATGCATTTTTAAATATTAGTCTCTGCAAACTATTTTAGACTTTGTATCACTACAGCAACGGCTGAATCCACACCTGGGGCCACAGCTAGACGTAGCCAGAACGTTTTCCTTGGTGGCACAGACAGGCCTCATATTTATTTTATGCCAAAAGAAGCAAAAACTATCTTTGTTTTAATATTGATTATCGAAATATGTTCAAGAACAGTAACTTCATTATTTTAGGAGCATTATTTACAGGTTAAGTGAGAGTGTATTTACACTATAGTGCACAGTACCCTACTATAGTTCAATGGGAAGAAAGCAATAAAATAAAGAATAAAAGAAAAATCTTTCATAGCTGTATTCATTTTCAAACAAATCTAAGCTCACCTAAATGTTACCTAACCACCCTGAAAGCTGATAAACCCGTAGAATCTTGCCCTAGGCAGGAAAATACTCCCTGGAACATCACAAAATCAGGCCGTTTATCCAACAGGGAGAAAGGAAAACTGGAGGAATAACACAGTTTCGTGGCTACATCAGTGCTCTGTGTGGACACCTTTGATCTCCATCCAGAAATAGACCCTCAGAAAAATGTTTTGACAGGATTCTGCGGTATTTGAGTTGGACACTCGACGGATGGTTTACTTTCAGCTGCCTGAGCAGCAAGTTTTTCTCTTCACAGCCCATTAGGAACAGACTCAGATGGGATGGCGTATTGATTTCAAGATGGCTATCAGATCCAGTTAATTTTCACTATGGTTCATTAGGTATTTTCCCTTGTATGACTATACACTCAATTTGCAGTTCATTAGGTAAACACATCTGAACAGCCTAAAATAAAGGTTTAAACTGTTTTGGAGCAACACTGAATAAATTAGACTTAAATCAACTTAATGAGGTCTCTAGAGTGTATTATAGTACTTACATTTAGTTAACCCTGTGTATGTGAATAGCTGTACACCAAATATTTCATATTTTCTAGTTTGTATGGCAAATTAAATCTACAAATCATAAAAAGTATAATGCATTACAATAAAAATGTTATTTCTCTCTAGTTTACTGTTGTTTCATTGTCTCTTACCTGGACTGGTGCAGCACCTTAAATGTGTGCTTGTTTTTGTTTTGTTTTGTTTTTTAGATGCAGCATATCACTTGCAAATCTCATCCAAACAAGAGTCAGAGTCTGCACTGCACACACTGCTGCCCTTACCAAGTCTGTTACCAAGTCAACCTGCCAAACTGTTGGACAGTTACAGAATACAACCATTCTAAAAACAGTTTCGACAATGACTAGACATTATAACTGCAATGAAGGACTTTATTGTTTTACAAGCCCCTTAGTTTTAGCTGGGGGTACCTAATGAACTGGCAACCTGTAATGTCATTGCTATACAAGGGAGCCCATTTGTACCTGTAGTTGGCGTTCCTGCTCCTTCTGCCATTTTTCTTGCCTTCTACGTTCCTCCTCTGGGTCCAAGGACCAGCGGCTGGAGGATGAGGGAGTTATTGGAGGAACGGGTATCTGAAGGCAAACAAGACACAAATATATAGTAAATGCAATTGCTTGAATGTTCATTCATCAAGTGTTCAGGCTGCCACACCTGGTTTACTTGTCCTCCACCTGCTTCTGATGATGGTTTTAAAGTCAAGCTTAAAATTGTGAATAAGCTACTGTCCATTTTGCGTTGTAACTCTGCTATTATATTTGTAATACAAGGCAATTTAATGTCTGTCAATTGTAATTGTTTATTTATCCACTTTCATTCATAAAATGGGTCCCAGTGGGCAACTAAAAGTGAAAAAAGTGAAAAACTATGAATAAAGTTCATGTGAAATCCTTAATAATAGATGTATGCTTTGTAATAACGGTGCTGCTCTCAAAATTGTTGATATGCTAAACAAAAACTGTCAAAACTACTCACATCTGGCAACACAGCATCTGATCCTCCTTGAGAATAAAGAAAATCACTCAGTCAACACTTGAAATATACAAATCAACTGAGAGGTATCTGTATCACACAATGGCTTATTAAAGTTTTATGTCGAGCATCACTTAATCACTGAAAATGACATTTAAAATCAAATAATTGATGTTTCCCAATAAGCCTCAGACAGCAAAGGTCAAGATCACACCCCACTGTTGACATTTGCATTAGATGCCACACTTATAGCTCTGAATATGAAATTCAATAAACTGATTGTGAGGACAAGACTGAGCAAACAGTGGGAAGAAACACACACATCAGCAGCATGCATAAAGATGCACAAAAGGTTGGGCACTTGCTTCAATGCATGCATGCCAAGGAAGCAACAGGAATGCTTTAAAATTCATGCACAAGAATGAAAACTATAACCATGTATTAAGCCACTCAAAAACACCACAAACACAGTAGGACTTTAAGAAATGTATTTGTGGTTGGTACACTGGGATTATGTTTGACATTCTGGCCAGACTTTGGAGCTGAATTTATTGCTTTTACACACTATTTTCTCTAAATCTCTCTTCTCTCTCCAGAAGTCGGACTGCTTTGGTTTGAACAGCATGTCAGTGTCCAGTTGTACCAAATGAAGGTCAATTAGTCACTGTACATTTACTGTACTCTTTACCACAGAGGAAGACCAGCGCACTGACACTGGAACCTGAGCCACCTGAAGGAGGGAAGGGTCACAGCACAAGGATTAAGCTCTGGCACCAGAAAAGGAAAAGCCATGAAGGATCTCAACATATTTATAAATTGGTTCCTTATCCATTGAACATGAAGCAGTTTGCATGCAAGAGAAAATCCATTTGGAACTCTTCAGTGACACAAAAGCACAGAGAATCCAGCCAACAGATAACACAGAGGGAGTATCCATGATTGAGATTACCCCGCCCTTCTTTCAATCAATGCTTTTTACCTGTTTCAAAAAACTCTGACCTCCGTTTTAAGTTTTTCAAAGATATGGGTTCTGACTCTACATGAGGAATGGAAAAGCACAGCAAAGATTAAGTATAACCAGGCGAGATATCATCTGCATACAATCTAAACATTTAAACACAAATAACTGTATCAGTGCCCTGCAGGTATAAACATCCATGAATGTTATCCACACCACTCTAACACTATTCAACAAACTGACACCCTCCAGGTATATTTTTGTATTCAGAACAGAAACAGACTTCAAGATCAATTTCATAACCTTTCTGACTGTGTGCTGTCTGCTGTTTACCTTTGTTCCTCATGGTCACAGACTTCTCATGGAAACTTCCATTAACCCTGTTGGAAGCCAAATCCTGTAGAGAGACATGGCAGGATGTCGGCTCATTAAAAAGGTACATGACTGCGAACAAAGATGGGGATGAAAACTGATCAAACCTGAGTCAACCTGGATGATTCGAGGTCACTTACGATGAGGACTGGTTTAGCGGGGCCCTCTTGGGACTGCAGCGTTTCCGTGGAGATGCGTGAGGTGAAATCAAGGCTGGGGTTTATGATGTTTGTATCAGGGGAACCTAGAAGTATTGGATGATCCGTACTGGTCAGATTGATGGTCTTATGGCTTTTAAATGGCAGGGAAGGTTGATTTCTGTCCCAGTCTGCGTGCAGACAATGCAGTGACAAATAGTATGATGTACAGTATTTATGCACATAAAACCATATGATTTAGTGCATTTGTGTTTGTTAGAGTACATGTGAAATATCACATTTGACTGGAAATGTGCATAAGGAAGACTATAAAGCAGGGGACAAGGTTGTTGTTATGGTGTTGTCACAGAGAGCAGCAGGGGGTGACACAGAACCCACCTTCCCCAGCCATGCAGCTTATTTAAGCTTTTGTAAACCCACACAGTGATTCTAACAGGCTCACAACCACTGGACGCCACTAAACTATTTTAACCAGTGCTGTGTGTTAGTTCAGGTGAACAACTCTGGGTAGTTTATTATTTTTACAAGGTGACACTGACATAGTAAGCCTGTTATACTAACACTGTGAACACAGCACACTCACAGGACCATGGCCCTGAGCTGGGTTAGTTCTTCACAAGGAAAACACCACATGAGTAGAGATAGGAATACTTATGAGGAGGAAAAAAAACACACAGACAAAAAAACAGAAGAAATACAAGAGAAAATAGAAGAATATGAAAAAAACAGAAGAAAAATACACATGAGACACAAAAGCCTCAGAGGTCAACACAATAACAGTTTCCCTCATCAGAAAAGAAAAAAAACAATGATGCAGGTCCTTCACCCATTTTACTGTCGTGAGATCATTCATGGATGATTTCACAATAGTTTACGGACCAATTTAAAGTGTCAAAACTGTTTAGCAACACAAGCAGCATAAGCAGCACTGTCACTCCAGGAATGCAACCCTTAAATTGGTGCAATCTAATCTCACACACACACACACACACATGCACGGTGTTCAAATGACTCACTGTTTTGGCCATGACGGCGAATATCCATGACCAGACTGCCCTCCTGGATCGCTTCCCCCATGTAGGCCTTCCAGTCTGTGTAGCTCATTTCTGCCACCTTGTGCCTGTTCACCGTCAGCACCTCATCACCGACCTGAAGCCGGCACATCTCAGCTGGGCTGCCTGCTCAAGGCACAGTGGGAGCAGGTCATTAGCAGCATGAAAGGTGTTACAGGTTCCACGGCTGAAACTATGAATTTGTCCATCGCAATATTCTTATAGCATATAAATGAAATGAATGACCATCTCAGTACACACACACATAGGAGATGCAGTAGGGCTCACAGTGGAACAGCTTAATACTACATGAACAACACATCCCTGTAAATGCTCTTAGATTCACTTGAACAGGGAAATTGTACAGTCATACTGTGGCAAATGCTGAACAATATGAAAGCTACACACAGTCTTAAACGTATCTTTACTTGATACTTTTAGAGATAACATTCCGTCGTTATTCATTTATTTTATTAACAACGTGGCATTTCACATCTATAACTTTGCAGTGCATTGCTTACATGTTCAGTTGGTGATATCACTAATTCACCTTCAGTAGAACTTTTTCTATACACATTGTATTAAAATTGATACTACTTGTTATTACACTTTTAATGTAGTTTGTGCAACACGGTAATATAATTGTCTATTTAGTTATTGTTGGTCTGAACTGCTGTGGCTGAGATTGATTTGCATGCGGTGTTGTGCATATTTGTGTTCTTTAAGCTAGATCAGAGGTAAGAGGATAACACATTGCACCTCTTTATTGTTTTTCTTTCCAAAGGACAGCAGCTGAAATTCTACCAGCTGGCTTACACAGAAACACAACACAATGTAGGAATTGATGTGACACAGTGGAACATACAACTTTAACAACCACCGTTTGGTTCAAATACACTAAAGAGTTCATGTATTTGTGTGTGTTGTTAGATGATGTATGGTACTGAAATACACGCTGCAACCCTAACCCATGCTGCAATGTGGAGGTGGAGAATCTCAGTAGAAAGAGAGGCTCAGCCTCAGCAGATCTGACCCAGATAGATGTTGCCCTATAAAGATGTTGCCCTAAATCTGGCAATGCCACTGGAAAGGACTGGAAAACATGCTGACAACTAACCAGCAGAGCCTTGCTGTGAAATGTGATAGTTTCCAAAAATACTACTGGGGTTTAAAATCGCCAGATTGTCTGATTTGGAATCGCCATTTTAGAAGATGAATAAACAGCTACCATCTTGTCGCTGCTGTTACCTGACTGTATGGATGTGACGTGAGCACCGGTCGAGTCCCAGGCTGCCTGGAAGCCAAAGTCTCTGCTGCTGTTGGGCTTCTGGTTCAGGTTAATCCGCATCTCACAGTAGTTTTCCTATAAAATACACCAAACGCCAAAACTGGTGAGTATAGAAACTACGTTTTCCTTACCTTTGAGGGGAGATACAATGTCAGTTTGTGTATATTATATAGCAAATGATATGTATTTCATGGGGCTGATTCTAAAGGTTTTGTTGTTGGTAAAGGGTTAGGTTAGTTATGGGTTAGTTAGGAGCAGTTTTTTCTCCTTTATTTAACCCTAACCATAACCCTATAGTCTGGCCATACATTTTTATTACTTACCAAACTAACATTTTTATTACTATCTAAACAAAACAAATATACAGAACATGTATCAACAAAATCTATATCATTGCCAAACATCTTTGTATTCATTGCAATTATTGACATAAAATAAAAAATACAATTTCAGCCAAAATAAAACTTTCCATACTGACAAGCATAACTGCAGATATACCAATACGTCTGTGAAAGGTTAATTTCAGCCATTTTATCAGCCAATGACTCAGTCGGGGTGTCAATGTAGGTCCGCTTGGGCAAAAAACCCTTGCAATAATCATCAATGGCTGATGATGAACCTGTTGCTATTTCAGAAGTGCAGCACAGGAAATTATATGAAAAGGTAGAGGGATAAGTCCTTCTTTATTTTGGATTTATTAAAAATATGCGAGGTCACTTTAAGTCATTCAAGCAAAGCTCTATTATATTTAAGCGCCTCATAAATAATCAATGTAAAAGGCTGATCTGTTTGGTCAACATTGGGTAATTACATACCTGGCTGTTGTCTTTGGCTCGAGCAGGACCGACTGGAGCTTCACTCTTGACTGGAGGAGGGACAGGTGAGAGACTCTGAGTGACACTTTCCGCCTCCTCCTCGTCTTCACTGCTATGGGCTGAGCTGGACTGAGCCTCATCCTCCGAGGTCATGAACTGTTGATAGCGGCTCGGCACAGATGACTTCTGAGAAACACTGGCGTCACCATTGACACGTTTGTGGGAGTCGTCCGTCTGTGAGTTACAGGAAAACAGATGACAAACAACATAGGGCTGATAGTAAAAGTTATTTCCTGTGGATTAGTAATCGGTAATCAGATTGTACTGTTATGTAACACTGACGCACTATAAGCAAATATCTTTGTATCTGCAATCAAACATTTAATATTGCCAAACTAATGGCCTCTAGATGCCCATTCATCTGTGTTAGTAGTTTCTATTTAATTTCAAAATATTATCTATTACTCACTGTGGAGGCTCTGGAAAGAGAAGAGATGCGGGAGGTCCCGAAGGGCCTTGGTGCGACAACTGAGGTCAAACGTGCGCTATCCAATCTCTGGTAGCTCCTAGGGAGGGAGGCGGACACCCGAGACACCCCAGGAGGTTTGGGTTCCATCGAGCTGAGCTGCGGTTGTTGTTTGTACAGAAAACCAGAGGAGGGGGCCTCCACCTTGGTCTGTGAGCTCAACAATGGGCGCCTTGGCTCTGGCACCTTTTGCAGGGAGCTGGAAGAGGAGACAATGGTGGTGGTTTCCTCTGTCTTGGTTGTTCTGGAGTATTCTGAGACTGGGCTCTTTTCTAAAGGTACATCTGCAGCACGCTGGGAGCTGCGGCCGTAGGGAATGAGACTGGGAGTGATGGCGGTCGTGGTGTCGCTGCCTGCAGGGCTATCCAAAATGTTGATTTCCTGTTTAGTGGGTGGGAAAGCGGCTCTGCCAGTGGCTGGGGCAGCAGCAAAGGGTTCTTCTTCTTTTAGAGAAGGCTGGGATGGTTCAGATGAATAGTAAGGAGTGTCAATAGTGTAGCTCCTGGGAGGAAGGGTACGGGTACGAGGGGCAATGACAGGTCCGTCAAATACGTCGTCGTTGTCCGGGTAAGAGAGAGATCCAAGACGACTGCCACTGCTGTTTCTGCCTTTATTTTCTCTGCGGACCAGACAGAGGAAATGGAATACGAAAATATGAACAGTGACGGATAAAATTAAAAACAAAGATCATCGTTGGGTACAGGGAGGTAGATGCAAAAAAGGGGAGGCTGGCAGTTTACGATGCATGATGACATTACACTTTCACACTGACTCTCCTCCATTCTCTCCTGCACAAAGAATCCCTTAGTCTGTTTGTACTTGCAATACTTCTCATTCACAGCTTTTTCTTAAATTACCTTAGCAAAGGGTCCACCTCTGAAGGTAAAATGGGTATGAAGAGGAAGAAATTCAGTGCATTTTGTCTTACTTATTAAAACCATTGTCAGAAATTAAGAAAACATATTTCTATAGGATTGCATTAATAAATAATGTAAAATTGTCAATGCACTGCAAAAACTACTTGCTCAGGTACTTTTTCTTCTTACCTCTCCTCTTGCATCTCCTTGAAGGTCTTGGACCTTCTGTTACTGCCGACGGTAATCTGCTCTATCTTCTCACGCTCCTCTTTTTTCTTCACTATATCAGAGTTGACACTCTTGCGCCGGGTCTTCCATTTGCTCAGGTCCTGAAGCGAAAGTAAACCCACATCACCTCATGCAGGAATTTATACTTGTTCAGTTTTGACTAGGATAAAACGGACTGGTTGAGACAGACAGAAAAGGAGAAAGGGTTGCATCTGAAGGTGTTCTATTTGAGTGCTTTAAGCTCCTCCCGGCTCACCTCCCCTGTGTATTAGGCACTGTGTGACCTAAATGCTGCTTTCAGGCTCCATTATTTTGCCATGACACCAATAAGACTTCTGATAAACAAACATACTGTATGCACATGCAGATAACTGTATATACAACTCTGTATATTATCTAAAAACAAGCACCTATAAAAGATCATTAGTGTTTAAACTGGAGCACTGCTGCACCAGACTTGATTTTATATGGACTAACTCACATTATCTAACAATATTACATCCTAATACCATTTCGCAGCAATCGTATGTGATGTTTCCTGTCTCAGACACTGTGATTTGGAAACGAGGACAGGCCACAGCTACGGGGCAGCGCTGCACCAATCAGTGTCTGCCTCCGTCTCTTGCCTCTATCTAAACACTGTTCATTTAATTTCACTGCTGCCATGACCGTCACACATATCATGAGCTCACTTTTCACTTCAACCTCATCCCTGATGGGAACCAAACTTCTTCCCCGTCATCTTTCTCCCAGTGTCAGCTTGTCATGATTAGTGTAAGAAGAATGGTGCAAAGCGAAACACATATGAGTTATACTCACATCCTGCCACTTATCATCACTCTCCTTTATCTGCTCTCGGAACTTCTCCAGCTCCTCATAGCGTGCTTGCCGGAGGATGGCTGATTCAGTCTGGATATCACTTGTTGATTTACTCCTGCGAGGAAGTTGAAAATAGTGTTGACAAAAGATCTTCATCCTCTGAGAGTTAAGGGTGAGGTTTAGTTTGCATACCACGGCAAACTTATGTTTACATGTATACATGCACCATCTTACCACTACATCACAGAAAATATTAAAATAGATTCCAGCTTTTACATCCCATCCACTTATCTGGAACTGCTGCTGAAATAAGTTGAATTCAATCTTAGTTAGTTCACACGTGTTAGTTCACAAAAACACCACAAAAGTCAACCAGAAAAACTGTGGAGTGATATAAGCTCAGTGGGTTAGTAACACACATCACAGCCTTTCCCATCATGCAAAGGAGCAAAGTCACTTACCTGAACATGTATCACCTAGCTATTAAAATTCTAAGACCACTGTTTAGTTGTAACTCTCTGGGACGTGCTGCAGTTTAGGTACATGACTCATCCTTTTGCTTTGTTTATTTGTCAATTCAGCCTTTGTTGTACTGTACACCCCACCCCCAAACTCCCATCTCCACCCTGAACTTGGCCCCGGTACCACACCATACACGTTGTTTGTGTGTCAGCGTTTAGCAGTTAGAGAGAGGGAACAGAGCAGCACAAAAGCAGGAGGGAGCAGGGGTGAGACTGTAAGAGACCATGAGCAAATGCAAACGGGCCACATTCCTGGGAGCCCGGATCAACTCACCCGTCGATACTCTCTTCCATTTGTTGTTCTCTAGGAAACCAGAGAGAACCACATACAACAAAAATCACATCACTGCAGATTGTTGTTGTTTTTCGACACCGAGTCTGATTGAACTGGTTGAGAGCACAATTCCAATTAGTGACTCCTAGACTCGGTGAACCCACCTGTCTGATAGACGTTGAATATGATTCTATGATACACAGCTTTTCCCGGTCAGAGCAGTTCTTTTCTCTCTCTCTCACTACTGTTGGGAAGTGTTTGATAATGATAAGAAACTCTCATATATAAGGTCTTAAAGTTACAGCATGTTATGCATATATATACCTGCATAGAGTACAAAACAAAAAGTCATATTACAATGTTTCAAGTGTATGTAAATCCAGCCAAAACATGACACTGCTGGTTTCCACTTCTAAAGAATTGGTTTCCCTCTAAAGAGTATAAAGTTCAAGGTGTGTACAACAGTAGAGCACTTTCAGTGCAGTATCACCTTTCCTTTCCCTGACATTTGACTGGAGTTGAGTGAACATGTATCTTTCCCGAAACAAAGCTGCCTTTCTGGAGACTCCAACATGATGTCACTGGGACTGTGGGTTTGCACACAGTATGGATGTGAAGTAGATCCAGATGGACTTGACTTTGGTTAAATGGTTGCTTTGTGAGTGCCCGTGTGTGTCTGTACATGTGCAAACACGGTAGCCCAGATTTGTGTCCTGGTTACTATGGACTCCACCAGTCACACCTTCATTCAAAGACCTGGGGAATTTCTATAGGTTTGATGTCACATTAAATTGCGCCGCTTGGTGCAGTCAGTGTTCGGGACCTTATGTTTGGATATTGCTCAGTCTTTCCACACTATCATGCTGCTGCACTTTGAGCTTTACATGTCAGTGTGAAGTTCCATTGGCTGAGAAAACAACACTGTACTCATGGTACAGTGGAGTTCAACAAATGGCCAGTTCAATGCAATGCATGACAAGAGTGTAAAGTCTATTCTCGTCTTTATTGGACATGAATCTTTTTTCTTTTTTTTTTTTTCAATCACAGGCAAACTCGGTCTGAAAAGAAAACCAAAATAAAATACAGAATTTGGGTCTGTTAAACATTACTAATCCTGAATCATGGATTTGATCAATGATGTTCTGCTGTTTTGCTTATATATCACACTTCAAAATACACAACAGGGGTTTGTTTGATGTGCAGTCCAGATATCTACTCTCAACATTTACAATCCATGTGTTTGTATGGTAAAATATACCACAACAACAACACACCAACAATTCATTTCCTTTCATCACAGTTTCTGTTCTGACTGGAACAAACCCTCTTTCGATTCTAAAAACCAGACATTTAAAACAAGTTCACGGTGACTTAATCCCCAAGTGAATTTCACCACATTTGCTTCACTGTGGTCTCTGTTAAACTCCGATCCAGTGAATGGAAATGTTACGGATTAGTTTCCAGAAACAAGAGTTTAAATTTTGTATAACTCTCATTTCTAACTGTGAAGCCCTTAAAAACATGCTGCCCAGACTAATTGAGAATCACACAGAAAATATGTCAAGACTGAAATAAATTTAAATAATAAGAAGGAAAGTAGGAGAATCATTCCACAAAATTAGGAGAAGCTAACAGGCACTGTCACATGTGTTTCTAGAGCTTAAGAGCAGCTAGCCTTTCAACCATAAGCTTCTTCTTATATCTTAGCTGACTGGCTTTCCTGATATCCTGCCACCTCTGCAGGTCGCCTTCGCTACAGGAAGAAGGCACTGAGGGAGTCTGATTGGCTGATGAGCTATGATCAGAAAAGGCTCCGAGTTTACGAACCAGCATGTCATCTGTTTTAGGATGCATCTCATTCTCGACCTGGTTGTCTTTATTTGTGGGTTCTCTCTGGGTCAGAGGACACGGGGGGCAGAGGAGTCTGGCTTTGAGATCAGGGGGCAGAGCCCATGGCTCTGGGATGGGCATAGGGGCGTAATTGTCGGGGGCTCCAGAGAGCGGCCTTTGTCGCTGAGCTTGCTCCGTTTTCTCCTTACGATACACCACATCGTCCTGTTCAATGTCGGGGAACTCGTTCTCTTCGGTGTTGCCACGGCTGTGTTGCTGGGTGATGATGTTGAGTTGCGGCTCAGATGAGTAACGATGGCGTTTCTTGGACAGCTGAGTCTTCGTCATAGCCAGGTCTGTGTTGGACTGGAAAGCCAGGGTCCGCCTGGCAAACATGTCATCATTCTCCAAGTCGGGGGGAATGCTCTCGTAATTAAAGGGATCTGGGGGCTCACGGGGGTCATTGCGCCCCAGGAGATGCCACTTTTCACCTTTGACCAGCTTGGGACCTGAGGTGGGGTCCACTGGGGCAAACACTAGAGGGGGAGGTGGTAACAGAGGGGGCTGTATCTCTGGGAGCTGTTGGGGAGTGTGTGGTAGGTTGTGAGGACTGCAGGTCAGGTGGAAGGAGAGAAAAGTACAGAGAGGTGATGAGTGCATGCATGTGAACTGCATCAAAGAGCATTAAGAGGAGGAAAAGATACAAGAGGCAGCAATAGTGGTGGTATTTGATTCAAAAAGATCAAATTCAGACTATTACAATCACTCTGCTATGAAATAAGCTGGAAATCAATAAGAATATTGCTGACATGCAGCCTATTTTCTACTGAGGTCAGTTCAAGCAAACTGCTTCATGGAGCATGTTAGGGCCACTCCAGCTGCTTATCTGTGTATTCTATCATCATTAGTGTATTAGAAAGCAGCTCATCAGAAAGGAGAGGATTATGTTTCTCCTGTCAAATCTGAATGCTCTAAATCATTCCCTCATTGTCACAATCATGCAGCTGTATCGACCTTTTCCCCACAACGAGGGCGGTGTGAGTCGAGGCCTTATGTGTGTGGGAGTGAGAGGGAGAGGGGCCGCAGGAAGAGGGAGCAGAGGAGGGCCGAGGACTGACGTCACAGTCAGAATCATCTGACGAAGAACTCGTCTTCTTATGGCTACAGCAGCGTTGGCCAAGGGACAGAAGGAGGAAGAGGGTAAAGGGGAAAGACAGGAGGCAGAAGCAGGGAAAGAGAAAGAAAAATAAGACTTTAAACAGAAAAAGTAGTTTATCATAGGACACTACATTTCAAATCTTTAAGTATGAAGGTTGAACTGGCATGCATGTAAGAGTACAGCAGAATTCAAGGTTGCACAAGAAGCAGAAAAATGGTAAACCATAAAGTCTGTATGTGCATACAGAGTGTTTGTAGAGAGCATCAAGGCTATGTGTACATTTATAGTATCTGCTGTGTTTTAATTCCCTCACACACCTGAGGCCTTGCATCTTTTTATACCAGGGTCTCCTCTGAGAGCCCATTTTGATCTTCTGTATGTGATCATCCTCCTCAGGCGTCCAGAACTTTGGGAGGAACTTGTCATAAGATATGTTGGCAGCAGGCTGAGGTTTGACACCCATCTTTCGGCTGTACAGATCATCCTGGACTGGGTCAGCATAGCCCACCTCATCATCATCATCGTCATCAGAGTCATCGTAAATCTCCTTGAACAGACTGTCAGTGCACACAGCTCCGTGTTGGTCCATCTTCACGGAGCCGTGCTGGGGAGGCAGTGTTTCCCCGGTGCTGATGTTGCTGCTGCTGCTCAAGAGAGACAGCCAACCACATATGTCAACATTTTTTCAGCAGCACAAAAAGTCACGCAAAGAGACGAACATTCCATGAGCACAACAACCTCACAGCAAAAGACGGGAGACTTAGCACACCAATGCAAGCTCCAAACCAAATGGTGAAGGAGGCGGAAAATGATTGGAGCAGCTACGTTACCAACTCAAATCGCTCCTCCAAGCTCAAAAAACGCACACAGAGCAAACAATGACATGCTGCAGCTAAACTTCAACAAAATGCAAACAGAAACCAACAAACTAAGAACTTTGCAGCACTGTTAGATACATCACACTGAGACCCAAGATGTGGCTCATGGTTACCATCAACCATGCAAAATGAGGGTAAGAGAAGCAATCTAGTTTGATGTCATCAGGCAAGCAAATCAAAGTCACACCGCAGCTTCATGTTCTCTGACCTGAGGCAGGTCACATTCTGTTGAGTGGCCACACTGGGACCCACTGTGACCTTTGGCCAGGGGGCCCTCGCACCCTGAGCTGCCCCTCCGCCTGCCAGGTGGCTGAAGGGCACGGCGAAGTTGGTGGGCAGAGCCGGGGAGGGGCTGTGGAAGCGTCTACTGGCCAAATCATCCAGAACAAGATCTGGATCCGGCCGGTCTATGTCCGATTCACTGCCACTTTCGTACTCATAGGCCCACTGCTCATGAGCTGTAGGCAAGGTGCTCTGGGATGCTTGACTGTTTCCACAGCAGTCAGAGGAAAAGTGTCGCAGCAAAATGACGCACAACACCGCCGGCCATTTGCAGACAACACAACAGCATCATGAACAGCAACAGGAGAAGACAACAAGTCAAACACAGCCACAGTGTGAATTATAAGCACAAACGATGGATTTTGTGTGAAACTGGCACGTTCATTAATAAGCAGAGATTAGAGAGAGCACCTTCAAACAGATCAGAGTGCTTACTATCATGTATTGTACCAGTACCTGGTGAGTCTGCCATCATCCTCGGTGTAAATGGGGTTGGCCCAGCTGCGCCGATTGTCGTCATTGCGTTCGGCCCGTTTCTTCCGCAGGGGAGCAGGGACGTAAGCTGCAGATTTGTCCTTAGTGGGCAGGAACTGGTTAAACTGGGCGGCGGTCTTGGGCATGATGACAACTGACCGGCGGTAACTGAGGGTGTCCTTGTTCCCAGCCATGCTGTAGATAGAGTCTGCCTCAGTGTCACTGCAACAACCTGGAGTATGGAAGAAGGACAGGAGAGCAAAGGGACAAGGCATGTGTGAGATATGATATTATGTGGGTTATATGTAATGTAGAGAAGGAAGACGCGTTTGAACGCTGTGAAAAAAGGACAAATGAGGGGAGAAAGGAGACAATAGAGAGGGGAGTGTGTTGTGTGTTCTGGCGAGACTTTAAAGGAGTAACATGGGGTACAGGGTGGGGAGGAGAGCTCTCTTTCCTGACTTACAAGCTGGCGTGGACAACTGTGGAATGTCCCACTGCTCTCTGTGTATGAATACAGAGGGTTGCTCTGAGATCACTGACAAGCATTTCACTCCTTTAAAGCAAAGTCTACTTCTGTCTGTGAAGCAAGACAGGTTTTAGTGATAATTTACTGCACCTCTCAGTGGGACTTGGGTGAACATACAGTGAAAATACTGCCTTTCAAACGCACACCACTAGATGGCGAGAGGCATTTGTTTTGATAAATGGGAGTCAACTCGCTGGCTCTGATGCAGCATTTCTGCCCTGCTGAAATATTTGAAGTTCAGAACAGAGGAAATGGATTATATTATACTGATTCAGAAATACAACTTCAGAAAATGGGAACACTTTAATAACAATCTACAGAAAGGATGTGAGCGGACATCTCCAGTAACACACATTTGCACAACAGAAACATCACATGTCTTGTCTTAAATGTAATAAAGCCAACCTTAGGTGGGCAAAGTACAAGGAAGAGCTGCAGAAATCCTTAAACATTGCACAATTGTCTAAAAGTTGCAAAGGACATGATGTCTCCTACCCTCACTGCTGCCTTTAAGAGTGGTGTCAGAGGAGATGCTGTGAGGTCGGGAACCCAAAGAGTCCAAACTGTCCAGGGAGTCGTCGCTCCTGTGTCCGCCTCCTCCTCCTCCTCTCAGTTGGTAGAGCTCCTCTCGCTCTGAGTACCAGCTATCTCCAAAACCGCTGTCCCTGACGTTGCTGCCTTTCTGAGTGGACGACTCCTGCAGAGCCTTTCATACACACACAAACACACAGTCCGATAATTGGGAGCCAATTACAATATTTAACTCCACTGTGTGTGGTGTGCATGAGAGATCTCCCAGAGTGTGAAGTCTGAGCTGTCTGGGCTTCTCATTCTTGCAGACTCAGTTACTGTAAACAAACACTGTTATACTGTATATAAGGTCTATAAGGGGGGAAGCTTGCTACATTTCAAATGGAATAATCCCAATGTTTTCTATTTACTGCCATTTCTGTCATAACAAACAATGCTCCATGTGACCTTGATGACTGTGTTTACTGCATGGAAAGAATGTCATTGTATGTAAACACATACCCTTAACCAGTAAGGCTACAAACAAGCAAAAACTTGTCAGCCACTATAAAAGAAAATCATTTTCAGATCTGTAATCCACCGGGTTCTACTAGACAATACAAGTCCACAAACTAAATCCAGCCTGAGCCTGTGCCACTGAACTTGGATTATCATGGCTAAATGTACAAGACATGCCGTAATCAAGTGCTATTACTGTAAAATCCCCGCTGTCGGTGGAATTATAGAGGCCTTGCACGCCACCACCTATAAATCTATGTGAACGCAAAGTGCCAAATTCAACACTGGCATGAGCAGAGGGGAGGAAACGTGCTTCCTCAAGAAAAGACATGGTAACTATGTGAACTGTGCTCTGTGCTGTAAACAAGATTAAAATAGCTGAGTCAAGGGATCAGATCTTTTATGACTTAATGTAGCTTTGGTTTTGGTGGCAAGAAATATGTGGCCCCTCAGCCTATCACACTCATTCCTCCCCACATAGTCCAAATACCAGGGAGGATACAGAAATGTACTGTGCAAAGGTTATAAAAGACAATTTCATTCATGCTATTTTGGGTTTCTAAGAGGTCAATAAATTAAGCTTTTGTTCCATGACACCACAGATAAGGCAGCTCAAAGTGCAGTATAAGTGAACTACTCACTTCTTACCTTGTAAAGTGCTGTACCCAATAATCCTTCAAAGGCCTTGAAGTTCAGGTAAGGCCCATCATAGGAATTGTCGCACTGAGCTTTTCTACCAAGCCAGTAAATGGAGATCAACACCTTCAGAAAGGGAATAAAACATCTTATTAGTGATCCCTTTATCCTTAGTGTTGAATGCTGTGTGCAGCAGGTGTTACAAAATGAAAGCTGTAACCCTCCTGCGACACAGTACATATCACGCAGTGCCAGGCTCTTGTGTCCAGGCTCATCCAGAATACTCTGTGTGCTGTTTGTGTGTGTATTATTAGGTCGGCTGGGAACATGTAACACACTGGTGCAAGCAAACATCTCTGCATTGATCATGCTGGTCCCCTATTACACACACAACTGGCAAGTCAGCACTTGTCAGCACGTGATTTTATGTCACGCAAGTTATAAAAGAATTACTGTTGCTGTTGGAGTGTACAGCAGACACATGCAGGAAAACAACTGAAGCTGCGACGAGCGCGTTTCCTGCAAAGACTTCATTTGCAGTCGGAAACTAAATCTGGACAATGAGTCATATTCCTGAATCGTTATAACTATGAATTTAAAGGCAAGACCTTAAAACCAAAATTAAATGAGGGAGAAGGCATCGTGCTCAAATACAGTACATTTTGCCAATCCAGTTGAACAGAAGATATCAACAAAATGTGTTTTGTATCTGTCATCTGATATCTTTAACTGAATATTGGAGATGAACAATCTCTCTTTTTTAAATGTATTACTCCTTGTATTTATTGTGCAAGTGTGCAGGGATCTCAATACTCTACGGACTGTGAACCATAGTTACATGTCACTCAGGGGGACTGTAAAATGTGCTAAATGTCATTGTTTCTGAAATAGCCCTGATAATAAAGAAAGACAAAAAAGAGAGAGACATCACTTACATTTTTCAGCCTCCTGTCGGTCTCCTGGTGCCTGTAAGAGTAAGAGCAGAAAACAGACGTATAAGTGAATGAGAGGAAATGACAATAAAAGAATAGAGGGCATTGGTTCTGGGTCTACGTGCTTCAGCTGTGAAAGAGCTGGAAAGTGAGAGCACAATCCAGCCCACACACAAACACAAAGGCAGAGGGCAAAAACAAATGTACATTTCCGAAAGGAGAAAAAAAGAAGTGGGATTGAACGTTTGTGTGCTTTTCTACCCACTAATCACAAACCCAAGCAATTGTAAAAACATTTAGCTGAAGTTTATGGGGAGAAAAAGCACTCTAGTGTTTGACTCTAAACTAATGATAAAACTACTATAATAACTGAAAATGTGACATCTGTGAAACAAACACAAGACCCTACTGTTTGAGTACCACAGTGTTAAGCTTCTACCTAAGGGCCATACAGAATTTCAGTCATATTTCTGGGGTTTGACAGTTGACCTGGCAGCCTCTAAATCACTTTCCCACGGAAATATTCTTGCTTCTATGAGACCAAACAATGCCCCGAGTCTCCACCTGCCAGACTGATATTATATTTCTCATGTGTACACTACCTGTCACCTAAATTGAGTGTAGTGTCTATTTAAAGGCACATGATAAAACAAACAGTGCATACAGTGAACATAGCAGTGACAGAGGAAGATGTACATCCTCGACACATTCCTCCTATCATGTGGTAATGTATAATATCTGCACTGCCACTGACTGAACATATGAACACTTGATACCACATCACCTGTTTGTTAAACCTTATATTGTCTGGCAATCAAATATGTTCCAGCAAGCTGCTTGAATCAAGGCATGGGGAAATTATAAACATAAATAAACAACTTTTAAGATATTTTTTTTCTTTTAGATTAAACTAGATTCATTATTTTTTGACTTTTGACTTCTTGGCACAATTGTTATCAGTTTCATGTAAAATACTTTTAAAATGAGTAACTGTTTCAGGCTCAGACAGGTCAACTTGCTCAATATTGTCTTATATTATATTTAGAGGTTAAATGATACTGGCAGTTCTTTGGGGCAGTGGATGAACAATATATGTTACCAACTTGTGTATGAAAGTTAAATGAAAAAGAGATACAACTGCTCAACTTATTTTTATTAATATCTCAACAAAATCTTAATTGAACAAACTGAACAGGCGATCAAAAAAACCCAACTAAACTTTGTCAAATAAAAGTTAGGAGGCCATTTTGGCCACATGGATGTAGTGGAATCGAATGAATTTCATGATGAGTGGTACATTAAAGTCGTTTACATATGCTGCATACACTCACAGCTGTTACAGAGCAGCATCATATTCTCTGTCTTTTAGCCGTGTTCTTGGTCTCTTAACACTAAATGCACCATTACACTCAACAGCTAGTACTTATTGTGGTTGTCTGCTGGTCGGTGCAGAGCAGGTGGTACACGATGCATTCTTCAAGTGATTATTACTGCAGCCGTAAAGGAATATTTTTACATTGCTCTCCTGGTGCCTTCACATATGCAAAGGATTTGAGCATTTCTTCCACCACCGACACTTAAACTAGATGTGACGTCGATCAACTTTCCCACCATTATGCGTCATCTCACACCAGGGGTTTCCAACACTCCAATTCCCAATGGTAAAAACTGAAATGGGCGTTTACCAATTTGCGAATTTAAAGACCCAGTAAAAGCAGAATCAGAAATAAATGCCCTCTTTTGTGTGGCTTGGAACATAGGCACAAAGTGTATAAGATTGACGTAGTGATAGTCAGGTCCAGAAAATAAGAAGCTGTCTACCAACACTACAAACCACATTGCTTCACATTATGCTCATTTATGGCTGTAGGGGTGATTACTGAACAGAGAGAAAAAAATAAAAGGGACTATTTTTCAGGCCTTAGGAGCCTCCGGACATTACTGCAGCATGTTGGAATCAGCTGAGAGCTCATATGATTGAGCACAACCTCCAACAACATGCCATGCAAGTGAAGTTCCAATGAGTACAAGTTAAGAATAGCAGCGACATTTGGATTACATTGATGTTTTGACATGTAATGTGCAGGTGGAATAAGGCAGACATTTGTGTCCTGGACTAATAGAGAAATTAAAGCATTTAGAAATATAATACATTAGAACATAATGAAATGTTTTGGTTTGTGATGATTAGAAAAACCAAAACTTTACCTGAAACCTTTGGTATGATATTAACACATTTGTTTAGTGATCATCGGTCACATTCAAGGATTGCTTTATGTAACTTTTGCTGGTGGTTAACATTGTAACTGAAATTGTGTGTTGCTGACTATTAAGTTGCTCCATTCTGCCCACTCACCAAACATAAACAGTGTAAGGACACATGTTGAGGGTGCAATGTGGGAATGAAAGAAAACATTCTCCCTCTGTCAAGTCAGTGAACCACGCAAACAATTTCTTTAAACAGAAACTTGCACATTTTACATAGTTAATTTATGAAAAACAGATCGAAACTATATTTTACCATAACAAGTTTCTAATTGCATGGCCAACTAATTTGATTTACCCTGAAGCTGTCAAGTACTGTGTGTTCTGGCAAACCTGAGATACAAAGAAAGATGTGTGACTGAATATTCAAATGTTAGACAAGTAACTTCTTCATCTGAGCCAAAGTTAATGATTGTTTTTCCCCAATTTTGTCCATTACTTCCCGTTGATGTCACGTCCCACTCATCGTCACATGGCGAGACAAAATTTGCAGTTGAACAATGAACTGACACCACAGGATTCAAGATTCAAGATTCAAGATTCTTTATTGTCATTATGCATTATGCGATATCACTCTATCCATGTATATTCATCGAAAACACCAAGACAGTGACTGCATCCTTAATAATAAAGAGACGACAAACAAACTCTTTCTCTACCTAAGCCTTCGGTTAATGAGTGTGCATCAGAACCATACCTCTGCAATGAAGATCGGGAGATGCAATATCCTTCAATCATCAGCTGTGTGTGAGACAGTGTCGGGCATCATTGTGTGATACTCATCGCAGACACTGCAGTCTCTGTGAGCGTTGACACAGGGAGAGACTGGCATTTTGCTCTCCGAGTCATCTCCAGAGCACAACTATAACCCTTGTATTGGCCTTTTACAGCCAGGGCCGTGTCCAGGGTGGAGAAAATGTATTGGCTGTTCACCATCGTTGCACAATCTAACCACAGTTGACTTAACGCTGCACTGAGAAGTGATGGCAGCAGTGTCGCATATTCAAACGAGAAGCCATAGTGTGAGGTGCCAGCTCATCGAGCCACACCCAGGAAATTAACACACAGGGCAGTCGTCTTCTTTGAGGTAACTCAAAGTAAGTAAGGCAAGTACAAAGAAGCTGTATAGTTTGTCAAGTTTGTCTGTAGGAAACAGTACATTCCTTCAGGTAATTCAAATATTTAGTTTGATCTGCTGCCAGGCATGTTATTACATAATCCAAATTATGTAATCATATCAAAGAGCCACTCCTCGACCTCTATTCTGTGGTAAGGGTCACGAGCAAGAAGATGTTGATGTATATGCCCTTATCAGGCAGTTTCCTTTTTTAAAGTCTGGGGAGTTGTCAACCCATGTCAATAATTTGCTCAATCAAACGGCAGGAACGAGTGAGACTTTGGACTCAGCTCAGCGGGGGATTTGTTCAGTCAGTTAGTGGAGGTCATGAAGGAAAATCTGGGTGCATACCAAATGACTTCATTACAACCAAAGGTCTTGTCTTCAAAAATAATTACTCGAATAAGTAAATTAAAGCAGCAAAATTTTTTTTTTTGGTACTGCTGTGAAAACAGCACTTGCATATCATCACTGGATTCATTTGGAGTCATCTGGCTCAGATAATATAAGTCAAATGTTCACGTTTTGCTCTGGCTTGTGGGCTCCAACAACGTCTGAGTGGAATGACATCACTTACTATGTCTGTCTTGTGGTCCGGTGCTGCCCTTGCAGGTGGTGGTCAGTGGGTTTTGTAGAGCTAGGTCACTGAAAACAGCTGCCTGTTGCACCCAGAAATAACGCCATGGGAGCAGTGAGTGAAAATGAGCTGAAACAGGGAAGCGGCCGGGCGGCCAGCTAAACACTATCAATCTCTGTAAAGCTGAGGACAGCCACAGGTGACAGTTCTCAAAATGCTCGTCACTATGAGACAACCTCATTCACACTGTCACATGATTATTTGACACTTCGATGATTTGCCTGTGTCTTTGTCAGCATGGTAACACAAAATGTACTAAAAAAATCCACTTAACACTAAGATTTTTCCACTTACTTGAAAATTGTGAGATCAAGAGCTAATGCTAAGAGCATTATGAAAGTATAAATGTAAAGTGGGTGCAGCTCCTGATCAGATCCAGATTAATGTTGACTGAGGTGTGTGCTCTTGGTGCCCTTTCCAGTTAGAAAAACATTAATTACTCAGTATCAGTTGCAGTGTTATGACTTTATATATCACAAAGTGAATCATTATTGACATTAACATTTCAGCAGTGGTTTATTGTTAATGCAGCTGATTCAGATGGCGTTCTTTTGACGTCTTTTATAACGGATGGGGTGTTAACAATATAACTGTAATTCATATTTCAAAGGAATGTTTTGGTAAATGTAAAAAAAAAAAAGTTTGTTGTTCAGACATGATATGCAGTGATTCCTCTGGTCATTGTAGCTCACACATTGAAAAAGGCTGAGTAAGCATGAGGACTCCTCAGCAGCTACACTGTGACAGCATAATGTGTAACAGAGTAACAGCATCTGCATCCTTGGTTCGACAAGCACTGCAATTTCCAGCTGCAATGCCAGATGTCCCATTTGAGAGTAAGCTCTGTGACAAATGGTACTTGTTA
The DNA here is from genome assembly GCF_958295425.1 of Solea solea. NCBI lineage: Eukaryota > Metazoa > Chordata > Actinopteri > Pleuronectiformes > Soleidae > Solea > Solea solea. The sequence continues at coordinate 19,368,705 of NC_081135.1, forward strand.
CACTTGTAGAGGTCAAGGGTGAAGTAATCTACTGACATTTAATGTCGTTAAGGACAAAACAATGTGCTTTGGAGTTGTGATCCGACCCCAGCCTGGATACCAAGCCCACAGGATTTCCCAACAGCAGTTTTAGGGTCTAAAGGAAGTGAATAGAGTTAGATAGAGGACTTTAATATGCAATGATGATTCATCTACACTACAAACGAACAAGGGTTTTGTCAAAGTGGCCAGTGAATCATAAACACCAATGACAAATCAGATTCAGTCATTTTCAGTCTTCCATTTCAGACTGTACTGTACTGTACTGTACTATAGTTCATTGACATGTGTGTAGTGAAAGGAAATCTTCTAGAACACACGTCTCTGTAACTTTTATGACAGATCAGATATTGAATCTGCTTGAAAGTGATAAACGTTGTTATCAGAGAGCGAGTTTCACAACACAAAGCAATAGGGCAATATGCATCACAGATGGTGTCAGGGCCAATAAGACAACACTTGTAAAGCTCAAAGGTCACAGCAGACATTCAATAATATTTTATGGCTGTGAAAACAAACCAGGCTGGAATGAATTATTTGATAGTGTTCCTGGTGAATGTACAGTATGTGGCTAAAAACGTATCTATATTTCAAATAGAAATTCTCAATATGTAAAATGTCAGATGATAAATCTAATCCTGCATTAGTTAAATGGCTTCTTTCATTTATGTCAATTACATTTTTTTATGAATTAATATGTTTATGGATATGTTATTGTTTGGTCCACAGATGGCCATTTCCCTAAACCCAAAAATGGGGGCTATTTTAAGAATGTGAGAATGAATTAGATGACTAATAGCCTACATAGCAACTGATGTATCTCAGTTCATTAATAAATTGACTCTTTGTTTTAGCAACAGTATGTTTCAAAAATAGATCAATGACCCTTTTCATTGTGCTGCACATTTGATTAAAACCAACACACACACACACAAAAGTGGAAGTTAATGACAAAAAAGGTATTCCTTATAGTTGCTTTATACTGAATAAAGACAAAATCTATAAATAGCCCCTATGGAAACCTCCATAAAGCACTAGAAGGACAACAACCGCACTTTTGCTGAAACAGGGAAGAGGGAAGCTGAGCAAAAGCACCTGTCAGACTGGGTTTATGGGAGTGGCAGCTCGATACACACGAGAAGCAAAGACAGCTGACAGAAACTACTTTCTCCCTCGCTTTGTGCTGTGTTCATTTGCCTAGACTCTGATAAGTAACAGTGAAAAGCTTTCACTGGTCGGATGTCTGCAGCCTTGTTTGGGATTATCTCCTCATGTTACTCACTGTGTGCCATCAGTTATAAATACTGTAGCTGGGGAACCACATAATTGTGCCCACAAACACAAACACCTCCACAATGTTATGTCTTTGTGCAAAAAAGGGAAAAAGAGAATAGGCTGGATTTGAAAACAAAAACACTAACATTTTCTCAAGACTATTTCCGGAAGAAAACAGTGACAGCTCCTACAGGTTCAGCAGAAAATGAAAAACATGCACCTGTTGAGCATGTTTGTGGTGAGTATAATGTGCTGCAACCGCAATTAAGGACACACAATATGTGCTCTATGTCTTCTAAATACCCAGCCGCCACAGAAATGATTAAAGATAAACAAATAAAGGGCAGTGCATGCATACAAGTATGTGACTCTTTAATTAAGGCTAATGCACAGCAACAGAGAATCAGGTCATCTTCAGTGTGTCTGAGACACAAGTGGGTGTGAGCCATGATTTTGTGGTCTATGGTTCCTGGGTACAGAGGCGGTTAGGCAGCTAGTGAGAGGAGGAGACAAGGAAACTTCCTAAAACAGACCTACTGGATACACTATTTGTTTTTACAGACACAGTTTCCCAGGGCCTTAAATAATCAGCCTCAGTCTTATAATTCATGAACACACATTGACCATATTGCTGTGTTTTGTGTTTTCTGCATAACTGTTATGGTTCTTTTTCATTTTGATTGGAATGTTCTGGTGACATGTACTAGTTTCATCACCAGCAGCTCTGACGCTGTGAGTCACACCCACGTGTGTCTCTGTACTAACAGAGCCTCAGGCTGAAACATGCTCTTTCCTTTATATGAGCTAATTAAAACGTCTTTTGTGAAAGGACCACAACCTCATTTAAACTCTCACATGTATACACACAAACACAGGTGGGGGAGAATGTGCTAGGAGGAGACTACAAACTATTAAAAGCTCCTCTTTTATGGGCCCTGATACCATTCCAATCAATCCTGCCTGTCAAAGTGTCTCCCAGGTCCTAAAAATAGGACTTTGAGCCCCATCTGACCAAACCCCCACACGCAAGCAGACAGGGTGGACAAGAGCTGAGCTAAAGTAGTAGTAGTAGTATTTGGAATTTGGTTTTGCTGATTTGAAAGATTTGATGCAGACAAACAGAAAAACTCAAACACTGAGTGAAATAAACTAAGTAATTTGTTGTAATTCTATATCTCATGGCAAGTGAGCTTTCCAACTAAAGTATGTCTTTAAGTATTGTTTTTCCACATTCAGAAAGACATTTACTGACAATATCTAGTTTGAGATTACGTGGGGGTTAAAAGTCTGATAAGGCCCAGAGCATGAGGGTCTATAAAAGATTATCTTTGCATTTACAACACTGAGACAGACATTTAGCAGATGATATTGCTGTGAAGCGGGAATAGGACAAGCTTCGATAAGATATGTCTATTTAATTCATCTTCCATGTGTATGTACATCAACCACTGAGAATGTCTTTAAGACTGATGTAACAGAGTAATTACTGACTAGTTGGTGCTAATACAGCACTTTTTACTCACTGTGTTGCACAGCCATAGGGAGTTTATCAAAGTGGATGGACTATGCTCTGCTTCCTAAAGGCACACCTGTGCAAAAACTGAACTGGTTGTTCTACATACTGCATTCCTCTATGCTCAGGTGCTTAAGTGGAAAAAAACACAACACTATGAATGCACCATGAAACAACTGAACGAAGTTACTTTGAAAACCAAGTGAATTTGATCATATATTATTCGCTCACACCAGAGACTCAGGCACTCTGAACATTCTTTGTTACACAGAGAAATACATACATGTAGTGCTGTACTTCAGCAGCACCATGAGAATACTGTACATTCAAACTGAAAATAGCACTGACCTTTTTTAAGACCTGCAGTTAACTTGAATCATGCCTCACATGAGGAGACATGTGCTCTAAGTGTGTGTGTGTGTGTGTGAGTGAAACATGTAAACACTGATCTTAACTATGTAAATGAATGGAAGCAGACGACAACATCAAAAAGCAGGTAATTGGTTTAATTTATGTGGCTGACTGACATGCAACCATGGCTGGTTTTAAAGGCTTTATTCTGTCCCATCACTAATGTGTTTTAAAGGGTCAAAAATGTATCATGGTTTGGTCTGAGTTTAAAAATATGGATTGATCTCAGGGTGTTAGTTGTAGACTAACTGTTTTAGATTTGCAACTTACTTGACTGTAACTCTTGTGGATAAGTCCTGAAGATCTCCGGGGTGAAAGAGTTGTGCTTCTTTTAATCCAAGCTTCCCACAGGCCCTGAGGAAGACGTTGAGGTTGTCCTGGACAAAGATAAAGTGGCGATGAGAGTCGTCTACCTTCAGAAGCAAATAATAATCACTCAAGTGTTCTCTGACAGGGATGGCAGGGACACAGCCTACAACTCATTGCTTCCAAAGTTCATATCACCAGAGAACAGACAAATGGGGAGGAGCATGTGTGGAGCAAATAAGAAGTGACCCAGTGCAGAGCGCACACAAACACCCACACACACACAAGCAGGAGGGAGAGGCTGCGTGACAAGAGCTGACTGACAGCAGCAAAGCCACCTGTGGGCTGGGTTTGGGTGGGGCAAAGTCAAAACCTGGAAGAGTGACATCATAGCTTTGCACAAGTCCCACCCAACCGGCCATGCGAGTGCAAAAATGACAAACACAGGAGCACATCGCCTGCTGTCGTCTCGTTCATCTCACACCCTGAAACTGTTCCCTCCCTTCCCTGCCAAGCCCTTTTCTCGAGAATACCTGAGGAATCTATGAGGTGGTGGAGTATTTTGGAGACATGTGGTTGCTATGAAACATGAAGCCAGGTGATAGATACTGACAAATATTTCCCTGAAGCAAGTCAAGAGGACATGGGAGTGGAAGGACAGTTTCCCTCTAATGCTATATCACTCATTTTATTCAGCCTAAAATTCAAACATATGTGTGCACAACAAACGTGTGGGTGAAATGAAAATACATTTTGCCCCATAAATATACACACATGTCATGGACTTCAAACAAATCGGAACCACCAATCCAGGGTTATGACTCTTTTCAGTAGTAATCCCAACTGTCATGTTTATAAGTCTGCACTTCCCATTGGGATAGCGCTGCTTAAAAGGGGTTTCACGTAATGACACATGGTTTCAACATGGGCTGGAATAATTAAGGGGTAGCTTGTTCTATATTTAAATGTCAAACATGCTTATTAGCAAATGGTAGGAGAGAGCTGACCTCTGAGTGCAGGCATCGTTTGCGAGCAGCTTTGCCTGTCCTTCAGTGGCACAATGCCGGGCCCTACAGGTCACTGTGGGCCCCTACAGGTCAAGGATCAACACCCCTCTCTTTTGTGAGGAGCCACTGGGGTCACTGTTTATTCGTTTTGACGCAGTAAAGATTTTCTCATATCCTGTGATGTCTAATTAAAGGCATAAATTCAGTTTGTTTCATAAGCAAGTACATGTTACATGATTCAAGTATACATTTTCACAGTAAGCTTCAATGCACAACCTTGTTATTTAATGCAAACAGCAGGTAAAAGAAAACAGATGCGACTGTTGCTTACATGACGTCCTCCCTAACTCGCCTTACCTCAGAATGTAGACTAACAAGTCAGTGGTAACATTACCAGTAACTTTTAAGTACCGGTAATCTGCATGTTAAATATGATTATAACCTTACAGCCTTGGGTATCAATGTCATTTAACCTCAAAGAGCATTACGCACAATCTAAAAGCCCAACATTCAGTCCCAGGACATGCAGAGATAATGACGTTGAAAGAATGTTATGGTGACTTTTACTTACATATAATCCTGCTAAATATGCTGTACCCATCCATGAGCCTCTAATCCTCTCATGCAGAACACTGATTTAAGCAATTAACACTAATAAAAGGAAAGATTTGACTTAAAGGGTGTCTGACTTGATATAAAAGGGACAAAAGTGACTTTGTTATGACCTCTGTCCAAGACATGCATGCTCTAAAATTACCATCAGCTGACCCCTAGCACCAAGCAAAACTGTTGCTAAAATATCAGGCTGCACATGTTCCAATCCTGTCACAGCAAACTGAGAAGAGATGGAATAGTTCTGAAACAGGCCCAATAACATGATCCCACTGAAGAGTCCGGTCCAGTCATAACTTGCACTCATGCAACACAAGCACAGTAACAAAGTATGGTAAAGTGCCTGTCACTGCACGGATGATTACACAGATATTTAGATGAGTACAGACTCCCTCAGGGCCATTGGAACTGCTTATCACCCCCCACTGCTCTTTAAACTTAAAAAAGGCGTTGGTGTATGTGGGAGCATCTAGAATGATCTAAATTACAGCATATTTACAGTGAGCAGAGACTCCTTTCCTCCAACTTTAAGCTTTAGTGTGTTACCTCTATCGCCCCCAGTGGAATTCTGAGTAATTGCCAAAATAGTGTGTGGTCTCAAAGACCCTGACGTCTATGACTCAGTTTTTCTCTACGAAGCCGTCTTCTGCATGTGTGTTTCTACAGTACTTTGGCATATTATATGATATATGTCTATTTTTTATCTTGTTTGGACTGCATGTAGGACATGTATTTGGAGCTGTGTGGTGAAGGAAACAGCAGCAGCTATGATGGCACATGCAGGTACGGAGTAAAGCAGATTTTCAGGAAGAAAAGAATTGCGGTGGGCAGAGCATGTATTTTTAGCATTTAGCATTAAACTCCCCTTCTGAAACTTTCTATGGCCACTTCCTTTGTTTTCAGCCATAATGCTTTGCTTTTTGTTTGCTTTACAAACAAGCAAACAAAAAAACGCACTATACTGAGAAACCCAGTGAGAGATGTGTGAGGCTACTTAATGAGCAGTGTAAACTAAATGTGTTGTGTAAACAGGTTTGAATGTAACACACTTTCTTTTATATTTAAATTGTACATGCTGCTGCTTTAAGCCCAGTGGACCTCAAAGTCAGGCCATCACTTACATATCAGCTTCCTGTCCATCACTAGTAAAAACAGAACCTGGCATGAACCAGGCTGCCATGACTCAAACCCGCAGCACACAATGATCAACAACAGGCAGAAAAGTATGCTAAAGTGAAGCCAGAAAATAGGCCTGAGTCTGGAGTCCAAGTTGCTAAATATTCCACAAAACCAGAGATTTCCATTTTTTCCCCTGTTTCCCAAACTGGGCTGTGCTCTGCCAGAGCTAAAGCCATGGTATGGAGTTGGAAAGCTGAGAAAAGCAAAACAAAAACACAACTGTAATGAGCATAATGTTAGAAAATGCTCATATCTGAGTATTAAATAAAGCGTGTCTGCAAGAACCCTTTCCCTAGAAGTTATTTTACATCTGTAACAGTCCTCTTGTTGTTAAGATTTTTCTTGCCAGTGACTTTTTTTCCAGTTCCCTTCCTCTCGGATAAAGTTTAGTGGAGACACATGCAACATACATTAAGACATATTCTATGCAATACTCTACATTATTTGGGGATGAATGTCTAAACACATACATTAATGGTTGATTTATTTTGGAATTCCAAAGAGTAAAAAATGAATTCCTCAGTCCTCCTCTGTATATACATAGATGAGTTGAAGAGGACCGAGCAATCTTGACTACTTTGGGGAAAGAGCTTTTCTCACAGCAGAGAGAGAGAGAGAGAGAGAGAGAGAGAGAGAGAGAGAGTAATGTTTGTTTTGAAAGCTCTCTGCTTTTCTCCATGTGGTTGGCAGTAACTGATAGCCGCAAGCCAACCAGGAGCCTTCATATTTGCGGGAGAATTTATGATCAAGTGGCTTAAAGTTTATGTCCAAGTTTCGGAAATACCACACCAGTGCTACTGATGGAGGAGATACTTTACCTCATTACCTCAGCAGGTGCTCAGCCTGTTATTTTACTGGTCGTCCAAAACAAACTGGCATGGGTTTGATTTATGTCATAACATAGATATCATGGTGTACAACGTTTGGTACTGAAAATACTATGTTTGCTGTTTACATCTAGTCTGGTGCCAGCCTGTTTCTTCTACTGCCAAACATGTTGAGTGTTAGTGATCCCACCAACACAAGCTCTTCAGGTTAGAGTTGGGGTTCTCTATAATTCCTCAAGACAGCTGGACTCAATTACTACCACAAGAGAGAACTTTGTGAGAGATGGGTTTAAGGTAGGGTTTTCAAACCCTCTACTTCCCGAGAACTCGTCTGCAGACACTCCCTTAACATTTATTTCAACTGAGTCACCATGGCCTCGAATGGCTGGGCCACAAGCTGATTCAAAGACAGCGCCAAGATTAAAAAGGTTTGATTAAATAACACCTAACATGAAGCAAACTCCTTTGTCCCCTCATCACTCATCAAAAACACAAGTACCATACCAACGTTTTAATTGAATGCTGCCTCAAGCATGGCACACATCATCTTCAGGGTGCACTCAAATGCCAACAGTGGCCTTTCAAGCCGCATGTTCACTGAACTTATTAGTGTGGACGAATATGAGGAGCGACAAGCCACTGAGGCAAACACCCTCTTTCAATGGCAGCTGTGCCTCAAACCTGTCACCACTCAGCTCAGTTGCCTCCTCTTTTACAGCTTCTTCTCACATCTCAACAAACATGGGAACATGGAAAAAAAAAAAAATAATAATGAGAATAATGTAATAATGTAATGTAATAATGAGAGGTTAAACTATGCCTGATGAAAATTAGGAAGAACTGCTGTAATATCTTTAAATGCAATGTCCCATGTCTCACATTTAGGCAAAAACAAAACAGAAAGAAGAATTTACCAGTCCAGCGATAGGTGTGGGCAGCCGGTTAATCCTCTTTATGATACCAGGCCTTATCTTGTTGATCAGCCTGTGTGCAGACGAAAGAGACACAACAATATGAAAAAAGAAAGAGAGTACAGTGAAAGCAACTGGTCATTGGCTAGACTGGTGTAACTAGTGATGAAGGAACAAAAAGTGTTGCAAAGCCTGGGTGTTGTGTGTTTATGGCTCGGTTTAATGGTCGCCACCTGGCTCCAGTTTAGTAAATGGCCTGTGCCCGCACCAACATGTAAACACACTGGGCCCTGTGCTCCTAAAATATACCCTCTGTTTCCACTGAAACAACCCCAAACAATCCTCGAGCCACCACATATCAGCCCAGGAAAACAGTGTGGATTGTTGATGCATTCATTGCATTTTCTTGTATTTAAAGGGCATCAAAAAACGTTTCTTCAAAAACGCTTTTGCATCAAAGGTATTTCTTAAATAATGAAAGCAATCCTTTGCAATACTGCACTGCAAAAATACTCCAGTATTTGACCAGTAAAATTACTTAGAATCACTCTCGGTATGATTATTACTATTTGTTGATTATTTTCTTGATTAATAACCTGGTCTGTAAGACATCACTTATTGCCTCCAGCTCTAACTTAACGCCATTGTGGCATTTATAACATGACATGTATTATTGGTTGCTAATAACAGATTAGCAGACAGTATTCAGTGATTTAATTTCTAATGGTTAGTTTACAAACTAACTCTACTGTGTAACACTTCAATAAAATGTTATACAGAACATACAAGTTGATCACATGTTTTGTACAAAAAAGTACCATTTGTAAAGTAAAGAAAAGTACAATTATAGTACAAACAAATCACCATGAGACTCCACAGTTGGCTTTTGTGTACAGTAGGTTTGTGTTCTGTGCAGCTGTTTCAGCAGGTGGACTGACGTAGGACAAAACGTAGGACAAGACATTAAGCAAGAAAGAAAAGACTAGCTGTCTCTTTCACTGCTGTGAAATAATTTTAACTAATAAGATAAGTAGGATACAATTATGTGCAGGACCCAGACTAAACATCACTTTCTAAGTAGTTGTGACAAGTTAATCACAACACAATGGAAATGGAGGCTGAATATCTAGGTGAAATTGATTTAATCCTGTCTCTCTCTTCCTCGTGCTAAGAAATAAATGGACAGCTCCCCAAATGAACGGGAGCAGAGTGCGGAGCCAGGCTCAAATCAGCAGAACGAGGCGCTTCTTCTCTGAACTGATGCTAACGGGGGTTTAGAAGCTGGACCGCTGGTAATTACAGCTTCCTGCTGATTCGTGCAAATCACATCATTGTGTCCATCTAGCAGTGTTGCCCACATACAACTGTACAAACAAGATACAAGGATGACGATACAATTCTCTCACACACACAAAAAGAAGCCACAATTCCACAATGCTTGTTGTTGTTGAATCACTGTGAAAGTAAATTCTGTTTCGAGAAATTTCTTCCTCCAGCTCATCAGAACTCTTGATGCACCCAGTGTAATGAGAAAGCAGGGTGCCCCGGCTTTCCAACGTGGTTTCAGCTGGAGCCTTTCCATTCACGACACAGCTTTTCACAGCTTTAATTAAAGTAAGAATGGCGATCTGCCCATCCACAGATTTGTAACATCTGTTAAACAGACAACACAACCTCTCTTGAAATAGATCACACTGTATATTCACAAACAAGACCACAGAGGGCAGATCTGACACTGCAAACATCAAACAGCGACATAATACAACCTCTACTGTGTTGTCTCAGAACAGTGGCTGACTTTATGTGGCTGACAAACAAACAGTGCCCCGGCGAGGGGTCTGTCTGGGAAATATCAGTAACACTTACGTCGGAGCGCAGACCTGGAGGAGAGCAGAGGGCTTCTATATAAATGAGTGGTATAAGTGAGGTGCCAGAGGAAAGTGGAGAACTTACTCGCACAACAGCACGCCATTCTCCAGTGCTGATCGGAAGTTGTTGCTCCCAAATTTTTTCTTGGTTACTCCCTGGAAAAAAGGGATACAAAAACAGTGGGTGAAATAGCAAGAAGGGTTGGTTGAGGAGAGGAGGCGGGTGTTTGTGTGTGTGTGTGTATGTGATTGTGTATGTGTGGTGTGGTTTGGTGGGAAGGCTGGAGAAGAAAGGTAGGATGTTGAGAACAGTAGGAGAGGAAGTACGAGGTATTTCCTCCTGAGTTCCAACAGAGTCTCCGAGAAATAGTTAAGTGCAGACCTTCAGGTATTCCTCAGGTTTAATTCCTCTCCCTTTAATGCTAATAAGCCCCTGGTAAACAGGAGGGCAATGATAGAAGTGTGCAGGAGCCAGACAGGCGGCATAAAACCACAAGGCTATGGTAGCATCTGGAGCGCTGGAGGAACATAACGCTGTGTTACAGCCTCGTGCCTTTCCCATGATCTCAAACCGCCACTGCAGGAACACCAAAAGCCATTATGGGGGCAAACATGTGGGACACACACACTTCATGAGGTAAGGGTAAATACACACATGCATGCAAACAACATGCACATACACAATCTCTATAAGGTAACAATATGTTATAACGCTTTCATGTGAAACCACAAGTTTGTGGAATATTACATTCATTTGAAGGCCGCTCCTTAACAGAGCTTCCTGTTTTGTTTTGCTGGAATGTTTCCACAATCAACTACTTGAACACATGGTACCTGAGCAACCGAATCCAACACAAACACGGCAGTTAGGAGCGTACACTGAAAAGACAGCATACATCTAAGTGTGCAGCAATTTTCTCTTCTTGAATGTAGTGTATAATTTTACCAGTTATGCACAATTTGTGTTTTAACATGTTCCATGATTTGGCTGTGCATCATGAGGCACACTTAGATTTGTTCCCCCCCCCCGTAAATTGAAAATCCCATAAATTGTCTTTTAAAAACATCTTGGATGTGGATCTATACCAAACACTAACGACTTGGTCTGTCGGTCAATTTCCCAATAATGTCTCACTGAAACCATTTCCTTGGGATATTTGGCTAAAGCTTGATGTCCTCTGCAGAGGTTGTGACTACACAAGCAGCCATATTGTCATATCATCTTTGGCTGCAGAGCAGTTGCTGGGTGAGCATGTAAATTATTGTTGTAACACGTCTATATGGAAATGAAAGAATTTGCATAACAAACTGGGCAGATGGATACACATTGTGCACTGTGAGAATATAGTAAGAGAGAAGAGCTGTTATTGTTGCACGCACGCATGCGTGTCCACAAACACGAAAGAAAACAGGTTGGACAGGTTGTGCCAACCAAATTGTTCAAATGTCCCTTGGATCGAGGATTTTGTCCCCTTTGTTCCTTTCTCTTCAAAGGAAAGGGGATAAAAAACTGGGACAATTGGTGTCATCGCTAAGTATAGACCACCATTATGAAGAAGTCAGGAGAAACCAGAGCAATGGGATAGACAGACACTGAGGGGGAAAGCATTATTATTATTAGTTTCACCTCAGAACACAACCCGGATAATCTGAGATGGGCAAGGCCTTAAATACCCATCATTCCAAGAGAATTAGACCATGCTGTAAAAGATGAATAAGAGTTCAGCCTTTTATACAGTACTTGTTTGTACTGTGCTACAATTGTAAAGTACAATGCACAATGTGATTACGCCAATGTTGAGAAATACTTGTTTTTGTTTATTAAACATACAAAAGGTCTGGGCCAACACCTCTTTCATTGACAATAAAATACAATGATTCCTCTTAGAACACAAGCACACAGACTACACCACTCACACACATACCAAACACACTTTATACAGTGCAGTGCATTATCAGTGAGACGCTGCAGTTGGCATAAGAAATCCTGACCCCTACTGTTCTATGTGTGACTTGGACTCACACGCACGCAAACAAACAATGCAGCTGATATTACAAGTGGAAAATGCAGAATAGGTTGAATTCCCTCTTTTCACTGAGGCTGAATAAAGGTGCTTTTGAGTCTTTTTTTCTTCATGTTTTCATATCAAAGTTGCATCAAGCAAGCAGAATGAATGGTCTAATTGAGATATTATCTCCCAGCCCAAGTGTGGAAGGTGGGACTCGACTTGGCACTAACCTGGCTATATCAGAATCCTTTATCTTCTCTATCTTCAACATTACAGGAATGAACTCCCCTCAGATCCAGCCAACTGTATATTACTGTGCCCCCCCCGACTCTGTCATGTGGACTAACAACTCTAATCTGCAGCAACATACTGCTGCCCTGATTTAACAAGGAGATTTGAGGCAGGAGCAGATATTTCAAAAACAGCTCGCCTTCCAGCAGGAACCCACCCTAGCTCTCCCCTCAAGAATGTGTTGGATCTCATGATGACTGACCACCCCCCACCCCCTGCTCCCTACACACACGTTAAATAATTGAAATGTGGTCCTCTGAGTTCATTATGGGTGCCCAAAGTGTCCTGATACATGTGTGAAATCAGTTATTATTGTGGCGATCCAAGAACGGTGTCTTGGTGGAACACAAATAATCAAAGAGTGTCTGGATCTGTGACCACAGCTATTGTTTATTCATGCTGGGCACTGAGGCAAATCAGTATTCAAGGTTTGTGTGGATGCAGCGCGCACCCCCCCCCACTGCCACCCACCACAAATTATTGTTGCTAAAATTCTTTGTTCCTCCTGCTGGAGATCGGGAGCATGGGTCAACAGAGGGCAACGTGGATATTATCCAACTACTTCAGAGTTCTGACTCAAGACAAACACAACACTGTGGAAGCCAACGGTGAAAATCCGGCATATCAGAATAACACAGCTACATCAACATGGTGTGCCGTGTCCTGCTTCACGTTTGCATTCAGGTTGCCTCGTTTCTCACTGTTCTGTCTAAAAAACATGAAAAGATGGTGTTACAATGAGGTGGATAATGATCATTGCATCAGTCATCTTGGGCAGAGAGAAACACAGGCCAACAAAAGCACCCCACAAGTGCTGACTGCAGGAGCAACAGGACCTGAGAGGAGTGTGGAAAAAATGGTTTGAGTAAATGTATAAATGTTGGTTAACTGAAATGGCAAATATATCCATCCATCCATCATCTACCGCTTTATCCTCCACCAGAGGGTTGCAGGGGGTGCTGTGCCAATCTCAGCTGACATAGGGTGATAGACGGAGTACACCCTGGACACACGTAGAGACAAACAACCATTCACTCTCACACTTACACCTACGGCCAAACTAATCCCCATATTGCATGTTTTTGGACTGTGGGAGGAAGCCGGAGAACCAGGAGAAAACCCACACACACACGGGGAGAACATGCAAACTCCATGCAGAAAGGCCCTTGTTCCAACCAGGGCTCGAACCCGGGTCTTCTTGCTGCAAAGGCAAGAGTGCTAACCACTACTTTAATTATGTCCATCTTTTGCAAACAAACCAATATGATAATAATTAAACATGAAGAGAATTTTGTTAGTGGAGACCAGATGATGAACATATTTTATAAAATACTGTATACAGTGGAGTTTTCTGAGCATGAAGACATGTTGACTTCTTCCAGGTTTTTTTTATCATTGTAAATTAAATACATTTGGGTAATGTTCCATTGGTTGAGAGGGTATCAAATGGAAATCAAGTCTGTGAAATATCAAAATGGCATGGAATAGTGTTTTAAGGTTTGTCAATTTATCAATAATACAATTATCATAACTCATAAACTTTTTAAACACAGGTTTCTTCAGAATCTTTGTTTCAGTCAAATATTACACAAAAGTAAGAATGCCATTGCACGGTCTCTGTGCACATGGACGTCTTGTATAACAAATATTGAGAATATTTATTAGCTGCAGCCAAAATACTGAAACGTAATCAAAAAGTAGAAACATGTGAACTATAGGTTCCTTAACAGCGTGCATGAAAATAATAACGAATCAGGGAGTTGGGCTCTTTGTTACATTAGTAAACACAACAGAAGCAAAACACCTAAATAATCACACAGGATTGAGTTACCTGTGATTAACTGCTTTGTTCCTGAATATGTGAGAAACATAATATGGTCCCTTTGAAAGAGCCACAAACGCACGCACAGGAGCAAAATCTAAAGGCACAGGTGACATCTTATACAGATTAAGAGCTGTGTTGTTACACGACCTTCCAGCACATCATTGGCTGAAGTGAAGCTCTACTTTCAAACCTGTTCAAAGAGGTATTCTGAGAATTCTCGGCAACACCTAAATGAATGGCTCTTTGAGAAAACAAATTCTTGCCCATCGCAGGCTACACAGAAAAACTGGTATGGTGTGTCTGACACTGTTTCCAATTATTGTTTGCTCAACCAACATTGGTAAAACCCATAAAGTGACACTGACGCAGACTTATGAAAATATAATCGGCACTTATTTAATCATTAATTATCTTGGCCGAGGAGGTTGTGTTTGTCTGTTTGAGAGCAGCACAGCTCAAAGTAAAGGACAGATTTGTCCTTTTCCGGGGATGTGGGGAATGCTTTTGTTTTTTTAAAGACAATTGATAACCAAGCAAGATCTTCTGACCCGCAGGTTGTATATTAATCACAGCCACTTGTTGCTGATTGTCATAACAGCCACACTTGTAGCCCTCTCATTACTTTAACAAGGCCCTCTATTATTCCACTACAGGCCGAGTGGTCACAGAACACAGTGCCCAGTGCTGCCGACGGCCGACCAGCTCTGAGGGGGGCTATGTTCACAGCCATGGCAGCTAATGCAGGAATGTGTCCATGTGACAGACTCCAGACCATTTAGTTTAGCTTTTAACAGCACCAACCTCCCCATGTACACATGCCTCTGTTTAAAGTGCTGTGGAGCCAAGCAGCGTGTTAATCAGTCAGTGGTTAGATCCACAAGACTTTCTCTTTGAGGGGGGAAACTGTTCACCCCGTGCCACAGCACGGTGTCAGATTGCCTTTGTATTTCCTCATACATGTACCGCTAAAACAGTACCTCCATGTCACATACGTTTACATACAGTTTACCTCTCTCAGCTCTCTTTCCTCAGGCTTCCTACCCCTGCCTGAGATTACACCCCCCACCACACTCCACCATAAGCTAAAGCCACTACAATGAGCCAGTGTGTGAGCGTGTGAGACACTGATGTCACATCGAAAGCATTCAGATTCACCCCTCATGAAATTAGAACAATATTTGTTTAGTTAGAGCCGCGCGGCAGCTCCACACCACCCTGCTGCGGAGAGACGTTGTGAAATGAGGAGACATAAGTTTGTCTGCTTGTAAAGGAGAAAAGAGAGAATGAGTGTCTGGCTGGAGTCTGCATGGAAACTTTGGATAATTTGACATTTGAAAAGTAAATGAGAGGGACTGTTATTAAAGGGCTGGTGGATCGTTTTTCTGCGTTGCTAGTCATTTTACACGTTGACTGCTGCATTGGTGGTCACATTATGACCCTAAAAAAAACTTGTTTTGCTTTAGAAAAGAAATCACCTGTGTATTACACATTTCACAGAAATGATCGGAAACATTCTTTGTGCTTTAATGTGGTTCATCTGTTTGGTTTTCGATTCATTACACACACTTAAAACAGCAATTTCGACTCACTTGCTGAAACCACATTCATCATTTCATGAACGTACAGTAGGTTGATCAGTTCTAATGAATCCTTCACTAGCTGATAGTAAGTGGAGCCTGAAAGCCCCAGGGGTGATAAGAAGAAAGTGATGAGCAGGTCTAGGCAAGATCTGACAATAGTAATGAATTAGGTGACAGACATGTTCTTGTATTGTGACGACGGAGGAGATAAGGAGGAATGGTGAAAATGCTCAGAGGAGCCGATAGATTTCTTCAGGACAGATTGATCTCAGCAGTTACCTGAGACATGACGTGAGGTTAAAGGTGACACAGATGCCTCCATACCTTCATTGGTGGAGGGGGCTATTATCTGGAGCTGGAGGGCAAGCAGCTGAGGAACCTGATCAGCTTTCAGCCATAAATTTAAGCAACATGCCTTCCAGTGTGGGATGTACTGAAAGTAAAACTCAGCTACTTTCCCCCCAAAGCTTTCTTAGTATACTCACTTTAATCAAATGTGAGTGGATAAAAGCCTCTAAAATTGAGGCAAAGTGGAAAAATCACTTTACAGTGATCACGAACAGAAGCCCGTTTCGTCTCTTTATATTTTGTACAACTCGGAGGTTCTGTCAGCATTTGCAAACACTAAAGTAAAAGCTTGAGATTTGTACTCACCTCAATCCATCTCTGCGCCTCCACGAAAGCTTCGTCGCAGCTGACGTTGGACTGTTCGCGCCACTCCATCGCAGAGAACTACTATCCGAGTAACACCGAACACTGAAATCGATCCTTAATGTCCGTGTGACATAAATGAAAGGACAATTTTCAAACAAGGAGCGCACTTAAAACTCCCTCAAGCCACAGGTGATCACACAGCTCATTCGTGAAATATGTCTCCTATTGTTCATTTCCAGCAACTCATCAAAAGAATGAATGCAAGGTGTAAACAGTCGTGCATTCCACTTCACATCATCTCGCAGCCTCTCACCTGCCCTTTTCCTTTCATCCGACACACCTGAGGTTAAGAGTCTTTTGTTGTTTGGCAACCTGCGCGCAGTTTACTCCACCTTTACCCGGGCTCACCTCGTCTGCTGGAGGAGATCCGCTCTCCGTAAGGTTTAAGTTGCGTGAGTTTAGAGGTTGTGGGTTTCCAAAGCGAGGCCCGTGGACCACCCGCAGGTCTCTCTGAGGAGTCCACCTTCACACAGTCGAGTGCACTGTTAACTTCTCCCTCTCTGGAAGATTCATTTGAATCCTGGTTTTCTCTGCTGCCACAATTGCAGACTGGATGCACAATAGTGTACATCTACACCGCAGGAGAATAAGAAGCAGCATCAACAACAATCTCAGACTACAATACAACCACTAAAAATAACAACATCAACAACTTTCTGCGGTTCACAGTGACCACTAAACACAAATGTCTATGAGGGGGGAAAAAAGTTCAACATGAAGTCCTACACCGCCACCCAGCGGTAGACATGGTGCATTACAGGCTTTGAAAAACAATACACAAAATGCAAAACCACAGTATTAGTAAGATGAATCTTTAATTTAGAGAATAGTGCAAAACAGGCGTGGCACCAGGGTGAAGTGATTATTTGGGAAAAAATAATATATTAATTCATTATATCAAGTAAATAGTTCAGAGAGGCTAAATTACATTAGATTAGTGTTTCAAAGTTACATACACATACACTGGAGTACAGGCCACTTACAAAAGAATATAAATGTAGTAAAGTATTAAATATTATGTTGTATCTATTAAAGGATTTTTGGTCAAAATCAGCAGAGTAAAAGCTGCTTGTGATTCACATTCCTCAATATTGCAGACATGCAGTCACACAAATTGTAGTATCCAATAGTTTTGTTGTAATAAACATTTTCTATAGACGCATAAAGCTTAAAAAAAGAGGGGCCAGAAACTCTGTGACCCCTCACAGCTTTGGCCCAATAATAGGCTATTTAGTCAGTTTGGTTACTGTACTTCTACTAATACTGGTTTTCCCTGCTACTTAATTACATTCAGAGAAAAGCTGGTCATTCTGCAGAGTTAATCTGACGATGATGTGTTGCAGATTGAAAATACTCACTTCAGTGATTAAAAGGGGACAAACTGCAAAACAGCAACACTAAACTGCTGCTTACAAAATGATGTTTTATGGATAAAAAAAAAACATGAAGGCTAATATGGTAGCTTAAAATAACACAACAGGGTTAAAGAGGGATTTTCAGCACAATGGGGACTTATCTTGCTGCTAAAAAAAAATAAAGTTATCAAGAATGAATGTTTTATTCTTAATTTAACTTGATTTATTCCACCACTGTCTTTTGAGCAGTCTCTCAAGAGGTTGGCATGAGTATGTCAGTGGGAGGATTCTTGTGATTCCAAGCAGCTACAGCACATATACGCAAACAGCCTGCATGAGTTTATAAACCCGGGTATTAAAACCCCAGATGTGTGTACAAGTCTACCTTAAGAACTGTAAATAGAGGCTTTAAATATAAATAAATCTGTTATTTTATTAATCTATTTAAAAATAAATACACATACAAACTACTAACAAGTTTTCATTTTATGGAAAAGTTAATGCATTTGTTTACTGGTGTGTTAACAAAAACATTAGCTTACATAAAAATGACATAAAATTAACATTTTAACAGTGTGCCATAATATTTTTTGGGTTAAGAGCGCACAAGGTGCAGAGGACCCTATTGAAACTTAAGTAGTTATTATTCTTTTTCTTCTTTTTACTCAAAATTAATCACATTTGAGGGTCTAAGCATACCCCTAAACCCATGGATGAGTGTGACCGCATCAGACCTGGTTTAAAATGGCTTTCATGTTCAACTAGGTCTAGTATGTTTTCTCTAACATACACCCGACTAGTATAAACCTGTCAAACACAAAAAAGTAAACCAATACACATTTCCAAACAAAAAGATAGGTGTCACACAAATGACCAGTGAAAGAAATGGTTTAATAAATGTGCCTTTTATTTGACAGAATTTTCAACTCTTGTAACAAAAATGTAGGCACAAACCACAGAGATCTTCAGTCTGCATTTAGAGCGTGCCAGACCATGTCAGAGACATTTTAATTTATTTAATGTTTTCATAACACCACAAACACTCTGTTCAATTTCAAAGAAAGGAACAAAAAGAAACAAAACTTGTTTCTTCAGGCAGTATGGACATGGTCAGAAATTTGATCTACTACAAACTATATGCATCTTTAACTCAGAGTAAAAAGAAGTTGACTTCCCTCTGTGAAATGATACAACTGCTAAATTTTCATTTTAGTGCATTGTGATTGTTTTTTAACACTGAATAATTGGAACATTTTTGTGTTAGCAAAAATTACTTTGAGTAATATGTTGCACAGCAGCACCAATTTCATCTAATGAACAAAAAAAAAAGGATAAGTGCTTTAGAATGATATCCCTGACATCTGACCATTTCCCCCATATTACCTCCTTAAGTACTTTGAAGAAAAATTTACTTTCCACTAGTCAGCACTTGAGAATGTTTGGCAGTAATGTTTTCTTTGCTTTCTCTGGAGTTTCCTCAGTCTGAATTTTTGGAAAGGGCAATGATGGTGAAATGAACCTCCTGTGGGTCCCGAGCCATGAAGATCTTACACACATCTACAGCATCCTGCAGTGCAATCAAGCACAAGAAGAAAGGGATGATTCTACAACACTGCATGAAGATATTTTAATGTAGACATGTCGGTTTTATTCTGTGATGTCATACCTCAAGGAAAGTATCCTCTGAAGTTTTCTTGTGGATAATAGGGAAAGGCTTCCGGCCATCTAGGTATTAAAAAAAACAGCTACTTCAACTTGAGTTTTCAAGTTTGCTTCTAAAGGTTTTTACCATCAACAACATGACAAAGGACAGTATATATGTAGTTGTGGTCAACTCACCAAGTTCATATAACTGTCCACCAATATTCACAAAAGCTACAAAGTGTAGATTCACTTTCTCATCCAAGCTCGGAGCCTAACTCGAACAAGAAACAAACATGTTGGCCCGATGTCATGTGCTTTTACATGAGAAAACAGGGGGCTTTTTTGCCAGAAGCAAACTCAGAACACAGGTTAAGTAAAACTCAATACAAACCTCAGTCTGTCCCTCTTGTGCACTTGATTCATGTGTAACACGTATAGTCTGAAAGACAAAGATATTTACTTATGTCTCGTAATAAAGATGTTTTGCACAACAGCTGGTAAACCTCTTTGCAGTCATTACATATTCCAATTCTTCTGTCATAAAAGAGATTACTAGGAAAAGACTTTGCTTCTTTACTGACGGACTGAAAAAGAAAACATTAGCGGAGTCTTTCATGCGTATGTCTCACTGACAACTTCTCTTTACTCGGCAGTGTTTTTCCTACCTCATCTTTTTCCAGGAAGACGGCCTTTTCCTCTGGGGTCATTTTCGAGGTTTGTTCAATAAACTTCTTCAGGGAAGAATCCGGCTCTGAGGAGAAAGAACAAACAACAAAAATAAACGTAGGAAAAACTGTCCACAGACAAAAATGTATTTGGATTATGTGAAATGTTTTCCTGGTCTTCACAAAACAATTATTGATCTGAAGTATAACAAACACAAGATAGTGTTATATCACCAATTGACCGTAATTCTAACCCTCACATGGTACAGCCTGCAATAATATAACTTAATGTGTTGCTGTGAAGTTGTCAACATTGAAATCTCTCGTCTTTACCACCCTGTGACATGAAAGAAATAACTTGCCGAATTCCAGATGTGCCTGGTTGTTTGCCACTGCATGAATTAACCCAATTGTTCCGCAGGCATTTCCAATCGTTTGCTTCATGAAGTAGGCATCAGGTGAAATCTCCTGTCCCTGAGCCTTGAGCTTCTCCTCCTCCTCTTGCTTGAATGCTTCATACTGAACAGAAACACAGAAGAGAAATATTTCCTGAACATACTCATGTGAAATAACATGAAGACACCCAAGCCTGCATAACTGACACACAGAAGATGCATTTTACACCAAGGATGTCAGGAATTTAAAGTACCTTCTCTGTCACTGGGAAGAGGAGCAGCAGTGCACACACAGGTCTCGGCACCAAGCTGAGAAGCTCAGGCTCCAGTCCATACACATCTCCAAACTGCCAGGATGATTTCATTCCCAAACAACTAACAAACTGCACAAGAGTGGAGAGTAAATGTGGATGCATACAAAGGCATAAAGCTAACATAATATCTAAAAGACACATTTACCTCAAGGCGAAGTAATAGCTTCTGATTATCATTTAAAAAATGATTCCAACCTGACCGAAAATGTTTCTCTAACAAAAATATTAAACTGTAAAGAAAAACATTGATCTGTACTAAATGATCAGCCATTGGAAAAAATACTTTACTCCTCTCTCCCCATAATAAAGCAAAACTGTGAGTAACTTAATAGAAGTGTAATTGTTCTCAACAGTGTTTTTAGTAAATCATAAGTTTTGAAAGTAATGGTGGGGAAAACCTTGATACACCCAAGTAAATATTGTTTTATTATTGAAAAATATGTCCACTAAGATTCCAGTTTATTAAATGAATACATACAATCCTAATAGAAGACTCCTACAATAAATGTGAAGGGTTTTGTTGAAACTGTTAAGAGAATAGTTGGGAATATTGGTTGTGGTGATTTTTCTTGCATTTCTGTTAGTGATGGGACGATACCACCACCCCGCTACTGAGATTAGTCCAATACAGTAAGACCATTTATGAACTATGAAGCGGTTACAACATTTGTGCCGAGTCATTTCAATGACATAATTCCCCAATGGTGTAACAAATATTGTTTTCCCAAAAGGAAGAAACAAACAGCCCAAACATGACTCAGCTAAATTTGTTTTGATGATTTTTATTAACATTTCTACAGTATGTGCATAGTAAAGCATGCGATATATAGGATTTTTGGATTGTATCTTTCTATTTAACTCCGTCTGATATCCGATCCGATGAGTTCATGATTTAATGTGGGACAGTTGTTACAGAAAAGAAGCACTTATAAACTAAGTGTACCCAGTACATTGACAACTGGATAATGTTGATGGTAGGCATGAGACAACACAAAAATATACTGTGACGCTAATGTTATTGTAATAACTGGAAAACTGTGCTAAATACTTTTTTCATGCTATTAATGATTTTCTTCATTCCCAATTTTTCCAATAATAAAATTCAACTTACTGCAGGTTTCCATTGCATTGTGCAATATTATATATTATCTTTTCGTTGTGTACAAATCAAACTCTCCTCATTAATACCACATTGCTTTCTTCTAGTGTACCTGAACAATAATGCTTTAAAAAAAGTATCAAGTCTTTGTGTGGGAACAATACAACCTCCTCAATCTCAGTTTATATCAAGTAACTTTACACTTCTACTAATCGTTATCTCATTGTTATTCTTTACTGCAGATCATAGAGCAACTGCATGAAACACAGTCAACCAAAGATCTATTTACAGCATGCATGCTGCTCGAAATACATTCTAGTAACGGTGATGTCACTTTCCTCAAGTACTGTCCATTATCGTTGTGTTTATCTGTCAGCAGGCATTTTATTTCGTAAATTGTAATATTTAATAGCACTGTTATCCTGGATGTAGCATCGCTGCTGCACGGTAGGCCCTGTGCCCTCCGTCTGCACGCCACACTGCCTTCGATTATTCAATCAATTGGTGTCACAATAAGAACAAACTCACCTTTGTCATTACCTGAAAAGAACAAAGAAAAGACAAAGGTCAGTAAACTGCTGTTAACATTCAGTGAAGGAAACACAACCAGCTTCAGCTTCGTTCTTACAGTTAGCATAAGCTAGCCGGCAGGCGGCCCACACATGTTTGTGTATGAATTAATTCAGATATATCAACAGTACATACTTCTGGATTAGACTCCAGAGGCAGCCATCGTGGAGGGGCCATTCTGAAGTAAAGTGTTTCAGTAGTCTTCCAGGAGTGAGCTGAAACTGATTTACACTAAAGTCAGTTTGACAACTGCAAATCACTTCCGCGTCTTGAAATGGCACTCTGACATTTCGGAAAACGCGGGGGCGCTTGATTATTTAAAAGCGATAAACACACTGCGATAAGACCGTCACAGCAAAACGCTATATTGAATAAATATTTAGAGCTAATAAAAAAATAATTTAAATGCGTTTAAATGGTTCTTTATTAGCTAAATTAAATATTTCAAAAAGGGACACCAACATTATCCGAATAATAGTGGATCAGTCCAGGGCCAGGGGCGTGTTTTAGAATGAATCCCAACAACTGTATTTTCTCCATTCTGTGTTTCTTGCGGAGTCCCAAAAGTCGTTATTTTTTCACATTGTACGTACAGAGTAACATTATCCTGTGCGTTTTGATTACCTGAGTAAATGGAAAAAATGTTATAGCTCAGTATGAGGCTCACATGCAGTTCCTGCAAGACCCACAAGGGGCTGCGGCCTCCACTGCAATGACTGAGGAAGAGCATACCTCCGATACAGTAGATGGCGCTGTGAGCCTTTTACAAAATGCAACTGAAAACAAAGAAGAAGACACAGCTGTATTGTTCGGAAGTCGGTCTGTTTGCGTGACATAAGGCTGTTTTAGGACATCTTCAATAATATGACGATACAAATAGACCATAACGTTTTGCTTTAAGGTCCGTCCAGGTTGTCTGATCTCGCTAAACTCTGAGTTTACAAAGCCGTCACTGCGACGACAACACTAACCGAGAGAGAACATGCCAGCAGCAGAAGAGGATTCACATGGTAGGTTTTCAAAATGTGGAACAAAATATTCACTGCAGATTGTAGTTTTACCAGAAAGATTAACAGGCTATACTTTGATTTTTTTCACCGTATGAAATTCAGAGACTTCGTGGTAACTTACGTTAGAATTGAGTCTTCTTTAGAAATGAATCCAAATTACAGGCCTACATGAAGTTTTTAAAACTTAATAAAAGGATCAAAGCCCTGATATTACAACGCCCCCTATGTTTTAGAAAGCTCAGTTGTATGTCCCTCACATGTTATTTGTTTTACTTAGTGTATTTTATGTTATTTGTTTGTGTACTATTCCCTCTGATGCTGTTGTACATTATCAGTCAAAAATGCCGTGTTCGATGTTTTAAATGTACATGCTGTTCAACAAATTAAAGCGAACACAAAACAAAACTTGTTATGTAAGCAGAGTGAAAACATTTGACTACTTGACTACTTACTTGACTTTTACCTAAATCCTAGGTGTTACCTCTGCTAAATATAATTGCAGACTCTCACAGAGCCCTGTATTAATAACATCTAATTCCTTTATTGTCATTGCACAGTGTACCATGAAATCAACTAGTTCTCTGGTAATAAACAACAGTTAGTAAGAGGACAGACAATAATCAGTATGCTAAAAAAAAAAGGGAAAAAACCCATGAGAAGTTGCCACTGTGATACCTTTTACAGGTAGCCAGGTAGGCTACCTGTTGTACACCATGTTGTATGCTATAGCTTGATTATAAATTAAGATATTTTCTAAGTTAATTTCTTTAAAACGGCTAGTATAAAAAGGTTTCAATAAATATGTTTGGTGCAATTTAGACACTGTGTGGGATTTACCATGAATCCTATCACCTCTGTCCTACACATCTGTGTGGGTAATTTGTTTAATTAAGATTTTGCTGTATTTTATATATCTTATTCTTTTGTCTTGCTGTACCGTTTATGTCTTACTATACTTGTTTGCCCTGTTTTCTACTATCCTTCTATTGCTGTCCTGAATATTTGTTAGGAATTCTATTGTATAAGGCATTTTACTGAGAAATTGTTAGGCCAAAAGGAACTGACGACTTTGGACTGATTCATTAATGTACAAATTGCTTTTGTGATTGCAGTGGCTTGCCTTCTTTTGTGAAGAGGGTAGGTGAAACATAAAGTGCCTTAGTCAGACTGATTAGCGAAGGCCTGTGACTGCTTGAGCACAGAAGTGTATGACAAATCCTCTGATCAGTGATTTGCTTCACTGTGTATTTCAGGCACCATCACAGTTGTGGACAACATTTGTAGGATTTCTCCTGATCTGTTAGCTGAAGCAGTGAGTATGAGAATGTGCTGTGTCAATTTTGTTAAAGTTGTAGTCTGCTGACTAAAGCATTTTAACAAAAATGAATTCATATGAATAATTATTCAAGTGTGTCTGATATACAAAAGCGAAACACAGTGATGTGTTTAGCCTCTAGTATTTGTTTCATTCACATTTCACATTTTTAAGCATTTGCTATGGGCTGAAGGTCAAGTGGAGCAAACCTTGGAGTGAGATAAACAACTGGATATGAAATAGCAGTCATGCACTGTACAATTTGCACAAGATGAATTATTGGTGCCATAGAGGTTCCACTCTTCTCCTAATAACTACTCTTTTAATCTCCACAGTGTCAGCCTATTCTGATTTATCTTCAGGGGCAGACTAGAGGAGTTGATTCAGCGGAATTGTCTGATGTGAGTCAGTATTTCTGTGGAATTCCTTTTTTTTTTTTGCTAACTCATAGTAACCCATCATCCGAAGTTCCTCTTTCATGGCATGTTTATGTTTTTGTTCCTCTGAGCAGACATTTCAGAGAGCTGGAGTCAGACTTGACCATGAAGCTCTGCATAGTATGATCAGATTTCTGCTGTTGACATTCAGGTATCTTTCATTCAAATGTTTCACTCTCCTCACAGTTTGTTGATTGTATTAATGTCTTTTTATACCACCAAAGGCCAAATAATTCATACACAAGCACAAAGTTGGACTGTAAGATTTGAGAGTTAACATTTATATCACCAGGTCAGCTGGGAAAAACAACCTCTCTGGGGATGACCTTGTGTCCAGGCTTGAAGAAGGAAGTAAAAACTGGTCCAAAGCTTCCCTTCAGGTGGTACACAGGTTGTGGAGTGCACAAGGCGCATTGGTACGTGCTCAGCAGGAGGTTCACGCCATGCTCAGCATTGGCCAGGTATGTACAATTTTAATGAAGGAAAGTAGTTACTCATTTTCTAATGTTTTTTGCTGGTGACCTTCATGCGTTAATTGTTTGTTTTGCTGTTTCTGTCTAGTTAGTGGACATGCAGTGGAAGCTTGGTATGGCAGTGAGCTCAGACACCTGCCGATCACTCAACTCCCCATATGTGTGTCTTCTGCTGAAGATCGTTGAGCCCTCGGGTCATATTTGTCAGAAGTCTTTTGAGATGACCATTCCACAATTCCAGGTCTGTGTTTATTGATGTGAATGTAATGCTAGTGTCATTTATCACTGGCTTGTTTATGAAATTGTTTTTTTTTTATAATCTGCAGAATTTACACAAGCAGTTCAAGGAGATGGCAGCTGTTATGGACACTGTATGAGGGCTGGAAACATACCTAAGCGTGTGCTGCAATTATTTCCCAGTTTACATGTAACCAATGTTTGTCTGCTGGCTGCCACTAAATGCTAAATGTGTTTACAAATAATGACAAATGTCGGTTTGCCCTTACGTTTTTATATATACAGTATATATATTGGAAAATCTCATAAATAATAAGTTATTCTTTGGACTCCTACTCATGAATGGCTGTTGTCACTTTAAATGCCAACAGTGTAACTGAAAACGTCTTGTTAACTAATCCAGGTATCAGAAATGTAATGCATACTTGCACTGCTAATACTACAAAACAATGTCAAACCTATCCGTGCTCCATTAAGTCAATGCTTAAATAATGCCCCAACATTGATAAAGTCTGTCTTTGTACTTGTAAAGCATTATCATAATAATTACATCATAATGTTACTGGTTTGTGGTGCTTTGTTTTGAAATTAGCCCAATATGTGTTGTATGCTGTAGTTTGAAATCATGTGTAAAGTTTCATATCTGCTTTGCATCTGAGTTATTAGTTTGAAAGTAAAATGGTCCATATGAACGTTAAAAAAATATAAAAAAATAACATTAATGTCTTAATGTCTACATTTTTTGTGTTACCACTGTGCCTGAATTAACCTTTGACTTTTTATTTTTGTTCCACCCTGACTTTGATTTGTGAAGTAATAAATAAAATGTGAACAATCATTGCTTGGTTATTTGATCACAGCTTCACACCTCAGTGCAAATCAAAGTAAAAACAATCATACCCAAATAAATTTGAGTGAATTATTGCCACTGTCTATCATCTGATCACTGTGAATTCACTGAAGTCACAAAGAGTTGTATATCTTTATGCTCTGTGACTTTTTTTCTTGTCTGATACCAATATCACAACCAACTGATATGTGTCTTTTACCCATTTCAAACAACTGAGCTGTTCACAACACACATTCAGAAACAGTTAAGCAGCCCTCACACTCTCACACTCTTACAACATGGTCTCTCTCTGTGTATCTTGTAACATGATATTTGTTGTATGGACTGAAGGATTTTACTTACTTTTTCCTATATGTGATCCAGTGATTTTTGAACAGTTATTGTGCTGGAAGTGTGCGTTGGTTTGGCTCATGCCAAACAGAACTTGGATGTGAAGTCTATGTGTGTTCTGTTGCAGGAAAGTTTTCAGGGGTAAGTTTGTGCATTGCAGATTTACTGGTTTTGCAGTTGTCTATAGTGAAACTGTGATGATTTGTGGTCTTCAGCAGAAGTGTGGGTTGGTTTCATGTGGCACAGCTGCTACCTTGGGGGAGGGGTCGATTTATTGCGTTTGATGGATGGAAGTCCTCTAGTATTTGAAGCATATCAGATGTGATTATAGCTGCTCAAAATCCCAAACGAAATCAGCAGCAACCTGTTTGTAAACGGTTTGCCTTGGTGGGTCATTGCACAACATACAGTGCATGTATTTGTTCTGTAGCAAGGGCTTGCCTTCGCGACCCCTGCTGGTAGAAAGTATGGGCCCCATATGTGTTGCAAACACTTTCCATAGAAGACACTTTCCAGTTATTATGCACAGTGAGGAGGGGCGGAGCCTCTATCTGTCACGTTTCACACAGCGGCTCTGCCCCGCCCACTCCTCCAGCACATGGGATGTTTGGGGCGCGTCGTCAGCGCGCACAGGCACAGCCGCTCCACCTCCAAGGCTCTGTGGAAGAAAGGAACACATTCGGGAGGTAGCACTAAACAAGCAATAAATGTATGTATTTTTATACTACATTTGAAAAAAAAAGGGAAGTGCGGCTGAGTAAGCTAAGCTGTGTTTGCATTAGGATTTTAGTGCAGGGAGCGTGTGAATGCGTGGCTTCCTTGGCTGTGCGCTGCTGCGCGTAGAGGGAGCGACGTCAAAAGAAGAAATCAAATCTGTGGGCGACTGTTGTTTACACAGGAGCTCTTGAGGTTCAGAGCCACAGTTTAGCAAGCAAGCAAGCCTGGCTGGGACTTACAGTAACAGGGCTGTTTAGCGTTTGACTCTGTGTCCAATGCAAACAGAGCCAACAGAGACGCGCTACAAACTACACGCACACACAGCCTTGAAGGTACATTTGGTAAAAAAAACAAGATATTTCCAGAGAAGGAGAAGATTTCGGAGAACATGAAGAGTTGCAGTTGATCGTGAGGGTGAGCACATGCTGTGCACGTAGCCGATCGTTGCCTTGAGTGAACTTTTTGTTTTGTGGATGCGGACATGGAAACTGTCGTAAACTAATAACAAACTGCGCCTGGCCTTGCTTGCAGGGGATGGTACCTCGGTGTTATCCTTTTTAAAAACAGTCTTTTAGTTCCATAAAGCCGTCAGCGAGGAAAGTCGGACATGGAGAGTCCGGAGGAGAAGGAGAACAGTCCCCCGAAGTCGGAGCGGAGCTACGCGCTCAGTTACATCGGCTGGTCGTCGCTGGACAGGCGGACCACCCTGCCCATGCTACCGTGGCTGGTGGCAGAGATCCGCAGGAAGAGCGAGAGGGGCGACTGCGGCAACGTGGTGCAGCCCAGAGAGGTCAACTTGATCCTTAACCCCCCCTTCGTGCGCTGCGTGCCCTCGAGCAGCAACAACTCCTCAGTCTTCATCTTTGAGCACAAAGCGCAGCTCATCTCTCGCTTCATCCACAACAGCAATGATCTCTCTTACTTCGCCTATCTCCTGCGGGGCCAGCCCGACAACCCCGAGTCCGAGATGTCCTGCCATGTCTTTAAGGCCGGCGAACCCAACCAGGTAGGCCTTTCTGCCCCTGTGCCAGAAAAATACCCACACTGCACCACCGGTCCACAGAGCCAGAACTGGTTGTATTTATTGCCACGTGCGCATTAACATACAACAGTAGAACATGCACATCTTTATGAACAGATAAACACACGTGCCTCCAATCGTACAAGAAAGACTTGAGGGGAAAAAGTAGTAGAGTAGTATAAATAATACTTTTATTTCTGTAATATCATAGTGGTGAGGTTATGACGTTCCACTCAGGTCCGCTCATGCAGACTGTGTGATGCACTGACTGTCTCCTGAAAGTGTAAACACAAAACAAAGGAAAGCCTGAGCTCAAATGTCCTCGAGATTACCAGTATGTCATTTAATCTCAAATACTGTAGATTAGTCAACAGCCCAAACATGTTTGCTTTGGTATTAAGTATTTAGGCCACCATTCAGTGATAAATGGAGCACCTTGTTTTGTCTTTTTTCCCCCTGTGTTTTTGGTCTCCTCTGTTTAGGGTCTCTGGTTGATGCCCATGGTGCGATAACAACAATATTGAGTCAGCATATTTACATGCTGATCAGCATGCCAGTCTTGAGTAATAAAGCAAGATGGTTTCAAAATCAGGAAGGTGGGACTTGAGTCAAGTGTTGAGACTGTGCAGTCTTTCCTGAGGTCAAGCTGAATGTGTGTGACATAGTGAGATGCCGGCCTATGTGTGCGAGAGTTTGTGGAAGTGAAGCAGAGACACAGTTTTGTGCGTCAAGAGAAGAATCCTGAAGTGCTGGTTTTAGTGCATACATGATTGCTAATTCACCGCACTTGTTCACGTTGGATCTTTTCTTTTTCCAGGAGAACCTTAACAGATAACAAACGCGTATCGTGTGTTGTGCTTACGTTTTGCATCGATCTCAAACATGCCTGCATTGTATCATGTTTCTTGTGGTATGTGCAGGGAAGGAGCAGCGCCTCTCTGCTAGGATTACAGCAGTCAGAGAGAGATCTTGAACATACCCCATTCAGCGTACGCATTACGCAACATAAACTGGTTTGACAGCCAGCAAGCTAGGAACATGTGTAAGGTAGACCATGTGGAATGCATGGGTTATTGTAGCAGCACTCTGCTGCCGTATGTACAACACCCTGCCGCAGTCACTCTTAATGATTTGATTATTAGCAAGGTATTCACTGTTAATAACACACCCATTCACATTGTGCATCTGTGGATTGGTTCTTTTTATCCTCACTGAGTTTCAGAACATGATTGAAATATTGCTTTGTGTCTACACTGACAGGTTTGTTTTCAAGTCTATTCTTAGCTGCTGATATGACAGGGATGCATAGCCCAGACAGAGAGAGAAGGAGAGCGACGCGGGGCATGATGTGAAAGGTTAAAATGAGATGACACATGATGTCTTCTGGAGCAGATGAGCTGAGCTGGTATTATTTTGCATGGAAATAATAAGAAAACAGAGTTTAACAAAGCAAAGTCTGTGTGTAAACAATGTGAGTGGCTCTTTGTTTAAAACACGCTGCATCGAAAATCAAGTCTGACTTCTTCAATCTGAAGAACTCTTGTATATTTTATTCCAGTTTCTAAAGCAAGTGCTCTATATTATGGATAGTGTAAAAACGTTACGCTTTTCTTAAGAATTAAATCACAGGGATAGTCATATACTGTCCGTCCTCAAGGAAACTACTTCAGTGTGATTCTACACAGCATGAACCCTTACCTTTGCTCTCACTTGGAAATAGACCATCTCTGACTGGGTGACCCTCTACTGGCTCACAAGTGTTAATCACACTAATGGACATTTAGTGACACTTGACTGTCCAAATCTCTTTTTGTCTGGAAATGTCTTTTTGTTATAAAACCTAGCTGGGATGAATACTCATTATTACACTTCACTCTAAATCTCAGAAGAAATGATGTCTTCCATTTTATAACCCAGCCATGTTATCATAAGACCCAAAATACTCTTTTCTCTGTGCCTTGCCATTGCATGGTTTGTATAGGCTTGTTCGCGTAGCCCAGCCTCCGTCTGTTAACATGACAATATTCTTCTGTATTATCACAAAACACTACAAGGTAGAGGTAGAAGTTAAAGGGGAAAAAAGTGGACAGGAGAGGCAAAGGAAAGAAAACACTCACTAACTGCCATAAAACATGAAAAACAAACAAAGGAAACACTGTCACTTTTCACTATTTGCATTTTACATGCTTTTCTTAGGTTTGATTAGGTAAGTTCCTGTGAGTTCCCAAACAACATTTTAACGTAAACTTACCCTCTTTAGTCGGTTTACTGCTATTGTAAGTGAATGGCCTTCTTACTTTTGTTATAACATAATAACACATGTATTTGGGACAAAAAAAAACGGTTGGAAGTACAGTAGTGTGCAAGCGATTTTTATCAAGCAAAAGCTTTGTTGTTTTTATATCGGTTAAATCCTGTGATCATTGGCATTTGAATTGGAATGATGCGACTGAAAGTTGGTTCAGTGTATACAGTAGTATATTATGTGTATGTAATGCTTAAGCATGTCTTGAAAAAACATAAGCGTAATAGACCTTTTCACTTTTTCACAGCAGACATTTGTTGACATGAAGCAGTAGGACAACAACGTGTTAACAAAAACTTTAATTATTGTTCCGCTCCAGGTTTAAGAGAGCCGGGGTCGTGCTATTGTTCAAGTGTAAAGGTAGATCACACAATTTAACCTATAGAAACATTTCCCCCAAATATGCTGCATACATTCTAATGAAGTGACTGAGGAATAACTTGTCCTGTAATTACAGCACTGCAAAAACAATAAATCGAATGACTTTTGCACGCTATCGTGAATGAAAAGACAGTTTGTGTCCCTGCTGCTGTCTTCACACGCAGTGATTTGCAGTTATGATATGAGCTCCCGCCCTGCTTTGTTCTCAGTTGGTACACAAAGACTGTTTCAGACTGAGGCACTCACTGCGCCTTCAGGCACATGGAACAGCAAAGAACGCCATGCTGCTGCCATTATGAGTAGTGAGGTTCGGATATGAACATGTGACAACAGTATTGAGTGTTTTTAGAATCAAGGTCCGAGCACATAAAGACATGTATGTGTACTCAACTAAAGCAACAGCATTTATCAGGGTTACACCTAAAGTCTTATCAGCATCTTATTTTTTTTTTTTTACAGTTGAAATGTGGCTTTTAACATTTGTAAAGCTGTATTTTGTCTGTAAGTGATTGTCTTTGTCTTTTATTTACTCCATATTGCTCAGCTCTGACCTCTATTTCAGTTTTTATCTTTTGATATCGCTTGGTTGACACAGTTAACCCGAGTGTCTATGACAGAAGCCTCGTTAGGTCTGATTGCAGATGCTATGCAGGACGGGTGTGTTGAGGACTCGCTGTTACCCTGTGGTTTTACTTAATGTTGCCACGTGAGATAAACAGAGCTACGTGGCAGCTGCTGTTTGATCAGATACCATTAAGGGCCTATTGAAGGGAGGTTTGACATTACTTGAGCCATGCGGTGCTCGGGACTCTCCCAGCTCATAGAGGACAATCCTTGTGATTGTCTGCTTCTAAGCTCTAACGCTGGTGTTTATAGACGTGCTTTCAATCAAACCAGGCAGTGCCTCTGATATCATTTTAGAAAGCCGAGCGATGATAAGTGACAATGAATCTGCATGATGAAACATGGGGTTTTCATTGGTTTGAATATGTTTCCAGTGGGAAAACACAGGCTTTCCTTTATAGAAGCGTTCTCCCTGTCTCAGATAAACACCTTTACTGGATCTAGACTACAAATAATTAATTGGATCAAATGGTACTTTGGTGTTGCCTTACTCATGTATTATCCAGCAGTTTCTTTAAATGTTAAGATGGCTCCGTTATATTTTCCCTACAGGACTTAAGCCTATCACATGACAGAGCAGACAGTGCAGCTGTGATTCTCAGCCACCAAGGCCTCGGAAATTCCTTGACCTACACTAGTGTTAGTGTCTGAGAATTATTGTAACACGGTTCAAGGTTATTTGCAGACAGCAATCCATTTGCTTTGTTGTAAGGACATCAGTTCCACCGGTCAGAGGTCTGTTTGGGTCGAAAGAAAGCCTGAGTATGTATTACCAACAACCCCTACCTCCCCTGCCATTTTCTTCATCTCAGTACAGTCCTCTGTCACCAGCCATGCAGGCCTCAACCCTTGGGAAAGCATGAACTTGGAAAATGGAACATTAAAATAGCTCCTGCAGCCAAAGTACAAATATGGCGGGCGGCTATTTCATGCTCGTGTCTCGAGCATGAACTATGAAGAGCAGGGTTGGTCTTTGTCGGGATGTTTTGTTTGTTTTACGATCCATCCTTTCCTGTTTGTCTGTCCTCTCGCTTTTGTGCATTTTTTTTTCCTGGGTCCCACCTCTAAAGTAGTTTGTTACGTAACTTTCCTCCCTAGTCCACTTAAAAAACAATATTTGCTCAACAGTCATTATGCAGCTGTTATCACATACAATAGACGTGTGCACTGTTTGCTGTCACTGCTCATTGTTGTCTTAAACACAGTATGTGCCTGACCTTGGCGGTGCCTTTTAGGGAGCTGCATGCCAATTGTTTTTTAAGTGCAGCTGTGATCCAGTTCTCCCTGTCTTCAGACCTTTTCCTGTTACTCTCAGTTGTAAAGGTGAAGGATGGATTGGCCTCCAGTATTGCTTCACCGTTTGCTTTTATTTTCTGTCATGACTTGTTTTGTTTTTTCTCCATGGATGTGCATTACTTTGACGGTGCTTGCTGTTCCTGTGCCTGACACAGTGGAGCAGAAACAGGCTCAGCGACCTTCAAGTTTCTGATTTCTTTTTTTAATCCTGCAGTGAGGGTGTGGGCGTTCCCACATTATACTGTGTCTTACAGTCCCAACATAAAGTCAGTCAATCATATCTTTTGTTGTAATGACCCGTGTGACCCACACTGATATGATGGCAGAGCTGGGTAATGATTCAATAACAGCAATTATCACAATATCTTCAATTGCAGTATCATAAAACTTCATCATGTATCGCTATTGGGTTTAAGCACTGCACAAACACATGGTATTTTACATAAAAGTGTATTTTTATTGCCCATAAAGAAGTTTAATTTGAACTGGTTTGATCAGGTTTCACCCAGGAGCATTGTATTGATTCAATTATTAATGTGACACTTATTGCAGTAATTATTAATATTGGGTGTTCTGAACATTTTTTGATCTAATTTTGACCATACTGCCCAACAATGTAATAGTTATGTGGGTCTTGTGTTGTTCAGTTGTAGACTCCCCTGACATTTGGTTCCACTTCTCATTTGTTCTAATTTTCCATTTTGTACGTCTTCCTAGTCGCCATATCCCATTGTTCCTCTGGTGTTTTGTACAGGTCGCAGAGGTGATCACCAGTATTCGCCAAGTGTCCAAATCAGCCCTGAAGGAAAATGCCAAGCCCAAACAGGAAGCTGAGGAAGCCTTCTACAACTCCCAGAAGTATGAAGTGCTTTACTGTGGCAAGGTAAACACTAATGCATAATGATATGGTTTGCCTTCCTTTAACAAAGTCATTGAGTAACTGCTATTGGATTAAATGCAATTTCCAGGTTACAGTTGCACACAAGAAGGCTGCGTCCACACTCATTGACGATTGCATCGATAAGTTTCGTCAGCATGAGCTTGAGCGCAAGCGCCTCCGCCTGCTCAATGGTCAGCGAGCGTCCATGGAAGGTGCCCCCGTGGAGCTCCTCATGGCGAGCGAAGCAGACCCACTCTCCTCTGCTCTGGCTGAGAGTACGGAAGGCCAAGAAGTTCCTGGAGTGGAGGACGTAAGCGGAGGTGAAGGTAAAGACCTAGTAAAAAGCAAGGATGAAATAATGCAAGAGGCTGCAGTAATTAATACCCAGCCTTAATCACACCATTGCTGTTGTTATTACGTGTCAGGCTTTCCATTCTGGCACATCAGAAACACGGGTCAGTCAGTCAGTCGCTTTGTATCTGCTGGATCCCCAGGTCGAGTCATCACCAGCAGTGCCAGTCAGAGCAGTCTGCGAGGAGCGTTCCCCGAGTGCATCCTGGAGGACTCTGGATTTGAGGAGCCTCAGGAGTTCCGCACACGCTGCAGCAGCTTGGCAGGGAGTCTGCAGAGGAAGCCGGGGGAGGGCGTCATCATGGCTCCCATGCGGCGCAGACATGCCAGTGCACCAAACAATGTTCAGCCGTCTGATGCGGACAAGAACCGTACCATGCTCTTCCAGGTAAAAGAAGTCAAGGAACAATGCTTTGTTGCATTTTGCTGACGCCTTGATATCAGAATGTGCTCAGAGTTATCTGATCTCCAAGTTCAGCTGCAGTAGACTTTACTCTGTTTACACTTAGAAGTTCTTTAATCACAGTCATTAAAACTTGTGGTGTAGGATGCACTCGGGTATCTTGACTGGACCAAGGGATCGATTATATTTGAATTACAGTAATTGCAGTATCATGTGTGATTGTAATATATATGAAAAACATACAATTTACAGTTGTACTAAGTCTTGTTCTTTTAGGATTTACTCCCATGCCAAAGTGCACGGTTAGGTTTATAGGCAAAACTATAAAAACACTCTTTTGTCAATTATATGAAGGTGTTTTTTTTTTTTTTCTCACAGCTGCCGAGTCATAAATTGTCTTGAAGAACTTATCTGTTGCACCAGAAAACTAAAGGCCTGCAGGCCTCAGGGCTGCTTACCGTTGAAACCCCTCCCTGCATTTGCTTCAGCCTGTGAGCTTTTTGCTGCTGCAAATCATTTTTATGTGCACGTGGCTGGCAGCCATAACACAGAGACTAGCTTGGTCCCGTGTTACTGCCTCCGTTAAAGAGGCTGTAACTCCTGCGTCAGAATTTGGGACTTGAGTGCTACTCCAGTGAAAACGTAAGGCTGCCACGCTTTCTGTAAAGCATGCGGGCTGCAGAGTGAGGCAGCTGCCATTCCTCTCACAGCATGCCCATTTACCCATGAAGCTAATTTTAAAAACTAGAGCACGGCACTCAATATGATACTGCACACAGCAGTCAATTATGGGAAAAATCATTGGTGCACACTTGATGACCTTGATTTTTGAGTGTGTTTATTTCTGTGTCTGAAAGTGTTTGAGAATACCCAGAGCTCTTGTCACGTCACACCTGTATACTCTTTGCCTTAAGTTAAAGCCATGATCTATGAAGAGTATGAAAATGTTGCTGTGTTGTGTTCGCACTTGTCCTCGGACGAGACAATTCTGTCTCACCAACATTTACTCTTGCACTTCACAGGTGGGGCGCTTTGAAGTCAACCTCATAAGTCCAGACAGTAAGACAGTGGTGCTGGAGAAGAACTTCAAAGATATCTCATCCTGCTGTCATGTCAGTTTATTTTTACTTGCTGTGTGTTTACACTAAAAGCCTCTCTCTCTCTCTCTCTCTCTCTCTCTCTCTCTCTCTCTCTCTCTCTCTCTCTCTCTCTCTCTCTCTATCTCAGCTACAGTCCCAATCTGACTAATTTGATGCATCTGACATTAGTGTCTCTCAGTTTTTCCATTTAAGGCCAAATGACATTTTTCTCAGTTATGTAGATATATGCTCATTTATTACAGGCCCATCTCTTTTAAAATGGCGCTCGTAAAGATAATGTAGAGTCTAATATGAGCAAAGTGGTCATTTCTCTAATTAAATGGACTGTGGAATATGGAGATGGAGCCATGCACAAAATGATGACCTGAGGTTTATTCTGGCTTCCTGTTTGTCTTGACTTTGATACAGGGCATCAAGCATACCGACCATTTTGGATTCATCTGCAGGGACCAGTCCGAGTCTGGTCCCAGTCAGTATATTTGCTTTGTTTTTCAGTGTGCCAGTGAGTCACTGGTGAGTTACTCAATTGGTGGAAATGAATGTTATTTTAACTCTTTCTATTAGCCTATTAGCCTTTTTTTTATTCAAATCTGTGTTGCTTTTCAGGTGGATGAGGTGATGCTGACACTGAAGCAGGCCTTCACTACAGCAGCAACCTTACAGAGCAGCAAAACCCCGATCCAGCTCTGTGAAACCTGCCCCATGCATAAATTGCACAAGCTCTGTGAGCGAATTGAAGGTTAGACCACATAAACACATCCAACACTCTGGCTTCACTCACTGAATATATTGATGCGTGGTCTGTTTCTCAGAGTTAAAGCCAGCTCTTGTGTTTCTAGGTCTTTACCCACCCAGAGCAAAGCTGTCCATCCAAAAGTATCTCTCCCAGCTGACGGACAATGAGCAGGTTGAGATTTTTGAGCGAATTCAGGTAAGGTTTGGCTCTGTTTAGTGAGAGTACACTCTGTCCGATACTCCAGTGACCTATTAACAGGGTTTTAGTGACTGATTAAAAAAAAATGTTTTGTTTTGTTTTTAAATACAGCTGTTGCATCTGATTTTTTTTCCCATGTTGGGTTTTGACTGTTAGTATTACATGTCTGCAGAAACTGAAGCCCGGGTCGGACCAGGAAGAGAATGAGCTGGTGATTTTCCATCTGCGGCAGCTTTGTGGGACCAAACAAAAGTCCCACCTTCACATTGGTGAATC
The DNA here is from genome assembly GCF_958295425.1 of Solea solea. Taxonomy (NCBI): domain Eukaryota; kingdom Metazoa; phylum Chordata; class Actinopteri; order Pleuronectiformes; family Soleidae; genus Solea; species Solea solea. The sequence continues at coordinate 19,406,054 of NC_081135.1, forward strand.
CCCTCAGGTAAACGTGTTTTCCTGTAAATTTATTTTTGAGTTTTCCAAGCTTGACCAGAACCTGAGAGGGTACTAACCAGACCCAAGTCTAATGCAGTTCATCTTAGCTGATGTTATAACCATTGTTATGAATGGTTTTCCCTGATTACAGACATGCAGATTAAATGACAATATTTGTCAATATGCACATAGATTATAAAAATAAAAAGCCCTTTTGACCAAACCTGACCTGGACCTGAATATCATTTCAGATTATTTGTCCAACCCTGGTCAGACAGGACCTGCCTGGATCAACCTCCCTCAGACTCTCATGTGTAGAATGCCAATCAGTTGAATTACCTTTTTATTCCATAACATGGCAGATATAAACATTTATCATGATTTAACCTGAGGGGTTTATGGTAAATTTTATTACTGAAATGGCATTAATCACTTACTACTGTGTTGGTGCTCTGATTTTGAGTCTGAGTTTGTATTTTTCATAGTCATCAAAGGCACATTTTATACCTTTTGTCCTCTTGTTCTCCTCCATCAGAATGCAGCAAACTGCTCGGCAGCAGGCGATGGCTCAGCCACCGGCAGTCGCTTTAAACTTGATATTCTGAAGAATAAAGCACGCACCTCCCTCACCAACTCCCTAGAGAATATTTTTACAAGGGTGAGTCTTGAGGAGAGAGGTTTTTTTGTTGTTGTTGTTTTTTTTAAATGTATCTTCTACCCCCCACATTTAGCTGCTCTTTAATTCCCTTCTGTCATCTTTATCATCACCCTGCCTCTCACCCTGTGTCAGCTGGGATTGGCTCCAGCTCCTCCCTGCAGTCCTCAGAGGTTAGGTGTCATAGATAAGGAATAAAATTATCTTCACCACGGCTGTCTTTTGTCTTCACCCCAGACAGACACCAGTTAAATTACTGTGTACCTGAGTTTATCTCCCTGCACAGTCTTTGTACCAGTCTCTGTTTCCGTGTCACTGTCATCCAGGGGATTGGGATTGACCCATATCTGCCAGTAAAACAGCAGAATAATTCCTCAGTCAAAGATTCCAGGGTGCCATCTGTTATTGTCTCAAAGACTGCACCTCACACTGTCACAGTTAACATTGTCAAGATATATCTATCAGATACAGTATGTGGATATACGTATATACAGTAAAGTGTGTTTTTATCTTTTTATTGGTTGTTTAGTCAATAGGAAAAAAGTGGTTTGTCAGAAATCTCTAATTTATTTATTAATCTTTAATTTTATTTATTTATATCTTATATCTATGTTGTTTTAATTTTGTTTATTGTCTTCATCACCAGGGTGCCAACCGAATGCGGGGCCGCCTGGGAAGCATGGGAAGCATTAGCAGTTTTGACAGAGTAAGTTTGGTTCAGGGGGAACGAGGGAATTTCTAGAGATTCATTTGCAGGACTCTGGGAATTCTCACTTTTAAGCAGTTGACAGCAGTGCTCTCCTCACATGGATACATGAAAACACACTGCATGGGTTCATGTTGAAGCTGCATTGGCCAAAAGGCAGTGTGTTTCTAGAAGTGTCAGTGAACCATTTAGGGTTCTAGGCTCCAGTGTGTCACTACTGTGGAGAATGTGGAGCAGTGGTGTGATGTTGTACCTCTGACTCCTCCTCAGTCATGGCGAGGTCAAATTCAGACTTAATGGATGGTTTCAAAGAAAACACATAGGACAAACTATGCAAGAGAACATATATTCTGATTTACCTTCTGTAACCACAATTCAACCCTTTCTCTAACTCCATTGATTCAGATATGATTTATATTTTAAATCCAGGCAAGTGTGTGTTACACTTGTCAAACAATTGTCAAATGAGTTCACATAAAGCCGATTAAGTCTCAGCTCCACATGAATCTATCTCTGCACTTCTCAGTAAGTGGTGTTTAGATCTTGTGTGGGCCGGCCACATTCTCATGCTACATACATGTTTTGTGTCAAGAGACATTATGCCTGAGAAGAGAGACAGGTTGGAGCAAGTTTCAGAAGTCAATTCAGAGGAGAAAGCACTGCTGGTGTATACACAAAAACACTCCCTTGATCAGGTCTGATAGTATTGCTTGACAGAGCCTGTTTTCAGATGAAGGACGCAGCATACGAGTAATGTTACATCATTTCTGCTCACAGAGACCAAACACGGGGAATAATATCAACAACAATCCTCAAAACATCAAAACCTTGAAGCTAGTAGCAGCTCATAGTTGTTGTAATCATCATCGACAACTGCTGCAATTACGACAATCGAATTATACATACTGTAAATCTCTCTGACACAAAAGGCTTAATATATATTTTAAATGTCTAACCAGACATTTTGGTGTGTCACCTGCTCATTATGTTAAAAACACACACAGAGGCAAAGAGAAAATGGGCTCACCTAGCTGTCATAAGGCTTGTGATTTGCCTTGTGCAGTCAGTCAGTCAGTCGTGTTATGTCAGATTTACTTAGGAACCACTTATGAACCATCAAGCGAATGATTTAAACATCCTTCAAGCAGCAGGCAGTTCCAAGTGTCGGAGGATTTTATTAACCTTGTTACAGCTGCTACACTTCCTGCTTTAGCCACACAGTATTTGCTTCTCCAGATTTAGTCATAGCCACACACAACTATGAAGAGCTGAAGCAAATTTCATAGGCAATCTGTGCAACTTGAAGACATCCATCGTTCTTCTGACATTTTTTTTATGTAGAGTCAACGATCACCAAGGAGTCTCTGACGTCTTCACCCTCATGTTTCACCTGTTTCCCCCCCTTTGTTCAATTCTTGACAAACAGAGGAATGTTGTTTGTCAAGAATTAAGCAAATAAGTAGTCATCTGGGGATAATATCAGGATACTGATGGCCCAGCGGCAGGAAATTCAAGTCAGGATGTCCATTTTTGTGTCTGCTGAGCCATGCCTGTCCTGGCTTCCTCTTCTTTGCCTTGTCATAGGACACAACACACTGATTATGAACCTCTTCATCTTATCTTATCAGTGCTTCCGAACATGAACACATTTCATGTTAGCATTTCAGCAAATAGTCAAATTAAAAGTGTAATTTAGATGATAAATTAAGAAACCCATTTGCAGTCTGGAGTGAGAGATTTTAAAATGTCCTTGTGCATATCGGTGCAAGGAGCTCAAGTGTCGCTGAACCCCTCCTGTCATGGGGTATCAGAGAGAGGGAGGGCTCTAAAAGCACGATGGGAGGGGACTGATGTGGCGTTGACGTGCTTAGATCCTCCCCACCAATAGTATGTGACGCCCTAAGTCACAGGACATTGTCCATTAGAATACAATAGATGTGGAAGTCGCAGCAGTAGGCATGAGGCAATAGTGTGAGAGTGTTGAGTGGAAAGTTGAACCTGGAATGAGTCCTGCTCTGGGGTTTCCTTGGTTAGGTGAGTGCAGACCTGTAACTTGAGTGTTTGTTTGGCGTCAGTCTCTGGAATTCAATGAGCTGTATATGAGCTGTGTGTAGTTTGTGTTTCATCATTCAGCCATTTAGGACGGTTTTGATCATACCCAGCTTATGACCCATACATTGCAACTGATATATATGTATATATATATATATGTATATGTATATATATATATATATATATATATATATATATATATATGTGTATGTGTATATATATGTATATATATATATATATATACTGTATATATATATACATATATATGAATATCAATGTAATATTTAATAAGTGTTTGTTTTCTTTCCATTAAGACTTTTAAAACTGCAATTAAGTGGTTTCTTAATCTTTCACTCAATCTTTGATTATCTGACATTATTCCTTTTCAGTAATTAATTTCAATATTGACTGATTTGAAACTCTTTTGTCTTGATATTGTTTTTGGCTGCATCGTCCAGCCCTAATCCGGTCATTTGCGTCTGTCTCTCTTATGCACCGATGTTTCTCTCCTCTCATTTCTCCTCTTCAGCAGGATGAGGAGTCCCCTGGTCACTCCCCTCCAGGTTCCCCTCCCGCCTTCCCTGACGACGACCCAGAAGCCGGTCAGCAGTTCCGTCGCCGTGCCCACACCTTCAGTCATCCACCCGTGAAGAAACGCATCTCCTTCGAGGGACAGCCAAGCGGCCAGAGCAAACCGGCTCCACTGCACAGACAACACTCTGTTAACCCAGAGCTGCTGCAGAGCAGGTAACTCACACTTCAGCTGTCACTCATTGCATTGCTAGTTTGGGGGAAAATGGAATGATCCATGCAGATGATGCATCTCTTTAGCAAAGCTGGAGGAGTTGATCTTTTGCTTGTTTTGTTTGAAGATATGGCTAATGCTAACTTTGCTCCAAAAAACCAAAAAATCTGAACCCGTTGCTTTTCTTTTGATCACTAACTAAATATTTAGTTGACCTTTTGTTACACACACACACACACACACACACATTATAGTCTGTTAGCAGCACTTTGTTTAGTTCAAAATCTCTTTACCCCCTGCTCCCCTGTCGTAGAACAATAGCATCACAAGTTTCCTGTCTCTGTGTTGATCCCTCCTTGTTTTGCTGTTCTCCGACCAGAAGCCTTTTTTCTTTTGTGTAATGCTTGTTTTTCATTTGTGGGCATTTCATGTTTGGTTCGCCCAGTCCCGCGGCGGTCACGAGAACGCGCAGCGTATCGGAGAGCGAGTCCTCCTTCAGCCTCCCCTCCTCCTTCTCCGCTCCCACTTTCCTGAAAAGCTTTTACCAGGGTTCCCTGGGTTCCCTGGGCTCCCTGAGCTCCCTGCCAGACAGTGGGAGCCTCAAGAGGTGAGAGGGGGGTTCTCAGACAAACCCCCCTGCTATGACCCGAATGCACCGGCCCGGGACTTGATCAAGGGGATGAGATTGGTGGGAAGGGCGAAGTTTTCTTTGCTGGAATGTTTGGCTGTCAAATCTTTTAACATCTAGCTTTTTTTTTTGTCTCTGTATCCTTGTACTTTCCTCCCGTTTATCCCCAGCAACGTTTTATGTGAAAAAGCACTTTCCATCTATTCTTTTTTCCATACATTGTCGCTGTAGCTGGACACGCCCTCTTCCTGTTTCTCTCACAATAGAAGAGGATGCTGATACACCTCTCCTGCCGCATTTGCATGTGAATTTCCTATTTTTTTTGCATGCAAACATCGAAATGATTTAATCTCACTTTACAGCATTTATTCATTTATTTAGTGTTTATTTAATAGGAGCGGCTACAATAACACAGAGAATTGCACAGCTGATCAGATGTTGTGTATCACAGCACAGTGCGCATTTGTAATTTCCAGTGCTCGTCCTTAGAAGTGCCTGCCAGTATACAATGTATATATACAGTATATATGTATATGTATATATATATATATATATATATGTGTGTGTATATATATATACATATATATATATATACATATGTAGATGTATATATACAGTATATATGTATACAATATGTGTATATTTGTGTATATATATATAAATTTTGCTAAATAAGAGCAACACTGGCCCATAGTTGGTAGTTCTGTTCTGTTTTGAGCTCAGTAGCCAGTGTGTTCCATTCATTTAGCTCCCTTGATAGAACTGGACATGGTTGTTTTCCAGTACGATACATTTTACCACAGTAGAATTCCTGGTGGACAATCAAAGAACCTGAAGAGCCTGACCATATGAACACTTGCCATTGAGATTGGCGTTTGCAAATGTAGTGTCGTTGTCAAAACCTAGCGTGTTCAGGTTTTTCGGGATGTGACAGTGGTGTAATCTTATTGGGCTTTTGTCCAATATTTATAGCATGATTTTATAGCCTCTGCAGGCGTTTAATCACTGATGAACCCACCTTTGACCAAGAGGTAACACTCACTGATAAAAATCATTGCTTGTGTAGCATACACATTTTTAAATGTAAGAGTCTCTGATTTGTCAAAACCTATACAAATGTATAACACTTATCTCAGTTTACACTCTTGGCATCACCTTTCTCGACCAGTGGCATTCAGCTTACTCTAATTCAGAATCCCTACTCTAAGTGTCCTCCTGCTGTTTCAGTTCAGTGATGGAAAATCATTTCAAAGGTTGCCTTCATTGTTCCGCTGCACTAATTAACCGACTGTGACACACCGGGGTGAGGCTGCACGTGTCTTCTCTCTTTGGACTGCCTTCACTGGGTCCATGTGTCTGGATGACTGATATTAAAGGTTAACGCTTTCAATATGAATGAGGTTCAGTGGTAAAATGTCATTTTCACATTACAAGGGACAGCAGCGTGGTCTCCAGAGCTTTTGCATTGATCACAATGCAAAATAGCAAGAAATGATCTTTTGACACACGGTTCCTGCGATGACACATAAAAACATGTTTGAAATCCAAGATGTTGAAAAGGATATGTAAATCCAAACAAGCCAGCTTGTTTCACAGTCTGGTTTGCTTTCTGCTGCAGTGTGAGATAACTTTATCCCAGTGACTCTTCAGTGACTCCCTTTGTTAATAACAGGAGATCATAATGAGAGGCATCAAGCAAAACAGCTGCAGGAGCAAAATTGTTGCTCCTGTGACATTTAACTTGATCGGAGGTCACTTCCTGTTTTTCCACTGCCCACATGATCAGACAAGCATTTGCGTGCTGACCAAGCTTGTTATCCACGGTTACTATCAACTGAACCCAGCAAGTGACACAACAGCCTTGTTTATTTAACTGAAGAGGGAAGAACACAATCTCAAATACTGTCTTTAAACTGATTTTTCATTGAAGTATATGCAGGACCCAACATTTCATTATACTATTCAAGCTGAAACCAGATCAGATCAGACAACATTTTTGTGTTTATTTATAGAAACACATAATATTGCAAATATGTATCATTTTATTGGTGTTTATACACTGCTCTACAAAAGGTACAAAACAGGTTGGACATTAATATCTCAAAGGGAAGCATTGGTTTATGATATGTAACACAATTGTGGGGGTTTGTGCTGTCATTTCTACTTTTTTTTAAATTATTTTTGGGTGTAGAGTGGCTAGTTGCATGACATTTGCCTTGTAATATATCCTAAAAGTAAAAACACACTTGTGCTTTAACCTTCACTTCCACCCCACTCAACAATTTTGAATAGAGCAGCACACTTGTATTACGTCAACACAACTAGCTGTTTAGTTTAACAAACCCTCACATATGGCAAAGCTCTTACGTGTGGTTGTTGTGTATCACAAATGGCCCTTTGAATTTCTATTGAGCGCTTTTTGTGACTTAAAAATACATTTTACTCTCGTGTGAAGATCAAGATCAGCACATGA